>NC_056687.1:86810899-87122899 GCF_018350215.1 Panthera leo
TCTATGTAATCTTTAACCTTTACATTTATTTACATTATTATTCTGTCAGGCAAAAATTGCAATTGGGGCTAATTTGCACAATTAACTAATTAATGTGTTTCTTTTCCTTTTGAAAATTTCCTTCCTGTATTCCATCCCTAATAAGTATGAAGAATCCTTTTAATTCGACAGATGTCTTTAGGTTAAAACTCTTACTTTTTTTTTTTTTTTAACGTTTATTTATTTTTGAGACAGAGAGAGACAGGGCATGAACGGGGGAGGGGCAGAGAGAGAGGGAGACACAGAATCGGAAGCAGGCTCCAGGCTCTGAGCCATCAGCCCAGAGCCCGACGCAGGGCTCGAACTCACGGACCGCGAGATCGTGACCTGAGCTGAAGTCGGACGCTTAACCGACTGAGCCACCCAGGCGCCCCTAAAACTCTTACTTTTTAATAAACTCCTATTCTAAAATGAACAATGAGAGTTTCATTTTTCAAGTCTCTACCCCACCAGATTTTGTTGTTTTGTTTTGTTTTTTTGTTATTTTGTTGTTGTTGTTGTTTTTTTGTTACTACTTGAAAATTTTTCTTATATAATGCATCCTATATCTGAGGGCATGTATTGTTTTTCTATACAGTTTCCAAGTTTTATAGTTTATCTAATTCAAGTGAGTAAACCCACATTTCTGTTCTACTTTTGTGGATGAGAGAATGAAAGGTGGGAAGCAGGAGGTAGATAAGGTTAAAGAGAGATGGTGGAATGTCTGCAGAAAGGAAAGTTTACCAGTTAGACTCAAATTCTTAAGAAAACTATAGCCCTGATTCAATGGTATTAACAAAGTTATCAGCACTAACAAAAAACTAGGCAGTTCTCCTTGCAGTTACTCAGGAAGGATTCAGAATGGTGTGGGGAAGATGGGAGGGCTACATTGGACACTTAGCCAATGTCAAAGGAGTTATAAGGAGTGAGGCATCCTCGGCAAATGACTATTTTCTTTCTCTCTTTCCTCACTTCTCCGGCCTCAAAGTCCGCACCATTTTAGCTCCACAGCACTGACACTCCCTTCTCAGCTGCTCATAGATGAGCAGTGCACAGAATCTACCATCAGCAGGCAGCATGCTAAGGTTGTGGTGGAGAGGGCCTGACCTTATTGCCTCAGTTGAAATCCTCAGCTCCAGTGTCTGCCAGAAGAGGTGGGAGGGGCACAGGAAGTGACTACCCTCTGGCTTCTCCTCCCACAGAAGCCCTGCCTCCTCACGCAGGACAGTAGAGAGGTTAGCTTTCTTTCTCCTTCTAGTTCAGTCCTTTGGCTAATGTGAAAGACCACGCAGAAGCTTTGGAGTTGCTTTTTGTGCTTGAAAAAAGTGCATAGATAGAAGACAGGGATTCCTGGCTGGGAGGAGGGAGGAGAGCTGAAGATCTCTGCCTGGGCTGGCTGAGCTAAGCAGTCAAAGTGGGAAGCTGAGTGCTTGAAAGAGGATTATGCTCGCACTAGAAATAAGCAGTAAGTGAGCGAATAACCATTATGGTTTAGAAAAGGATTAATCCCCCTGGGGTTATGGGGTGAAGTAGAAAATATTGCTTAACTCTAGAGTAAAACTGTAAGGCTTCTGACTCTGTATACAGTTGTGTGCTGTTTGGAGAGTAGGGGCTTAAATGCAAAATCAGAGCTCTAAATGCCTCCTCCCACTCTTGGAAAATGCCAGCTTCTACTTAGAATAGTTGTGGATATAATCTCCTTCCCTGACCTAGCCTCTTTCCAGGAAAATATATTCCTAAATCAGTAAGGAAGTTGGGATTAAATTGGAAAGGTGGAATTTGGTAGTGGTAGAATTGCAATCTTGAATTATGTTTGGTGAATGCTGACATTGTTATATCAGTGAGCAGTGATTTGTTAATCACAAGGAAGTCTGAGATTGGGGCATTAAAAAGGGAAAATTGAGAGCTTTTATGACAAGGAGGCTGAATAGTCTATATGCGTACGATGAAATATAAAAATGTATATAAGTAATAATAGATGGGGTGTTTTAAGGAGCATTAAAGTAGAACAGCAGTCAGGAAACCTAGAAGTGCTCGGATAAAATTTAGTTAGAAAAGAAGAGATTTTAGTTTCAATGACTTTTTGTGCTAGCCAAAAATTTCACAATGTTTACAAAGTCAAGACAATGATTCAGGGATACTTTGATTATTGTCATACATTATAAATACTGTTGCTGGGCAAGATCTGTGGTTCTTTGGTCAGCAAGTTCTGGCAATGACACCACTGCCGCTGGTGCAAAGAATTCTGGGATGCCTGACAGTGAAATGGATGGAAGGACCCACATTCCAACTCTACTTAATGTCCTTTTGTCCAGAAATCGGGTCATGCAAATGAGCTACTTGGTACGTATATAGATCAATATTCGGAAAGGCATTTCTAAATGTTTTGTATTAGGTCTCTGGACAATATCTTATGGCAACCAGTAGACTAAAAGGATACAAAAACAAAAGTGATAGGAAGGAAGTCAGCTTGACTGAAACCAAACCTGTTCTTTTTGTTTTCCATCAATCCTGAAATGGAACCTCAAATGAGCAGAAGAATAATAGAGAGAAATACTGTGGCCATCTGTTCTGTTCTAAGTGGCTAAATTCATTAATATATGAATGAGAATTTAGATTTTATTTATGCATCCTAATACTTGAAGATTCAGAAATCTCTTTATTACAGAAAAACCCACGAAAATAAGAAGTATGTTTATTGGGGAGGAAGGGGAAAAAATAGACAAGAATTATATCCCACGGTATAAAGAAGATTTACGTCATGTTCACTGAAGAATATAGTTCTTCCCTCAATGAGATGGGGATCTTAATATGGCACAATAGATGCAAACAAATATTTTTAGTTCCCTTAATTCTGGTTGATGCAGTTAATACAGAAAGACAGATGAAGTTAATACAGAAGACAAAGAAAAGATTCTTTAAAAAATAATAACCTTGAACTACAGCTAACTATGTAGTGAATTTTATTTTCCTTTTCTTACTGGTCCTCTACAGAGGTACTATGATTTCTGAAATTATGAAGAAGCAATCTTCCTTTTCTAGTATTCCTATCAACAAGTGCACTGGGAGAAAGAAAAAAAAATGACTCAGATGTATTATCTTTCTCCTGTAGCACAACAGTAAAATGGTTAAAATGATCTGTGACATTTTCTAACTTGACAACTTTTGCTTTGGGGAAGATAGTTGGGGGTTGGACCTGGGTGGGGGAAGGGAAGACAAAATGCCAATAAAGTGCATTTTTAAAAAATGGTCTATATTCTTCCAACTTTTCAAACTACATAATTTTGAAAACTATCTTACATATCTTTTAAAAATTATTTCTGAGTTATTTTTTCCAGTGTTAGTTTTCATCGGATTTGTAAGCAAATGTAGAAAATCTGTAGGTTCGTTATCTGAGTTGTATAGTGCTTATCTTATTCTTACAAATATAAAAGGGATTAAAATAAAACATTTAATCCTTGAAGTCTTAAGCATAGTGCAATTACTAAATGCAGTTTCAGTCTTTAATAAAAATGTGCTGGGACTCTTAAAGGAATTTTTGATCTATCTCAAATTACTAAAGAATCTGTTTTGAAACTACAAAACTGAAAAAACATAACAATATTCAGGAAAAGATTAAAAGTGTAATTTGGATGGGAGAGGCTAGGCAGAAATACTTGATGAGTAATTATAAGCCTGAAGTTTGACAATAAAAACATTTGCTGTTGTCCACAAGAGATTGATATAAAAAATGATGTATTTTGACAAGTGAACAAGCCTAAGTAAAGTATTTAAAAAGTATTAAGTGGAAATTAACATTATTAATGGAAAGAAACTAAATGATCATTTAAAATTATTCTTTCACAAGAAAAGTAAAGAAAAAGGATATGGAAAACTAAGCAGTGATGAAGACCTCGAAATAATTGTTGATCAAAAGCAGGTAAGTGAATGCTTACATACATTTTCTACTGTTGCACTGTAGATCTTTGACAACTGAGGCCCTTTGAGTGTTCGGTCCTGCCCTGGTGGCTGTATTAGCCTGTCCAGCTGAGGCCCGCTTAACAAGATAGATTTTGAGAGCAACTAAGCCTCCCCCTATGATCCCTCTGATCCACTGACTTCTACATGATGTCAACATGCATGTTCTATATATAAAGACAATGAAAAATAGAACAAGATAAGAGGACTTTTAGAAAATTACATGACCCAGGGAAAAATGAATCAATACAGCAATGATAATTTGGTTGGAGAAAAAAAATTAAACAAGAATCAGAAAGTGTGTTATTTTGAAAGTGAGAAAGCTAACATTAGTGCGAAACAATGAATATGCTTTAAGGAAAGGGGGGTAAAAGACCAAAAATACTGGGAAGTTGAAAACATATACATTGCCCAATTTACTTTATCAGAATATCTGCAATAAATATAGAGATCTTTTTTTTTAAATAAAAAGAAGAAGGTACTTAATATTCTTTAATACTGCCTGTGATTTGAAAAACATCTAGCTTGGATTTTATATGGGCCCATAAGGTGGAATGAAAGCTGCTTAATAGACCATAAACAATGACATACCAGGTAATGGAAGGTTTCCAACTAATGCCACTGAATTGGCATTGGCCCTTAATATCTCTGTTAATTATTGAGGAGACAAGATAACTGCACATCTATTTAATGTGTAAGTGGCCCTAATTCTGAGGGTGATGTAAGCTCAGGTGGAGACTGAGAAATAATTCAAAGGAGTCTGCATAGATGAAAAGGTTAGAAAGAAAGCAGTCAGCAAGTTACAGGAAGGCAAGTTGCATTTGGACAGTTTCCTAATTGTGCGGTTTGTTTTGCATCATGACAACTGCATTAAAGGAGCCATTGTGTATATTTCTGAAAAAAAGAAAAATGACCACCAGAAGAGAGCAATCAGGAGCCGTTGAGTTAGAGACCTACTTCTTAGGTCTGGAATAATTGAAGTAGTTGAAATGGTCTTCTGGGAGAAAACTCACAAAAAAAAAGCATCTCCCCAAAAGTGCAGAATATGTTGATCTTACAGAGTTCACTCAGACTACCTTCAAATTAATGTTTCTTGCCTTATCTTTACTCTCCTGCTTTTGAGTAAATTGGGGGACAAGGAGTACAGGTCGGTGAGGACTTTGGCCATGTATTTCTACTTAGTGCCAAATTGTCAGGTTAGTTAATAGGATAAGTGTGGCTGGAGCTCGAGTGCTCTGCTGGGCTATTGGCTATCATTTTAATTATGCCAGATTAATTACTTGGAGCACACAATCTCCATCTCCCACAGATCCTATTCCTAGACTGACATTCTCATTGAAGGACTGGCAGATGAACTAATGAAATACAATTGAGTATATTATGAGAACACACATACCTATCCATTTCTCTATTAAAATGAAAAGTAAGTTATTTTTTTATTTCTTCCTTGATCATGTATAAGTCAAATGTTTATAATGTTTTTATAATGTTAATGTTAAATGTTTTTTGTACTTTGTTAGTATCATCCTACCCTCAAAGTCTGCTTTTCTTTCTTTCTTCCTTCCTTCCTTCCTTCCTTTTTTTTTCTTTGCCTTAAGCTTTTTTTTGTTTGTTTTAACTAAATTTTGGGATTCAGAAAACCATAAATGTATACATTGAGATCTCTGGAGTGGAAAGCCCAAGAGAGTCATTGTTCTTTTTTTCTCATGGTACCTTTCACAACATGTATGTAGTTGTCCCTAAACGCATTTTATTAACTGTTAAGGGAACCGACTTTGCTTCTGTTTCAGAAAATAATGCTATTTTATACCTGGATCAAATAAGGGAGGATTTGATTTGCTCAGTCATTGTTTGCCTCTGTAGTTATCATGTTTCTTCCAGTGGCATTGCACCAGTTGGAACCAGTTGGCAGTGACCCAGCTCTGCTGAGTCATTCATGTCAAAACACATTTTAAAAGGCGAGTAATTATGAATATGAGTTGGCTTTCATGTTTGCTGTTGGCAGTAAGACTAGTCCTTCCTTTTTGGGAAGGTTTACTTGGTGGTGATGTTGTGAGCAAATCCTAGGTTGAAATAATGACAATGTTGATAACTCAAAGCAAAACATTTAGGAAAACACTCTAATTAGTCTTTATAATACCACCAAAAATTCTTTCTGTGCTTAAGAGATCAACATTAAAAGTGTGTATGTGTGTAAAACACATTTGTTTAATATTGCTTCATCTCATAGATATTATATTGGGGAGGAATCTTTATGCTCAATTTATTCTTCCTATAACATTTTACAAACATGGTAGATATTTTTGTTAGTCAATCTTCATATAACTTCCAAAAGAAAATCTAGAGAAGATAAATAAAATAGTTGGAGTGCTGTGCTGGGCAGAAGTCTACTAATCTCATTAAATCTGTCATTCAGAAGCTGTCGCTCTACAAATGCTGTGCAAGCTATATGCCATTTTATCAGTCGTGTGATTTGCAAGACTTGTACTTCCACAAAAAGTTCACAATTTTGCTTATATAAGCAAATTAATAACAGAAATAGCACAGAGTGTGTGGATTTTGTTCTCCCTGACTGCCTCCATTCAAGGGGGTAAAAGGTGATTTGTTATTTTTACATGAGAAAAAGTGATTTTGGAAATGTGTAAGGTTTTATTCTTAAAAGGCAATATTGTTCTTTTCTCTTTGTGAAATTTTATTAGAAAAATTTATTTGAAATACATATGAAAATGTTCTAGAGAATTCTTAGACTAGTGCTAATGTCCTAAAGTAACAGGTGCCATATGTAATCACACATATATACACACATATATAGTCATTTAAATATAAATGTATGAGACTGGCATTGGAGTCCATATTTTCCACTAGAAATCCCTAGAGTTTTCAAACTTCAAGCATAGGAAAGCAATCGAAGGAAGCATATTTCAATTAAAATCTTAATGGTTCTAAACCCCAGACATTTGACATAAATATATGTGTATTGCATTATTTATATAATCAGTAATATAATTATTAAATTATTACATGTAATTATTAATAAATATATAATTAATAAATTATATATTTGGCTTTCTAGAATAAATATTAAAAGAGAAATTTTAAATGTATATTTTGGATCATTTTTATTATTCTTAAAATATTCTTTCCTGATTGATCTTGTAGATCTTGTTTAGGAATAGGTTTCATGTACATATTAATTTCCTTTTGAGATTTTAGGGATGGGAATGAGGGAGTAGATGGTCAAGTACCTTGAGTAAGGGATCAAAAACATTATCTACTTTGAATAAATAATAAATTCATTCTATTTTAAATTGCTATTTTTAATTAGAATAGAGCCACCTTCATTCAAGGTTTATAACATGCTGGACCAAGATGACTTTTCTTCTAAAATGTTTTCAATTTCCAAGTTAACTTAAAGGACATAACAAAAGGTAACACAAAAGTATAGAATTTATGATTATATGAAGGATACACTCACAGGCTCAAATATTTAAAGAATGGTTTTAACAGTATGTCATGGATCCAGCTGGCTATAGGACTCAGAGTTGCAGCTGCATAGCCTTCAGTGCAGTAAGGTGGGGAAATGTCAAATATCAGCCAGTTACAAGGGGAACAATTGTACAGAGGTCAGAGCAGTGGTTCTCAAATCTTAGCAGCCTCAGAATCCCCTGGAAGGCTTGTTGGAGGTTTTGGCGTGGGGGGGTGGGGGGATGGGGGAGATGCAGGCATCCCCAGAGTTTCTGATTCTGTAGGTAAGAGGTAGGGCCAAGAATTTGCATTTCTATATCCTTAGCTCCCACTGCTGGTCCCAGACTACACTTTGAGAACTGCTGGACCAAAAGAAACAATTATTGTAGTTCTAAAGGGAAAACATAGTTATATAAGGACTTGTAATAAATTCTACACTCTTCAACTGAGCATTACCTGGATACCTAAAGACTAGAATTCATAGACATCCAACATAATGATGCTGAAAACAAGAAAACCACAACCATTTATACTCAAAGGTGCTTTTAAGACCCAGGTTTGTAGTATGACTAAATTCCACTCAATAGCCTTGTGAGCTTGAATCAGTTTGAGGTATTTATTTATTTGTCAAATATTATTCTGCTCTTACCATCTCTTAGAGTTTCTCTGAGAAGATAGAATCTATTAAAATGCTTTATAAACTGTAAATCGTTATGCCATTTTAATTAGTCATTACCACTATATCAGTCTGCTTCACCTGCCACATGAATTATCATAGACTAGATGGCTTAAACAATAGACATTTATTTCTCACAGTTCTGGAGGCTGGGAAGTCCAAGATCAAGGTGCTGGTATGGCCAGTTTCTGGTAAAAGCTCTCTCTTCCTGGCTTATAGATAGCTGCATTGTCACTGTGCTTTCTGTGTTTTCATATGGCAAGGAGAAAGAGCTCTGGAGTCTCTTCCTCTAATTAGGGCCCTACCCTTAAGGACTCATTTAACCTTCACTTCTTCTTGTAGGCCCTATCTCCAAATATAGTCACACTGGGCTTCAACATATGAATTTGTGGGGAGGGACACAAGCACTCAGTCCCTAGTACCCCACAACCCCAATTTAGCAGAATATTGAGATCTAGAAAGGTGAATCAAGTTGCCCTGAGTCCTGATTAGGTACATAGAGAACACTGGAAGCCAGCCCTCCCTCCTGACAGTCCAGTACTCTCTCTGTCACTCCATGTAGCTCTCTACAGTTGCCCGTTACTGTCATCCCATAGGTGGGTCTTAAGAAACTATTTTGTTCCAGTGTTTTAATTGTATAAATATACTAGGAAATATCATAATTGGCCAGTATTTATTTATTGAACCCTCCCAGGGATAATCTTTTCCATAAACACTGCTTAGCTGTTTACTTCCCTCTTGGCCCCTATGGATTTGTTAGGAGAGAAATGCTCTTCAGAGTAAGTGTATACAGAAGTAGAGCTAAAAGGTTGTTGACATTCTGTTACTCTTCCCTTCCCTACAAAACTTCCTCAGAGAGGAGGCATGAGAGCACCATGGAGAGAGACAAAACATACTTTTCTTGGCCCAAAACCTTTCTGAGAGTGTCCTTTTAAATTTATAGGAGAAGCCTGAGCAGAAAGCAATGGAAACTAGAATTTCTGTGATTTTTCTCTAAAGAAAAAGAAGAAACAAAGTATAGCCACCCCCTTGTATTTTCAGTAACATGGAAGCATTTGGATAGGATTGCAATTCTATCCTAGTGGTCATTGTGGGAATGAATCCTAAAGAAGAGAATACAAGCCATCATGAAATAAAAATGGAAGAATGAGAAAAACCAATGAACGGGAAAGGGTACCCAACTTCCCTCTGGTGTTAACAGATAGTGTGGTCGTATCACCATCTAAGCAGCTGACACGAGTCTTGGATTCATAAATGCTAAAGGGATGGGGGTGATATGTGTCACTGCCTTGTACTCAGCACCATCTGGCCAGTGCTTTCTTTGCCATTACAATATGGCAGCTTAACTTAAATATAATTCAGATCCTATTACTTCTGAGGAGATTTTTAAAGTGTGAGACCATGTTTCTTGGTATCATGTGTAAAACTGGCCTGGAATACCTTCTTGGGGATCAGTATTGGTCACCAAGAACAGAAACCCCTCTAGAGTTGCAGAAAAGAGACCATCTGGTCAGCCTGGAGATTCTGAAGCAGGATGCTCTGAGACACTGAAAGGACAAAGCACATTCTGCAGTTGTGGTTGCCCTCATTACTCTCAGAGCAGACAGATTCATTAGTGCTTTCCTTAGGAAAGACTGATAGATGAGAAATGGTTCAATGAAAATAAGGCATACGTATTTGTGATGAGAGAGACTGAAGCTATTCAAATTTGCTGTCTATCTGAAATCAACATTGTAGTAAACAAAGATTCACTGCTGTAGTCCAATCAGTGCCATCTTGTCTGCAAAGCTATTTATCATCATAAATATTGTACAAGAAAGGGGAAAAGTTTTCCACTAGGTTAAGTAGAAAAATTACTGGAATAAAGGCATGATCACCCTGCGTTTTATTCCTGAATATTTCCTATTTTTGTTAAGAAACAGAAAAATCGTTCTGAGTTACTGGTAATTTGGCAAGGGTGGAGTGGGGGGAAGCATAGTAATGCAAAATATTTTATTTTATGTTTTCCTTGTAAACTCACAATAGGGAGTTTATTTTTGTTTGTTTAACTTCATGCATTTCAATTCAGTGTACCAATTCCCCTAAGCATCACCTCTGACTCTAAGAAAAACAAAAAGGGTAGACCTAATATCTTAATTTCAGAGTCTTCTGACATGTTACTGAGATCTGAAGGTAGAAGCCCAGAAGATGTAGATGGCCACTCTTTATAGAGTGACACAGAGACAAGCAAGAGAAACCTGAAGTAGGAGACCACCATTCTAGCTTCTAGTCTCGAATTGCTACTAACTAAGCAGAAGACACTAGAGTGAGCAATTTAAGTTCTCTGGGTTTCTGTTTCTTTATCTCTAACGTGGAATAACACCATCTGGCTCAGATGTCTGTTGTGAGATTCAGATGGGGATATCCCTCTGGAGAACCTTGCATTCAGCTCATCCTCTTTTGGTCAGAACCAAGCCTAGAATCCAGGGCCACTGCAGCCTTTCTTTCATGTTCTTTCCACCAGCAGCTCATGCTTCCCTGAACATCAGGTTGGTTGTTGCATTGCAACATTTTTGCCTTGCTTATTCCCACTGCTTCACAAGTGTTCTGCATGCTTTCTGTAAGGTGCCATCAGGTACTCTAGTGCTGGCTTCTCTGTCCCCACAAGCTTTGGACATTGTGAATATATGACAAAGTTGTTACACAGTGGTAGGAACAGGGCTTTCACAGTCAGGAATCTGAATTAAATCTGAATGAAAACAGGGTATGGTCACATAATAGTTTTATTATGGGAAAATTAACCAGCCTCTATGAGCCTCAGCCTGCTATCTATAAAATGAGGAAAATACTATCTATTTCATAAAATAGTTGGGAGGATTAATAAGTTGCCGTATATAAATGCCTAGCAAAATGCATGGCATAATAAGTACTTTATAAATGGAAGGTACAGGAATTAGGGGGGTGGTGATGGTAAAATTCTTAGATTTTTATTGGCTGTACAGTTCCCTTGGATTTCTTCGGGACTGAGTTATAATAATTCTAAACAACCAAGTCTATTCTGGGGTCATAGATACATCCTTCTTGGATCCACTAGGTACAGAAATGAGGAGAATAGATTGTGTATAAGGAAAATAGGGAGTGAGGGAGAAAGCCTCACAAGCTGGCCCCTCTAGAGGCGGCAGCACCTACCAGATCCAGCTAATTGCCATCTTGCTGGAAACTGGCTCAGAGTCACCACATATACTAATTTTTCAAGAGAAGCAATTTGCTGCTTTTTAAATGTTTAAAGTCAATTTAAAGTTGTTACAACAATGTGTAGTCAAACAAAGCAGTCTGAGTCTATATACAACCCTGGGGTTCCAATTTGTGACCTGTTATACTCATGAGATTCTAAAATCAAAGGAGAGTAGGATGCTGACATGGGCCTGGGTGGGCCTCTGCTCTCCCCTTCTTATTTCTCTCCTGCTTTATATCCTCCACCTTAAAAACTAACTTAACCTAGTTGTTGATTTGTTGAAAATAATGAACATTAAAGTATAATTGTCAGATGGTTTTAAGTCTTCCAAGAAGTTCAAAAACCCAAAAGGGAACTGAACCATTTAACCTAAAATGTAAAAGAATACTCATCTGATAAAATGAGAAGGTCAGATATTATAAGCAGAAGGCATTGCCGATATTTCCTCCTATTCAGGTCTTTGGCCACCTCTTGGCAGCCTAGCATCTCAGTGAGTACACAAGTTACCAACATTGTTGGATAGCAAGCATCAGCTTCCCTCTACCAGTCCATCTTCCCCAATTTTCCAGACAGTAATGAAAATAACAGGGCTCGGTTAAAAACTATAATCACCAAGAGAGATCATGAATTGCCACCTCAAGTTCAACAAATATGTATGCATCACAGATCTTTATTTTAAAGTATTAATATACAGTCTATGTTCATTACATACAACATGAGAAAAACCTGGACTTTCCAGTTGGAAAAATATAGATGTTAAGTAATTTTCAAATAGCCCATTTTTTTTCTTTTTAATCGAATGGGGAAAGGTGCTGGCAGCATGTTTAGTCAGTGAGAAAATAAAGCAAAATTGAAATGACATGAGCTGACATGCTGGGTGTAAAAATGATGTGATATATGAAAATAACAGCCAGAGATGGTAATACTTAAAAGCAGACTCAGCCGATTGGAATGCAACCATTCAACCTTTCACTGTGGAAGATTTGTTGTGCTTTTACTGGCTTGTTTCTGGTTTTGTTTTGGTTTTTTGGTGGTTGTTTTTGTTGCTGTTTTAAGTAGATTCATCTGACCAACATGAGAACCGTAGACATCAGAGCTGTTAGGAACTTTAGATAATCTAATCCTGGAGCTTTCAAACTGTGCTCTGCGGGGCCCATTCTGGATTGTGAATTGGTGGGGAGGGCTGTCTGTGATGTGGCACCATCCCTTAGAGAGCGAGTCAGCCACTGGGTGTGCAGACAGGCTTTGTTCAATGAAAGAGTGCTGCTGCTAAGAAATTTAATTATATTATTCTAGTTCCATCAAAATAAGTTAAATGAGTTTAAGAGTAGGGAGATAGCTTGACTGTGTCACCAGGTTATTTTATATCAGGTCTGCATCCTCTAGTCTTGGGTTCATTCATCTATCCTTGTAACTGCCTTTCTAAATTAAGCTGCTTATCCTTTCTTCTATATTCCCTCATGCTGGTCAGCTAAATATACCAACCAAGTCAGAAAAATCACTTGAAAGAAGTGTGCATTTCAAGTGCACAGCTTAATCTATGAAATTTGTTCTGGTAGATTTTTATGAAAGAACGTTTACATGAGATGCTTCCTACTTCATAAAGGGGACCTCACAACTTTATGACAACTTCCCAGTATATATCAGGATTCAGGTATTAAGGATTTTAAAAGTGGAATTTGTATCTCCTAAGACACCCCTAACAAGATGAACAAAATGCTTCCTCCATGCCGAAGCAGACAGTTTCTACAGCTCATCTCAGGTCTTCTCCACCTGGATCAGTTTATCATCTCCTTTTCCATTGGCTGTGCGCATTGTGGGCCGTGTCCGTGGTTCCACATGGAGTGTCCCAGTCCATCCATTTTGAGATGCGCTGCCAGTGTTTCACCCTGCAGGTGAACTCACTGATTACTGGTCGGATCGGTGGCTGTTGCCATAAGGGCTTTGAAAGCCAGGTGTGGGTGGAAATATTTATACTCATATTTACATTACATATTCAAAATCTGATAAATAAAGATAACAAAGGAGCAAACACACCATACAAATATTTTTTTTTCTTATTTTGATATTTAAACAGCAGAGAGAGTTAAGAATGTAACTGTCTCTTCTTCCCCTTCTGACTTTGGACCCAGATGTCTGTGATCTGCCATGGCCCCGACCTTGTCATTTCTGTGGTTGTGCATTTATTTCTCTCCCATCCAGGCTTCACCATACCGAGGCCTTTCCTTTCTGCTCAGCCCCATTCTCTGATCCCTGCCTCTGGAATGTGTCTCTTACTCTGACACTGCATATATAAGCTTTGACAGAAATGCAGTTCTTGCAAAACTGCTTTTTTTTTTAATGCTCCACTGCTTCCTTCCCTTTCTCCAAAACAACTCTACAATTCTGTCATTTCCATTTTAAGTCATTAATTTTTCACATGGTCTACCCCCAATCATAGTGAGTACCACTTCCTTCCTATCTTGTGATCTGGGGAAAACACATGCATACACAAATGATCATTCAACACAATTGTTATTTATTCCTCACCATAGTATTTTTTTTGGCCAAATGATCTCATTCTTGAAATATATGAATAAGTGACTTATTACAGAAATGGTGAGAGAATGTACCATCTCGGCTTTGTGTGGGATGTTCTGAATAGAAAAAAACATTCATTCATCACTTTTTTCCAACAAAATTATCTCATTTGTATAATTTGTGAATAATTAATGAATTCTTATGGTAGAAAACACTAAACAGTTTATGGAAGTAGTTTTCTTCCAGACAAAGTTTGTCCAATGATCATTTCCCTAGAGTCTCAGCTTCTATTTTTAAACTTTAAATGTGCCCCCAAAACTGATGCATTAATTTTTGTGAACTATGGGAGTAGTTTCTGAAAAACAATTACTGAGTGATGGTGCATTCGTTGATGGATTTTTTTAATCAACTTGTTTAGTACAGAATAAAACAAATTGAAGCTCATGAACAGGCTTACTCTTCAATTTTTATGCTAAAGATGGAAAACCTTGGAAACTTTGCTTTTGCAGAAAGGGAAACAATTTGTTTTTCACTAAACGAATGAGCAGTCTTATCCTTCCATCCAAACTCCAAGGAACTTGATTTAAAATCATCTCCCTGTGGATCTATGAACCACGGTAGCCCAACAAGACATGCCCCGTGGACTCCAACACTGCTCGGCTTAGTGTAGCCCACAGGTGGTAGGCACCCAAGACTGCAGACAACCAAGGCTTGTCACCGTCTCCCAAATAAAATGCAAACCCTTCAGTTGAACTTGCATGCTGTGCGTGGTCCAGCCCCTGACCACCCTGTTATCCTCATTCAGTGCTGCCTCCACTCTACACCCCATTCATATTGAACAACTGGAAGAACCCCAGGTGTGTAACGCTCTTCCTCCCTCTTGGCCTTCACCCTCTATATGTATATGTGTATACAGTCTGTATCACTGATCTTCTGATATGCCCCTGGGAGTGAAGGGTATAGGTTGGAGGGATGGAGGCCTCCTCATGGTTCTGACTGAAGCTTTCCCCTTTACATATCCAAATGCTAAGAGAGGAGAGAGAAAGAACAGTCTCTCTTGGCTCTGTACACAAGCAGACTTCTTAAATCCTAAAAATGTGGGGAGAAATGAGGAAAAAATGAAAAACAAAAGTAAAGTCTACTCCTGAAGAGAAGGGGAGCAAAGGGGAAACAGAAAAACCTGAGAGTCTTTTCTTTATAGAAAAGATTCTATCTGATAGAATCTTGAAATCTAAATAATTTTGATATCTAAATAATTTTGCTATGTATTTTCAGCGGCTTTGTTGTAGGGGAAAATGTTTAATTATGTTTAGTACATTTATGCCTTTTGTGGTTCTAAAAAAAATTAGAGCTTGATTCTGCCCTCTTCCCGAGGTTCATCCCCCCATGTGATATTCAGGGGAGCAGTGGAGAGAGAGCACAGCAGGACCAGCTCAGGGGATGTTGGCAACATTTAACTTTCCAGTATTCAAGGGAGATAACTAAACAGGGAATCATATATTTAAAAATCGGTTCTAAGATAAACTATGTGAACAAAATTAAATTGTCTTTTATTTTTCTCCATTACGAAGTCACCTAATAAAATAACTTCTGGAGGAAGATACATGTTTTAAAAATATGTGTATTTCAGTGGAAATGATCTAACCTTTTAGATAGATCACTCATTTATTTTACAGAAACTTCTTGGCAGTGCATTTCTTGCTAGGTGTTTGCCAGTTGCTGGGACACAGAGATGACATAAACATACTCATGGCCCTTGAGAAGTCAACAGTATGTTGCGGACCTTCTTAGATACCAACACTTAGCATTTACTATGTGCTACACCCTTTTGTAAAAGCTTTATATAGATTATATAGATTGATATAGATTAACTCATTTAACCCTCCCAACAACTCCATGATGTAGGTCCTATCCCCATTTCATCATGCACACTAACGCACAGGGAGTTTACACAGGTCTGCTACATTGCACAGCTACAAGGAAATGTGCTGTGTGCAGCAGTATATGCAGCCGTGGGTCCCAGGAGTTCACAATTAGGAGGTTATCTTTCCATCATCCTTCCCTGACTTATTAGGGAGATAGTAGATAGATATATTAGTAATGGTACTATCTTGACTGTGCTAGGAAAAATAATGTAACATGGTAGAATCTGAGAAAGCCTTTCTGTTTATAAAGGAAAGATGCATTTGATAAAGAAAAGCATAAATGAATTAAGATGGGTAAACTGGAAAAGAAATATTCTCCCTTCAAAACAAAAGTATTCTTGTGTGTGTGTGTGTGTGTGTGTGTGTGTGTGTGTGTGTGTGAGAGAGAGAGAGAGAGAGAGAGAGGCAGAGAGACAGAGAATGTGTGAATACATAGCCATAAACCCACATACCCCAAAGCAAACCTATGAAAAAGGTCAGTTGCCCAGTCCTAGAAGAAATGCCCACCTCTGAGGCCATGGGGACACTGCACTGCACTGAATGGTGGGACCAGGTGACCAGACTGTCTTGCAAGGGAACCAGTAAAATGCACATATTGCATTGCAGTTGCTACATGTGCTTCATGTCCTCCCATTTGAGGTGCTTCTCATGATAAATCCAATCCTTACTTTGTGTCTAGAACTACCTCTGTGCTCCCCACATTTGAAAAATTCCATGCCTGGAATAAAACCAGAAAGTTTGTCACTTCAGCCTTTGTTAAATAACTTTCTGTTATGGGAGTAGATTGCTGTGCTCTGAAAATGTCACTCTGACAGCTGCCCTACAGTGGCTGACCTTTCTTCTCGGGCTGAAGTCCCTGCTGAACTGTTCGGTAGAGCTAGTTTATCCCAACTTGCTGGCAGATCTCCAGTTTCTCTGCATGCCCATTTGGAAAAGTGGTCTAAGGGTTGATATTTTGCCACTTATGACTTTCACCCAAAACACCTCTGCCCCTCTGAGCTTCTTATGATCCCTGTATCCTCCCAAAAGCAGCGCTCTGGTCTTCCTCCACAAACCTTACCTATTAGTGCTGGAGGGTCACCCTTGGGGTCCCTTCTCCCTGCTTACTCTGCTTATTATGAGTATATGAAACCCTCCTCAGAAACTGTGGATGAGGGGTGCCTGGGTGGCTGAGTCCATTAAGCATCAGACTCTTGATTTCAGCATAGGTCATGATCCCACAGTCATGTGATTGAGCCCCATATTGGGCTCCACACTGAGCACGGAGCCTGCTTGGGATTCTTTCTCTCTCCCTCTCCCCTGCTTGCACACTGTCTCTCTCAAAAAAAAAAAAAAAAAAAACTTTGGATGAGACAGGAAGTCTCACCCTTGCTCCCAGGGACTCTTCATTTTGCATACTCTCTCATTTTTGCATGGTCACAAGCATAATTTTCATTTTTTGCAGAGTTGCAGTCAGTATGCATTCAGTTTCATTTCTGTTTCTTTATGTAACATCATGCCACCCTCACTTTTCCACATTGATATTTAGTTTTTATAAATGTCACTTTAATGGTTGCCTTATATTGATTCAAGGTGATCCTTAGGCATTTTTTTTTCCATGACTTTCCCTGACTTGAGTAGTGACCATCCAAAGCTTTCTCTTCTTCTTTCAGGATGCAGGTTATCAAATAAAAAGAAAAGGAAGGGATTGCCAGAAAATCGTGTACATTACTATGATTAGACATATACGGATTGACCATGAATTATGCATGATGTTTATGGGAATTTGCACAGTGTCATCTTTTAATATCCCTGCTGCACCTTTAAATATCACTGGAGATGCCACCATGCATGTTGCTCTGCTCTCATAAAACCTTAGCTTTAAATCACAACCTACATGGCAGTTATATGGGATTCTGCTTCCTGAGGCTGACCACAGCCAAATTACAAACATTGATTTGCATAAATTTGGCTTGCATGAATTTTTAAGTTTGCTGAGAAGGGAAATTGACTAAATATTGTTAGAGCCACAAATAACTTGGGATATAATTTACTTTTGTACCATATGGATTGAGGACACAGATGTATGGACCCACTAGGATATTCCTATGCCAAAAAAATATATAGACTTAAAGACCCATAAAGTGAAGCAACTTATATGATGGGAGTGCCACTAATTGCATTATAAAATTAAGCCCTATGACTTCTTCATATTGAAAGGCAATGATAAAAATAAATAATTATGAATGCATTTTAGAGTATCTGGTCTTTTCAGTGAGCATTCTAAATTAAAATTTTTTGCTCAGGTCCTAAAATGCAAAACTAACTCTACAGTTGCAAGGGGTGCAGGAAGTTATTAGGTCTATTAGCAGAGCTAAAATACAACTAGGATGCTAAGATTCAAGTTCCTTGCTCTGCCGATGACTTTCTATTTAACCTTGAACAAATCTCTAAGCCTTGACTTTCCTATCAGCAAAGTGATAATATTTTCCTTACTTCTATCTCACAAGAATGCTGGAAGAATTCCTTAAAGAAAACTTAAAAAATAATCATCTGAACTACCCAAGAGGATTACTTCCTGTGAATAAATCCAAAACCGTATCATCTGTAAGGATGCCACTCACTAATGCTCTGGGGTTGTAAATTGACCTCTTGTGTTAAAGAGCAATTTAAAAATGAAATTCCCTGTAGAAAAATGAACACATCCATTATTATTACTTTTAGATCAGTAATGCTTGAGGAGAGAGGCAATGTGGCTTAATTTTATGAATTTGCAGGTGATAGAATTACATTGCATTTCCTTTTGAGTGATTCATAATTTTCTCTCTAATCATAATGAGAAAAAGAGTGGATAAGTTTTCATATTTATGTCTTTCGACTGTCTTGCAAAGATTTATGTTATAGATGGTTCTGAGGAAATAACATCAGTACTGATTTTGTTCTTTTTAAATGAACAAAACTTTTTCCTGGAAAAGTAAAGCTTATGCTGAGGCTTCTAAACTTTACTTAGTGGTTGAGAAATATTACATTCCAAGTAAAAACAACATAAGCTATCTGTTCCTTAGGACTAGAAACAGGCCTCCTAGATTCATTTTAACCCCTGAGCCTTCTTTTTTAAAAAAATGAAAAGCATGTAGAATTCATAATGAGTCTTTAGCAGAAAAGTCACATGATATCTCTCAAAACACAGAGAAACCAAATTAACCTCAGCAAGGTAGGAGCCAGTGAAAGAACTTCTTCTCACAAAGTAAGTTGACATTTCAAACTGCCCTATATAGTTTGAAGGGAATTGGTCCCTTTATCAATAAACTGTCTTCAGAACAGTTATTTCAGGGTACGCTGGTGCAAAAGGTTAGTAACCAGGAATGAGTTCTTATTTAGAAATCTTATTTAGTTCAGATTTAGAAATCTGCTTCTGACATCACAAATAAGGCCTACAATCAGCTTCCACAGAACATCCAGCCTATCAGAATGGGGAAAAAAATTTTTTTAAGTGCATAATCTTAAAGTTCATGGTGGAGCCAAAGTTAGGGACAGAGTAAAGGAGGGTGCAGAGAAATTTAGATAAATCAGTTTGTGCGGAGGTCATTTTAAACACTTGTGTAAGCATTGTAGATGAGATTGTTGGAATTGGTTGGAGCAAACTTTAAACCCCAACAGTCCAGTTTAGTTACATTATGACAGAAGTGGGGGGGAGGCAGTGAGAATAAAGGGAATTCACATTGTCAAGCACATGTGCTAGACAACAACCTAACAGGTATTATTGTTATTATGCCAATTTTTCAAAATGGGGGGGGGGGACAAACCCAAAGCTCAGAAGGATCGAGAAACCTTTTTGAAAAGAATGGTATAACTCATAAAGCACCAGAAATGGAATTGAAATAAATTCTTCCTCCAAAGCCCATGTTCCTCCTGCCAGCTGCCTTTCCACAAGCCATCAAGAAAATTAAAACTGCACCACATTTTGTTTAATTTAAAGACACAGCCCTTAGTTACTGTATATATTGCCTAGTACCCTGGGGAGTTTAAATAAAAGAGCCTTCTTTGAAAAAAAGTCACAGATAGCAAAGAGAAAGGTGGGGCTGAGTCAGGGTCAAAGCAAAGCCCCTTCTGATCACCTGCTGGGGAATTGCCAGTCCCTACCTAGAGATTCTTTGGAAGAAGTTCAGTGCTGAATAATGGAAGTAAGCAGGCAGAGGGTTCTAGAATGCCATGTCCTGTTTCCTACTTTGCACATAACCAAGTCTATATTTCACTCATAATTGGCCCAAAGACAAATTGTACTGGAAAAATGGCTCATTTCACCAGGCATTTCTTCTATTCTGAGCACCAAAGCTTCTATATTCATGACCGATTTTCTTTTTTCACTGAAAGTTAATTCCTAAGCTTAGTTCTTGTAGATCTTAAGTTAGTAAAGCTATCCAAGGATGGTACAAAAGAACAAAAAAGAAATCTCTTTGGAACTTAAGAAGCAACAGGTTCCCCAGTTGGCAGGTGAGATCACGCTTACATCTCTTTTGGGATATATAGACTAATAATGTTGAGAAACATAAGAGTTAAAATTTTTGTAACTTTTCTAGAAGACTAAAGTAGACAAAGGGGTCACCTACACAGAATATTTCACTTTAGGGGGTATATTGAGTCTCTCTGGCCCACTTTTAGCTTCATCATTCATTAGTTGCCAAACATTTGCTTTCTCACTACATTCATGTTGGTTGACCAGGTCTCCCCTTCCAGCTCTTCTACTTCTCTCATGATTTACTGCATTTTGGCTTTTGAATCTATTCCTCAGAGAGGCTGTCTTCCTTCACTTTTGGTGGAATGGATTTCCTAACATCATTCCACCATTTCCATCCTGAGTCATGGTGAGACCCTCCCATAGCTCAGTCTCTCCATCACTGAGGATGAGTCATTTAGAGACATTCCTTATAGCACTGTGGAAGCCATTTATAAACGATACAGCCTTCTTGCATCTCAAAACAAAGCAAAATGAAATTTTTAACAGTTAAATAGCTCAAGACTTTTTATTAAACAATACAAACCTCCTTGATTACGCCAGCATACAAATATGCCATATTGGATGGCATCAGTAGCAGAATCTTTAAATAAAATAACTGTGAACAGTTTAAGCCACTTTATTTCATTGCTTTTAATTTCACCACCACCCTCATCATCACATATTATTGAAAACCCACCTTGGACCATGTGGCATAAACATTGTCCCTTTTCTCGAGAATTATATGTTCTATGTATATTTAGGCAAATAATGCCTAAACAAAGTAGATTTTAAAAGGCAGCAGTTTGTCTCTCTCTCTCACTTAAAAGAAGTCTGTAATTACACTATTTAGGGTTGGTACAAGACCACTCCAAAGTCATCAGAGATGAGGGCTTCTCCCAGCTCTCTTTTCCACTGTACCTTGAAAGAGGCCCTGTTCCTCATATTCCAAAATGGCTGCTGAATCCCCATCAATCATCTCTGAGTTCCAGAAAGCAGAAGTGAGAGAAAGGCAAAAGAGCATCTACCCCTCCTTTTGCTACTCTCTTCCTTTTCTTTTATCCACTTTTCCTTTTAAGGAGACTTCCCACAATTTCCATAGAGTCCTTTTGCTTATATTTCATTGCCTAGAACTTAGTCATATGATCACAACTGATGACAGGAGAGCCTAGTTCCTAGGAAATATAGAGTTATTTGCTCCACATGGTAATATGTCCACCTAAAAAGCATGCTACTAAGAAAGATACTAGGGTAGAAAGTTAGCAATCTCAGCCATAATTGTCATTCTAAAACTATCAAAAATTTCACCTCTCAAGTCAATGACAAGGGAAAATAAGCTTTTTTTTCTGATTTTTTTTAGCAATGTGTCTTACAAAATCACAAAGCTCAGTATTGTTCAATTAAGCATGGCAGGAGGGCAGGAAGAACTGTTTTTTGAAGGAATATGCAAAGTATCTGTAGTAAGAGCCTTCAGCATTTAGCAGCACAAAAGGGAATAAACTCATGCATATTCTAAAATAAGAAAAGGCCAGCAACACTTGGATCTTCCGGGAGGAATAATGATGGTGCCATCTGATACCCTTTGCCATTGGGCATCATACATATGCCTCCAGCACACATTTTGCTCTAAGCCACTTCTCATGTTTCTCAATTACAGAATCTTGCCAATTCCATCTCAGCCTTTCCTCACCCCTCACTCACTCCATCAGGAGTCCTTCAGTCTCGCCTGCCCTTGTAGTTCCTTTGACCCGTTGGGGACATGCAGTGTCAATGAGGGGCATGTTATGGTGATTTTACTTCTGTTTCGTACACAGTGTAGTGTATATTTTCACCAAGATTGTAAATGCCTCAACAGCTAAGTCCAGTCTTTACTCCTACATCAGGCCTCATAATGCTTCCTGCAATGTGGTGTAGGTAACGGGCCCTCGGTAGATGCTATTAGAGCAAGTAAAATATGTGAGAAGATAGGAAAGAGGGACTTTCTTTCAAGGCTGCCCCCGTTTTCCAGCAGGTTTGACTGCAAGGCTTGCGGAGACCCCAGCAGCACAGGGCAGTGCGAAGGGAGGAAAAGCGTCCCTGAGCGGCAGGAAGCTGGCTCTGCAAGTGGCAATGCAGACACTGGCAATGCAAGTGTCACTAACGGAGAAGGTTCCCGTGGCAGTGGGATTTCAGGCAGCACTTTGTGCTTTAGCCGCAGTCTCACAACACCATGGGGTCAGTTCATGTACGACAGACCTTCAGCAAAGGCCGATGGTTCAGGGAAGGAAGCTGTCAGTTAGTAGGGGAGGTGATCAGGGTCTCAGGCAAGATGATGGCAGGGTCCCAGAGCAGCTGAAAGTGAAACCCAGTTGGACAGATTGGGCCAACATTGCCAGGTCTTATGAGGAAGAAACTGCATGTTATTCATCTTTATGTTCCCAGCCGTCCACACTCTCCTGCTCAGCAGTAGGTTTCTAGTAAATGCTTGTTTCTCCTGTAGTTCCCTTGTCCATGACCACAAAACTACTCCAGACTCTACCTGATGGTGGAATAAAGCTACCCATTCCTTCCACCTTTGAGCACCCAATAGGTCTTACCTTGCATGAGGAGGATAACATATAGTAGCTGGGTGGGAAGGCCATCTGCCCCACTCAGTTTCTTTGTGTTTGGGAACAAAACATATTACTCCCTATTGTAGACGGCAGTCCAGCATTAACACAGGCAGTTTTGTGTGCAATTCTACCAGATGTGTTATATAAAAAGAGAGACTTCATGGGTTCTAAATGCAAAAGATAGCAATTGGTTGGCCTTTCATTTTTTAAAATGGGGAAATAATTTCTGGTACATCCATATTAGAGAATACTACATACTTGACTTAAAATCACGCTGACAGAGTTGATACTGACGAGGCGAAAAATACAGCACATTAAGCAAAACACAAAGGCAAAACAACAATTTGGAGAGATCCAACTGTTAAAACATAATTAGCAAAAAGGACTCGAAGGAAATGTTCTAAAATATTAACCGTGATTATCTCTGGATGCTGGAATAAGTGATTTTTAAACTACTTGTCTGTTCTTTTCGGTTCTGTATTTTGCAATTCATTCATTCTTCCAAGAACAATTTTTGAATATAAAATACCTCGAAACTGACTAAAAGTAAAAAATAATGGGAAAGACCTGTATAATTAGTCAGAGCAGAAATAACGCTGTTCCAAACACCAGCCACAGAGAGAGGCACGTGTTTTATGTAAATAGAAGAGACACAATGGAATTAGAACTGGGATCTGCTTACTGTTGGTGTGGCCTTTAATTAAATATTATTAAAGTCTTTTCCCATGAATGTAGATATAATGATTGCTGTGCTTAAAATCAACATCAGCAAAAACGGTTTGAAAAACTTCTTAGTTGCCATTTTATATAATTGTGTTAAAAGCGCATTTAACAATGAGCATTAATAGCTTTAGCTGCTTCAGATTAATAAGCGAGTTGAGTTCTGTGCTTCCACAGAGAGAACATCTGAGGTAGGCATTCCTTTTGTTTATCTAGTACTTTGTTTTTTCAGTGGCTGGTGGGGATGGGGGATTGAGGAGAAGGGAAGAATCACAGCCGGGACCTACCCAGCTTTCAAAGTGATAGTGTCATCTATAATTTTCCAGGAGTAAACTGGTCACTCCAGCAGGGAGGAAATTCCCCTGACCCCTAATTCTCTCCTTGGCCCCACACACCTAACTGTATTTCTCCCGTGCTGCGTTCCTGTTTGTCTCCTCACTCATCTTCTCTGGTGAGATAACAACTCTGTCAGTACCCGTTTCCAATCTCTAATTTCCCCCCTTGTAATTTCTCACCTTGCTGACCACAGTCAAACAGGAGACAGAGAAGCTGAGCTGTTTTTGGCAGATGCTTTAGATAAAGACCAAACACAAGCGAAAATCCTGCAGGAAGGAAGACAATTTGCTAAATAAGGATTGCATCAGGATTCTTTTGTGAAGTTTGATCATTTAATAGCTTTAGGAGGTGTCTGTGCCTCAAATGCAAAGACCATAATATGAAAATGTGGACTGAACCTCCAGGTCACTTGCTTTGAAATACAAATCCATAAAACTTATAGTTGTGGCAAGTCAAACACATTTTTATTTATTCCTGGATGTTAATTAAGGAAAAACATCTAATTAGTAACAGCATTCTTCCGATTCCTCTTTTTACCATTCACTTTTCCCCCCTTTCAAAATCACTTTTTTTTACTGTTTATTTATTTTTGAGAGAGAAAGAGAGAGAGAGAACCAACAGGAGAAGGGCAGAGAGACAGGGAGACACAGAATCCTAAGCAGGCTCCAGGCTCTGAGCTGTCAGCACAGAGTCCAACGCGGGGCTCGAATCCACGAACCACAGGATCATGACCTAAGCCAAAGTCGGACGCTTAACCGACTGAGCCACCCAAGGCACCCCCTCAAAGTAACTTTTGATTATAACATGTAAAATATGTTTATTGTAAAAAAAATTTGAAACTACAGACAAAGGAAAGAATCCTATTTCCTCCCTACCAGTACTATCTTTATATTGTTTCTGCTTTGCTTTGAGGAATCAAGCTACTGTAACAGAATGAGCATTTCAAACAAACCCGGGTTTTAATCAGAACTCTGCCACTTTCTAGATGTGATTATGGACAATTTCTTAACCTCCCTAAAACTCTTATCTTTGGCTAAAAATGATAGTTATACCTGCCTCATGCAGTTGGCATGAGAATTAGGAGTAATGTGCCCTTGGCACATAGTAAATGGTTAATTACTGGCAACCATAATTGTTATTATTACCTTCTATGTTTAAGAGCTTAAATTTAAACTTTTTATGGCATTTTTAATGCTTAGTAATTGCAATACTGCTTCTAATAGATGACTATACCTATCTGTGGAACCGAGAAAGACCACTACCAGTTTCTTAGCTGAGTGCACTTGCCCGGTGCTGCAGAAAAGGATTTGCCACGTCTGCCCTGCTCATTAGTTTGTGAGAACCTCCGTTCAATAGAAAATTACCCGAGGAGAGGGGGTCCATGTCTCACCTACTGTGAAACACCACACAGCCAGTAACTGCTCAACCCATACCCACTGCTACTGATGTTGTCCCACGGAGCTAACAATACATGTCAGATACTGCTCATTGATCCTTCTCTTTCTGTCCATGCAAAAATCCCTGTATATCCCAGCTCTATTTGATAACATGTAGAGGTGGGTCCTTGTTGTTCAGGAAAGCCTGAACCCACAAAAGCTACCTTCACTAATTGAAGGCCTTTCTGGTGCTGGTATTGGTAGGAGAGCCGCTAACTCCTGGGTTCTCCACCGCAACCACACACTGCAATAATATGAGGACTTTGACAAAACACCGATCGTGGGTCCCACCCCCAGGAATTCTGATGTAATTGGTCTGCAGCTAGGGGCTCAGCTCTAGCTTAGCTCACCTCATCCCGAGCTCCCACTCTCAGTAGCCACTGAAACCATTACTCTGCTCAGAGCTGAGTCCACGTGTGCCTTGCAAATTTGTTGTTTCATCTTACTTGCTTTTGTTCCTATCACCACTTCTATTTCTATCTTAGTTAATCACCTAACTTCTTCATCTCTGCTATTTCTCTCTCCTCAGCCTCCACATTGGACCATAAACAAGGAATTTCAGTGGGAAAATAAGGGTTGTGTGTAAGGAAGTTGGGAGAGGGAAGGTCTGTGGCAAACTAGCGAATGAGTGCCCCAATGAGAATGTTCAGATGCAAAATTTTCTACATTGTAGATTAACCAGACCCACGTCTTTTTTTTTAATGTTTATTTATTTGAGAGAGAGAGAGAGAAAGACAGCAGGGGAGGGGCAGAGATAGGGGGAACAGAGGATCTAAAGCAGGCTCTGTGCTATCAGCACAAAGCCTGATGTGGTGTATGAACTCACAAACCATGAGAACATGACCTGAGCTAAAGTTGTATGCTTAAACGACTGAGCCACCCAGGCACCCCTAATAAGGGCATCTAAGTGTCCACTGAATTTTGGCTACTTGTAGGCCACAAACTTTTAAACTTTTTTTTTTCTTTTCCAACTTTGGAAACTACCATAGTCCTACAATTCCACTGTGCAACCACATAGAAGAGGCAGAAAATATACCGAGCAGGCCTTGAGTGGAATATAGCTGAGACGAATGAGTGTGCGTAGAGGAACGAGGGTTCTGATCTGGACTGTGTAACAGCCTTCCCATCAGAGCTGCCCAGTAGAGGAAGTGGCTGCTGTGAAGCAGCAAGCTTTGCACCAGGAGAACAGGGCACTGAGCTAAATAAATCCCACAGCACTCCTAAGGAAAGGTTTCTTCCCATGGATGGATGGGAGGTATACTTCTGTTAAACATTTACTGAGCCTCTGGTACATGCCTGTCAAGATGCAGAACCTTCGTGGAATCTGCAGTCCTTAGCTAACCCAGAATTGTGCTAAGAAGTTTATATACCTTCTTTCTTTCACCTTTATCATAACCTTGAGAAGCAGGTGCCATTAATCCCCATTGAAAGATTGAGGAAGTTGTTGAAGGACACAAGATAGTGGCAGAGAGAGGACTTTAACTGGGATTAGAAGTCTGTGCTCTTAATGACTATGCCAAATATCCTCTCCCTCAATGGGGACACCAGCTTGGAATCCTGAGTCAGCTCAAGCTTTAGCCCATTGCACACTGTCTAAGTCATATCAAGAAGCAGCAACCTAAGAACCCCCATCCACCAGCTCCTTTCTGGTTACTGGGGATGTGATACAGGGACTGCAGTTAACTTGATTCCATCCAGTCAGATCACAAGGGAACCAGGAGAAAATTATCTTAAATTTTTTTACTCTGCTGTATCTAAAGCAGACAGTAAGACAGATTTTCTGAGTGCACGCACAGCACAGCTTTTCTCAGTTTAAATGTGACTTTGAGGTTAACATTGCAACAAAATGTCAAGAAATAAATGTATTGAGAGGCAATCAATCTAGCTTTGTGAAGTGGACATAGAAAGCTTAGGAGACCTGAGTTTAAGTCTTGATTTGGCCACTTACTGGTTTGTACTCTTGCATTTCACTTTATTTCACTGAGTTTCAGTTTCTGCATGTAGAGAAATGAGGCTTGCAGATTGTTGTGGGGAAATACATCGCTCCATTAAGTGTTTGTGTTCCTTCCTTGAACAATGATAGAAAAACTGCTAAAAGTGACTTAAAATGGGAATAAATTGAAATCTTACAAGGTTTACAAAAACTGGTTCACAAACTCAATACAGTAGTAACAGGTGACATGGCCATTTTAAACAGCATAATTAGTTTTGTAAAACATATTTATTGTTTTAAAGGATGAAGAGAGGGAGAAGGGAAAGGGAAACTGACATTTGTTAAGCTCCTCATACATGTCAGGCCATGCTAGACCTTTCCAGACAGTTCATTTCATCCTCACAATAGCACTGTGAGATGGGCAGTTGTATCTGATTTTCACAAATGATGAACCCTAAGCCTGAGAGGTTAAGAAAATTGCCTGAGTGCCCAAGACTGGATTTGAACTGAAGTTGCCAGACTGTCTGAGATCTTCTACCAGGGACCACGGCGTCTTTGGATTCTTGTTGAACAAAAGTTTCTTCTCAGGAGGCTGGGTTGAGTATAAGCCTTTCATCTCTGAAGCCAGCAATCTGCTCTCATCTGAGTTAATGGTTGCTCTTCTAACAGAAACTCCTGTGGACCCATATTTCTAAAATTTGATATGTTCTCTCTACTCTCTAAGATTTGGAATAACTTCTGATGAAAGATATTGATATCACCCATTTTTTTTTTTGTATGGAAAAGTAGTCCGTACATCCATAAATGGTCCACATTGTAATTTCAGTGGCTATAACTTGACAAACTTTTTCTACCATTGTAGTTTCTTTGGGGGTGGGGGATATATTCTTCTGGAAATTTTTTGAGACAGTCCCATGGAAATGAAGCATTTTTTGCTCTAATCTTTGAATTACCCAGTTTTACCAGGAAACTTTATTTGGTCCTGCTTCCTTCTGCTCTGCCCAGGGAATTTGAATAGTTTGATGTAGATAGGAAGAGGGAGATGGAGTAGAATTAGTAGAATCAAGCATTGTGTTGAGAATTGTGACTGAGCCCTTCAAGAGACCTTTGTCTGACTTAAGCATCTAAGAATTCAAGCCCTGTTTTTCTTTCTCATAGATAATGACAGCAGTGGGCCACAGATGTCACATGCTTTGCATGCACCACCTTGTCTGTCTTTTTGTGATTCTTCATGTGGTAAAAGAAACCTTGCTCACAGAATTCAGATTGCATTCAGCTTCCCTGAGGATTAGTTTCCAGTGAGCAGAAACTGAGTTTCCATATCTAAATGCTATAGCAGAGAATTTGACTAATTGAACATGAGTTTCTGTTCTCCTCACAATAATTTACTGCAGGCTAATTGTTACACTTTTAAAGGCTTTGAATAATTAATTAAAAGCCAATTTTCATCTTCGTTCATCCAGCTTATTAGATGATTTCCTTTTAGGAAGTGAGGAAGTAGACGTAATTCATTTTGCATCAAATGAGCAATGCACTCATTTATGCAAGGAATAAGTATCAGCTTAGCTATCTCTGCGCTAAAAGATGGGATGATTTGTTCCCCCCCCCCCCCGTCAAGGTGACCACTGGGCACACAGTGAGTGCTTGTGCTCGTGCAGTACAAATGCTGATGGTGGAGATAACTTAGTATAAAGATAGTGCTTTAAGTCCAGGGTAAACTTCATGTACCATAAATAGAAAATTAAGCATGATTCTAAAAGAAAATATAGTTTATAAAAAAAAATCAACCCTTGTATAGTACTTCATTTGTGCAAGTGCTTTGGTATATATCATTTGATTGTTACACAACGACCTTGGATGTCAGTATTACTATTATCCCCATTTGATGAGAAAATCAAAGTTCAGATTACACTAGCACATTGCTGAAGGACACACAGCTTTTTTAATTTTCTTTTTTTAGTATTACTTTAATTTTATTTTTTTAATATTTTCATCCAAATTAGTTAGCATATAGTGCAACAATGATTTCAGGAGTAGATTCCTTAGTGCCCCTTACCCATTTAGCCCATCCCCCCTCCCACAACCCCTCCAGTAACCCTGTTTGTTCTCCATATCTAAGAGTCTCTTATGTTTTGTCCCCCTCCCTGTTTTTATATTATTTTTGTTTCCTTTCCCTTAAATTCATCTGTTTTGTCTCTTAAAGTCCTCATATGAGTGAAGTCATATGATATTTGTCTTTCTCTGACTGACTAATTTCACTTAGCATAATACCCTCCAGTTCTATCCACGTAGTTGTAAATGGCAAGATTTCATTCTTTTTGATTGCCAAGTAATACTCCATTGTATATATATACCACATCTTCTTTATCCATTCATCCTTCAGTGGACATTTGGGCTCCTTCCATACTTCAGCTATTGTTGATAGTACTGCTATAAACATGGGGGTGCTTGTGTCCCTTCGAAACAGCACACCTGTATCCCTTGGATAAATGCCTGGTAGTGCAATTGCTGGGTCGTATCGTCGTCTATTCTTAGTTTTTTGAGGAACCTCCATACTGTTTTCCAGAGTGGCTGCACCATCTTGCTTTCCCAAACACACAGCTTTTAAGTGGTAGAGTCAGGACTGGAACCTAGGCCTCCTGAGGCAATAATGTTATGCCCCTTCCACTGTATCTGCTTTAATTAACATTAAAGGAGAAAAAGAGAGGTCAACTTGAAAGCCGTGCCCTTTGGTTGTTTTAGCTCCTATCACAAAAAGCAGCCTGCCTCGAGGGGCTAAACCAGGGTGTGGTATCTGGGAGCCTGAGTCGAGAGGTGAGCCTTGTCACTGCACATCATCTTCCATGTATGCACCCCAGAGAAGGCAAGAGCTTGGGAGAAACTACCCATCTCACGGGCCTGGGCAGGGAGGGAGAACCTGGATGTAGCTGGGGACCAGAAGATTCAAAAAGAAGGAGATCGCACTGCTCTCAAAGGAGCCTTGGGCACACAGAGAGGGAGTGGTCAGAAGCTTCATCCAGATGATCACTTGATCCCAGAGTGCTTCCATTGTTCTGGCTTCTGTAGACACAACCCTGTCCCAAACAGCCTGGTGATGTGCACCACACTGAGGAGTGGCCCTCCTCAGACTCCACGTGTAAAGTGCTCTTAAACAGTCAAAACATCACAAGTATTGGCCACAGAAAACAGTGCTCAAAGGAAAAATGGGTCCTTTGCTTGCTTGGAGTGATACAGAAAAGGCGGTCACAATTATTTTCAGTCTGGCAGCCACTTCCTGGGAGGATTCCATGGAGTAATAGATGTATTTATGGCAACAGTTTGTTGTAAAAAGGCAGAGTGAACCTTAGATGTACATCCTCTTCTACCTATCAACCTTCTTTTTGAAATGACTGGTTAATGATCTTGTTACTTTCATAGGAAGAGATGTCCTATTCCTACAGCTAGTGTAAACTATATCAAAAAGGTTTGGGTTTTATTTCTTTCCTTTAAATTTTTGTAGCTACCCTGACTCCCCACTGTCACCTACTAGATTAATTAGTGTTATGGCAAGAGCTTGAGCTTTAGCACTCAAGACCAGGGTTCAAATCCAGGCTTTGCTACTCATTAACTGTGATTTTTTGAGTCAATAACTTCTCTGATTATCAATTACTTCATCTGTAAAATGGGGGATATGCTACAAATCTGGCCGAGTTGTTAAGAGGTACATGAAGACTGCATGTTAAATGCTTACCGTGACGTTATACTCAGTGAAACAAGCCAGACATAAAAGGACTAATGGTGAGGGTTGCCTAGGTGGCTCAATCAGTTGAGTGTCTGGCTTTGGCTCAGTTCATGATCTCACCGTTTGTGGGTTTGAGCTCCGCATCAGGCTGTGTGCTGACAGCTCAGATCCTGGACCCTGCTTCCGATTCTGTGAGTGTCTCTCTCTCTCTCTCTCTGCCCCTTCTCTGCTCTCTCTCTCTCTCTCAAAAATAAAATAAAAACATTAAAAAAAATTTTTAAAGGACAAATAGTGTATGGTTCCATATGTATGAAACACCTAGAGTGGTCAAATTCACAGAAAGAGAGAGAAGAACGGGGGTTGCCAAAGACTTAGGGAGTAGACAATGGGAAGTTAGTGTTTTGTGGGTACAGAGCTTCAGTTTGGGAAGATGAAAAGTTATGGAGATGGATAATGTTGATGGTTTCACAGCAATGCAAATGTACTTAATACCACTGAACTATACACTTAAAAATGGTTAAACTGGTGCATTTTGTGTTATGTGTATTTTACCATAATAAAATAAGTAATTTTTTTCAATGTTTACAATAGTACTTGGCATATAATGAGTAATAAATGGTACTTCTAATCCTGTGTCCCACGCTTTGCGTATGTCTTATATGCCATGTTTCACGTTGTATTTTATCCACTGTTTCTGTCACTATTGTTATACTTCAGTTTCCCTGAATGTAAAGAACTGCTGACTATATCTTATTCATCTTTCCTGACTCCACACTGTCAGACACATGGTAAGCACTCAATAAATGATTTGGGAGAAGAGAGAAAGTTGCTAAGTGCCCCTTCCCTCCTATCTTTTACATCTTAAAGCCACCAAACCTAGTCATAGTTCACTCATTTATCTTGGGTGTTAGAAGATCTTTATTTGGACTAAAGTAATGAGCTCACACTACTATACAAATGTATTAGGTTCTTTAATCTTTAATAAGTGAGGGGGAAATTTCTTTAAATTGGATCTCTGTGGATTGAATCCATGCTGTTCTTAAGGAGTTATATTTTGCTCTAAAAATACAGGCAGAACAAAAATGGAGCTTAAGGTTGCTATTCCTTTAGAGGGAAATGAATACTAGGTAGAGTTTATCTTACCTGAATATAACTGAAGCCCCACATGGTGCAATCTATATGCTGTGTCATTTCAAAGAAACAATGGCCAGATGTCATAGCTTTGGAGAATACTCTAGATCATTAATGAAGTTTCCTGAAAATGGCAAGTGAGGAGTCGCACAGCACCTCACACAGAAAGCCTCCCAAAAGCCTTCTGTGCATCTCATTAAACTTTCCCACTAGCAGGAGCTGCTAACATCAGTCCCCCTCTTCTGTCCCTCTCTCTCTCCTTCCCTCCCTCCCTGCCCATCCCATCCTCCATACTTTGTTCTCACCCATCTCTGCTCATCCATGCCCAAAGTCCAGGCTCCTGGGACCTGACCGTGCCCTCTGTGACAGTCCCTGGGAAGTGTGGTCAGGTCCCCTGCTCTGACTAGAACCCAACAAGAATCGGCATGTATCCCATCTCCCTCCCTGGAATTCGGTGAATAAGTTTAAAATCCTGCACCTGATGAAATGCTGAAGAGCCCCAGTGCCAAGCATTTCTGGGCTGCACTGCTAGAGAACGAATTGGGCTATGATCATACCACTCTCATTTTCTTTTTTTATCCACCCTCATTTTATAGGATGATAAGTTGATAATAAATTATATAAATGCATCCTTTCTCTGGGTAAGTGCCTTGCAGCTTTTTCAGCTGTGCACCATCAGACCCTGCTCTTCCCAGGCTGCTCTCCAAGGAAATTCACAGACCTTGCCTGTGCCCCAGACGCCTGGTCACTTGACAGAGATCAAGGGCAGCAGCTCCTGGCCCGGCTGTAACCCCTTCATGGCTCATAAGCATGTTAGTTGGGCTGCCGGACTCTAGGTGATGAAAGAAGTTTAGGAATGTAAACTGTCAACTCATTGGACTTCTCTGCATGCATATAAATGAAGGGCCTAACTGGGTTGTATGTTCTAAGATCTATTCCAGGCCTAAAAGTCTATGTGTCTAGTTAACACAGAAAAGCACATGTATCAGAACCTAATGCCCAGCCTTCACTTTCTTCAGACTTCCTTTGAAGCTGTAATTTCGCCAAACCTAAACATCCAGCCTCATAAAAAGGAGTCCACATAGGAAACTTAATTTCACAACAAGGAAACTGAAGTGTAGTTCTTAGGTGCAGTGAGTTTCCTGGAGGAATTCAAATGGCATCACATCATGGGGCAGAATTCCAATAGCACAAAGCAGCATTTTCCTTAGTCCATGAGCCATTCATTCATTCACTAGACCAGGCCATCCGTTTAGGGCTTGTGTCTTGTGATCTCCATGAATAAAACACTTCTGACAATTGCTGCATCAGAACTTAACCGCTAATCCAGTAGGTGACTGTACATTGAACTACAGAGGAGATTTAAGACTGGGGTCTAATGGCTTAAGACAGGCCAGCATTGGTCTCACAACCTGCAGGAAACAGCATTTGTAGGTCCCAGGGAATTTACAAGATGCAGCAATGCCCTGCAAATCAGTTTCTAAAATGGAACAATGTCTTCTTTAAATTTGAAACACTCTAAGAAAGGAATTTGAGCTTTTAGCCTATCCTTGCATATCCTCCTTGAGGCAGGTCTAACTTGATAGCTCCTTTCCCCACTTAAAGTATTTACCTTTTCATTGTGTTTCTCTGTGGTATCTTCCCCCTAAAATCTTACTTTGTGGAGATTTGTTAATGAACCTTATAATTTCAATCTCAGTGGATACAGTTTTATTAAACACACTGTTTCCCTTACCCACCAAAGTGTTAAATGATGGTTTAGAAGTTTGAATTCATCATGCTGATCTAATTATACTAGAAAGATCTCATTGAATCTTCTGAGTAACCAGATTTGAAGGCCTTTTGTGCAGATGCACAATTCTGAAGCAGACTGAATATCTTCTAACTTCTCCTCCAACCAAGTTAGGAATGAGCAGGAGTCTTCTCTAGCATCTATACTCCACTGAACTTAATGGGAAATATGGTGGGCTGCTAGCCCATGTTTTAATAAGTGAAAGGAGGAATTTCTTCCCTGAATGTCATAAGCTATTTCATCTCTATGGAGTTTTACTTGAAAGGGTTCATCCCCATTTTTGTATTCACCTCTGAAGACTTTATCCCAAAGATTTTTGCCTCTTCAGAGCCAGTCTTCCTGATGTGAAGGGTTCTGACACCATAATCATGTGGTGGTGATGGTGGTGGTGGTGAAAGTAATGTTGGAGCTGACAGAGGGAAGAGGCCAGTGGTGGCAACAGTGGTGGTGGATGTGGTGGGAGCAGAAGTGGGGATTCAGGTGCAAGTGATCAGGTGGTAGACAGAGGCAGCAGAAGGGTGACGGTGTTGGAGGTAGAGGAGGAGGTGAGGTGGGGGTGTTGGCGGAGGCTGTGGTAGAGGCGGTAGAGGTGGGGGTGCTGCTGCTGCTATTGCTCTGTTTAGATGTGGTCAAGAGGAACCAAGCAATGCTAGAACTGCTAGACATCACCCTGATTTTCAGATGAAGAAACTGAAACCCAGCAAGGAAACAGCATTATCATTTCACACAAGAGAGGCTTTATCTTCCTACCCCCTTCCTGTTTCAAATGCGCAAAACCTGGTGGTTGTTGGATGGTCTTGAGAAATGATGCTAACACCCCTGAACTAGGATTCCAGAATGACCAAATACTTAGAACCAGGTATTCAGAAACACTAAGGACACCCTGCTTCTGCCAAGCCAAGAGCTGGCCTGATTCCACCTCATCTTGTTATAAATGTCTTCTAGCCACTGTAAGGGCAACCCAAAACCCACATTCTGTGCAGCTGGGACTTGCAGCTAAAACTGGGGAACACATTGGGCTTTCCCGGAGAAAATAAACTGAGGCAATTGTTATAAGATGGTTATGTAAAAGGAAGCCAGAGTTGACAGATTTTAAGTGTGCTTGAAGGCAAAACTGAGTGCTTAACGAATGGTATTTGATTTTTTTAAAACAAACTTTCTCTTTTAGAATAGCTTGAGGTTTACAGAAAACCACTAGGATAATAGAGTTCCCATGTACCCTGCATTCACTTTCCTCTATTGTCAGCATCTTACATTACTCTGGTACATTTGTCACAACTAATGAAACATTGGTTCTTTGGTACATTACTATTAACTAGATTCCACACTTTATTTGGATTTTATTAGTATTTTCCTAAAAGTAAAACAATATGGGCTTTTTACAATTGCAACAGGGTAAACACCATCACACTAGTAGCTTAAAGCTCCTGAGGATAGGATCTACTTTTATGCATGTATTTATATTTTTTAGCACCTAGTATATAGTAGGGGCATAATAAGCATGTGTTGGCTGATCAAATGACTATAATATCCCATTAATTCCATTTTAGTATACAATAATGCACTCAGTCCAGTGATCATTTTGTACACCTGGAATTTAAGTGAGTAACCAGGGAAACTCAAGCTGTCATATAGGCTGTCCAGTGTACTCCACTTAAACTTTATTTTTAGAAAGCCCAGCCCAGGGCATATCTCAGTGCTGAAGGCAGTGCTTATAGCCATGGCATATGGGTTAAGCCTTCCAAGGCAATCTTAGAGACAGCACAAGAGAGAAGGTTTGGTAGGTCAAGGATCCTATAAATCACCATTCATCCTGATCTTTCTTCTGGATGACTAGACTCCTGAGAGGTACATGACACCCTGTCCCTTCTCTTATCAGCGGCACCTACACATAACTATGTCCAGCCCTCCTGGCAAAGGCCTAATTTTTTGGTAGTCAAACTTCCTTGGCAGATTGAAAGTTTTTCTTAAAGTTAACAGAGCAAAATTAAGCTACCTAGAAGGGACTAAAAGGGGAAAATCATTAGATTCAAAGCTTAAATTAGAAACTTAGTAACTCCTTTTGACTCAATAATAATGGCTAACATTTCCTAAATGTCAAGTACTGTACTAAGTTTACTAACTCACTTTATCCTTAAGAACACAAGAAGTAGGCTCTCTCTTACACAGACGAAAACTTCTTCATCTCCTTCTTACTCCACATGTTCAAATGAGGAGATGGGTCCCATCTAACATGTGTTAGCATCTTTCATACTAAATTATGGTAATGTACTTTGTCAGTGTGTGAGCCTGATTCCAAAACCCTGAAAATAGTGGCAGAAGAAAAATATCAGCATTCAGAAACTATTTTGCCTGACCATACCACCCTCAGTTCCCAATCCCCATCCCTCTCATTCTCTCACTTCTCCCTCCCTCTCTCTCTCTCTCTCTCTCTCTCATACATATACATGCACAGATGAACACATGGTAGAAGATGGGCCACCACTATGGCTTTCAACATAATCTGCACCGCCTGCTTTAAGTTTTAATAAGGGAAGAATCAGTAGGTTAACTTTTTTAAAAAAGGTGATGCATTTCCTCTTATTAAAGTAATATATAGTCATGGTAGGAATGAATAACAAAAAATATGAACAGGTTTAAAGAAAACAAAAATGACTGTAAGCACATCCCAAAGATAGCCATTACTATTATTTTGTTGCAATTTCTCCAAATCTTTTTTCTGTGTCTATATGGTTTTCCTTAATTGAAATCAAATTGCAAATAAACCTTGATTGTGCTTTTTCTCACACGTTATATATTACCATTTTCCTGTGTTATAAATTCTTCAAAAGTACCATTTTTTAGGGAATAATAGTGTATTTAATAATGTAATTTAGGGCTAATGTAAGTCTTTCACTTTCATAGCCTACCCCCAGCTCCCCTGCCTCCACATACACAATGATTTAAGAAAATAATTCTCATATAATAACAAAATCACACAGGACTTTTAAGAAGCTTGGTTTCTTTTCCGGGTTTGATTCACAGCCAGATTACTTCTGACAAAATCTGGTATTCAAAATGCTATAAAATTGACATCTGACCATTTGTAATGTGGGGAGCACACAAACATAATGACTCTTTAATTTACAAGATTTCACTAGTAATAAAATAATGTTTTAAAAAGAATATTAATTCAATCAAATGTCTACTACATAAGACAGTATTTTAGAGATGGTAGTTTCCAAGCAATTAGAGTATCAGTATTGATCCTTTGTGTACTCAGCAAAAAGGCACACAGTCACAGTAATAAATGGTTTGCAGAATATAAATTGATGTTACATCCATAATACTATTCTCTAATTAAATAATTTTTTTACTTGTTCCATGTTGTGTTGATGAGAACAGAGACAATATAGACTTTGAAATCATATGTAACTGAATTCAAATTCCAGATATACTATTCAGTAATTTCATTTTTCTAGATAAGTTGTCTACCTCTGACATTGAGAGATCTCATTCACCAAATAAGCATCATAGGGTCCATCTCATTGTGCATTGGTGCTAATCATTAATTGAGACACTTTGTTTGAAGGTCCTTAACAGTGCATGATAGACAACAGAGGCTTCATAAATGCTAATTCTCACTGCCCTTCCTTCTCCCTAAATAGCCTGGTTTACCCAGCAGACATTTAGCTTAATTCCTGGTTCGGTACACACAACTTTTTAAATTATATATAATATAATATAATATAATATAATATAATATAATATAAAACATAATATATATAATATAATATAATATAATATAACATAACATAATATAACATATAACATAATATATATATATATATATCTTGCCATATCCACTTACACAGAAATATGCTATATGGAAATGCAAATTTTACTCAATGAAAATACATATAGGATAATTTCCAGAGTAGCAGCTATTCATGTGCACAAATTGTGTGCCAGCCAGCTCAATCTGGAGAGGGTTGGTGCATACTGGATGTGAAAGCGAGCTAGCCAGGGCATCTGCTGTGCTCATCAATTGCCAGGCTGGATTTGGCAGATCTGCCGAGCTGGTCCGGAAGGATACTCCCTTCTTTTGTGTCTCATTAGGTCCTTCTGAATACTGGAACAAACTTCGCAGATAGAGAAGTGATCTTCCATTAGGCATGTCTGAGTGGGCCACAATTCAAACTCAGCGTCAGAAAATGTAGGGAGCAGACTATAATCTGAATCATTGCTACTCAAGGTTGCCCATCAGCCCCACAGACTTACTGAATCAGAATCTCTGGGGATGGGCCTCTTCAGGGACTCTGGTGCTCACAAAAGTTTAATATGAAGTAGAACTACATTCATTCAAAGAATATTTTTTACGCATCTACCATTCTCCCCTTGCTCACTTGACACCAGAACACAGGCCTGTACCTTGAAATAGGAAGAAGAAAAGACTTCACATTAACTAATTAAAACTCTTAAAATTCTACCTGTGTTTTATCAACATTTCTTGTTCCAAATTTCAGACTGTTTTCCAATTTCAGTTAAAAATCCATTTGAAGTGCTTGCTTTTTAGTAATAGACATTTTGCTGGTGTTGAAATTAGTTTTCTCAAACGAAGGGATTGTACTTGGCTCCACTGCCTCCAGTCATTTCATCTAGGACGAGCTCCCTGAAGTGCCAACGTTAGCAGCATTGGCTGGTACGGTGGGCGACAGCTCCCACGTGGAAGGCACATGTGCACAGAGCACTTGTGCAGCAGGTGGCCATAGTCATTTCCATGACTTACTGTAGACTTCCTACTAACAAGAGTCACTGGTTATGTGAGCAGGAAGAACATGCATGGTCCAGAACAGCCATCACTGCTGGAAACAATACAAGATATATGTGCATAAGAGTCTGGGGTCACGAATTATGTCATCAAAGGTGTCCTTATAAAAAAAGTTAAGAACACAAATGGAGCTGAAATTAAATTTATTTTTCCAATTTGGAATAAGAATTAAATCAAATTATATTTGAAACCCTGTCACTTGTGACGTTAAAAATGTCTTAAATGTCTTTGCCTAGTGTATACTCGTCAGAATATCATAAAGCAAAACCAAAACATTCAGCTTCATTTCATTTAAAATACAAAGATAGATCTTTGTTTTTTTTCTAATTATAAAGTTTATACCTATTCATGTATAAAATTCATGCAAACATAAAGAGCAAAAAAAAAAGGCAGCTCAACTTCACCATCCTAGGGTAATCACTTTCAACATTTTGGGGGTTATCATTATACATGCCTACCTATAATCACACACACACACACACACACACACACACACACACTTTTACATAAATATGATCATAATATACTTGAGATTTTGAACCTCACTTTTCCCTTCTTCCCTATGTCCTGGAATTCTTTAGATCTTGGTAAATATAGATATGATTTATATTTTTAACAACTCTATAGAATTTTGTTTTATGGGTTAACATAATGTGTATAAATAATCCGAATTCATAGACTTTGGGTAATTTTCATTTTTCTATAATTTTAAATAATATTGGGATAAACATTCTGGTATATGGGCATATTTGTACTTTGTGGGTCATATCATTAACGTAAATAACTCAAAGCAAAATTATTGAATGAAGACTAGGCATTTAATAATTTGATTCCAAAACATAAAAAAAGTAAAAAGTTGATTCCATCAACAAACTGCCCCCCAAAAAGGCTGTTAATTTCCCTCCTCTTGACAGGGAACGAATATTATTTCCTTATACACCAGCCAAAAGAGTGTCACTCTTTTTTTTTTTTAATGTTCATTTTATTGAAGAGAGAGAGAGGGCAAGCAGGGGAGGGGCAGAGAGAGAGGGAGACACAGGATCCAAGGCAGGCTCCAGGCTCTGAGCTGTCAGCACAGAGCCGGACACAGGGCTCGAACTCAGGACCAAGTTGGATGCTTAACTGACTGAGCCACTCAGGTGCCCCAAGGGTGTCACTCATTTTAATCTTTGCCAAACTCATATACAAAAATTGACATCTCATTTTTATTTCTATTTCTTTTGTTACTAGTGAAATTAAAGAAAATTGAGTTTAAGATATGAACTTAACTGAATATTTCAGGACCTCTCTGATTAGCATTTGAGTTCTTGGGAGCATGCTATATCCAAGGAATTTTTCATGTATAAGCTTGGAAGTGACACTTCTTTGAACTTCTTTGGGAGAAAAACACATAGCAACTTTCTCTTAGAAGAAACAGATAAGAGTAATTTAAATACATCAGAGCATACGGCTTTGGGCATCTCGTCATTTTTCTAAGATATTTTTAATCTTGAAAAAAGTATTTGGGGAACAGTCATCCTTTCCAATGTGATTCTATCATTATAAATAATTGTCAAATGTGATTTCAAATGCAGGCTGAGAAAAAAAATGATAGTCAGAAAGTCTGGGTTCTGTTCTGGTTTGCCATTAACCAGCCTGATGACCTTATAAAATTGACTTCACCTTTATAGGCCTCAGTTTCCTCCTCTAAAATAATGAAAGGTGTTGAATAGTTGTCCTTTGAAGTCTTTACAGCCTAAGATGTGATTATGACCTGCATTCTAAGGATAGTAGCTTTGCCAGGCTCTTTATTGACAGTTACCCAACCCTAGCACTAATTTAGGTCTATGCCTCCATCCTGGACACGACAATAGATATTGAGTTTAAATATTGATCAAATCCATGTAATCCGTTTTGATTGTGGTAACATTAAGTTAGATAATTCAGAGAAATATACCTTTTATTTTTCATATGAATGTGTGTGTGTTCAGTCATTCATTTCTCAAACATTCCTTGAGCAACTACTTAATGCCTTACAAGCTAGTACTAGACTACAAGAATGAACAAGACAGATTTCCTTCCTTAAGAATCTCAACATGGCAGATGAGGAAGTGGACAAATAAACAAACAGGTATTGTCTGAAAGAAATGTTGAAGTTATTCTTAAATAATACCATTTCTTTCTCAAAAATCACATTTTTATGAGATGGCATTTCCCTTTTCCTCCATTCACTACACACATAAAAATGATGAAAGGTTTGAGCAAACATCAAATGGCTTTTGGGGAAGAAAGGACAAATTCAGGCCTTTTTTGGGATTAAGTTATCCAATTTTTTGTTTTTTAAGTTTATTTATTTTGAGAGAGAGAGAGCATGCTATAATTTGGGGAGGGGCAGAGACAGAGGGAGAGAGAATCCCAAGCAAGCTCCATGCAGTTAGCGCAGAGCCCAACCCAGGACTTTATCCCACAAACCACAAGATCATGACATGAGCCAAAAATCAAGAGTTGGATGCTCACCCATTGAGCCACCCAAGTGGCCCTAAGTTAGCCACTTGAATGACAGATCCTAATACCTCCTCTTATTTTAACACTCAAATATAAACAATCTAGAAAGCATTTACTGTACCTGAAATCCAAACCTGGTTTTTTAGTCCTCATAAGTTACAGAAGGATGAGATGTAGTACAGGACCTTCCCACTAAAGCAGGACGGGCCTAGGGGCAGAGCCCATCCATAGGAGACTCATCTGGAAGGCAAAGCACCAAGTTTATGGGCACCAGGAACTCCAGTTTTAGTTGACACTAATAGCTGGTTTCCTGGAGTTCTAAGACGTAGGCAGAAGCTAACTATTCTGAACCCAGAGTAGGTGATATTAGCGTCCCAAGAGGGTGGCATTTGGCAACTGGGAAGCCATTCCATGCATAACAAGGGCCTACTTCCAAAGCCTGGGATTCAGCTAAACTTTTACACTGCTGGAAAGGAAATCAGATACTGTCTAGGAAAAAGAGCTTATCAAAGGCCATTGGTAACAGAAAAAAATCAAAGGAGAAATGCAGTTTTATGACCTAATCCAATAGTTCTCAAACTTAGGCATGCATCGGAATCACCTGAAGGACTTGATAAAACTCAGATTGCTGGACCCTACCCTGAGAATTTCAGATTCAGTAGGTTTGAGTAGGCCAAGGATTTGCTTTTGCAACAAGTTCCCAAGTAGTGGTGATGCCTAGATCACGCTTTAAGAACCACTGACAGAACAAAGAGCTCACTCAAGGCTCAGCAACTCAGACATAGAAACTCTGTTTCCCTTTGTGGGCTCTGAAAATAAGGAGAGTACTCTGGAGCCTGTGATTTTAGCCACAACTGTATCCTGATCTGATGAGCAGGTGACTGTGACAGCAAGGTGGGTGTTCGCTGACTATGGAGACAGAACAACAAAGTGGGCAAGGGCAGTGTGACCCAAAGTTGAAGAGGTACTTGGTTCTGGAACAGACACCATAGATGGGATGTTGAGGAATACCCATGATCCCAGTTGTGGGGAGCAAGGAGAGGCTAAGGTAGGTTTTCACAAGGACTCATCACTCTCCCTTGAAACCAACGGCTGTTACTGGTCACAACATGTGCCTGTCCTTCATGTATATTTAAAGTATCTATATCTGAATTCTACTCCAAAGTATTAGATCCAACCCTTAGAAATTGCCAATATTTAATAGCTTTTGACACACAACACACACGCACGTACACACACGCATGCACACACACACAGGGCAATTTCATGAGGTCCAACCTAATATAAACTAGACTATGAACTGAAAGTAAATGCAAAATTCTTTATACTTAACTCAGCCATTTAAAAAAAATACATTTAAAATGAGGAATCAACTCCTGGGTTGTCCACATTTAGATTTAAGCCCTTTGAGGATTTTTCCACAGCAAATTTTTCATCCTTGAAACTACTTTCAGAGCCAGAGCTGACTCTGATCGGCTGCCCCCTGCTGCCAGATGGGGAAGCAACCTGATTTTAACTGTATTTAGGAGGCTAGAGCTATTTAAAAAAAAAAAAAATCAGGATTTCTAAATGTCACTCAGGATTATCCTTTGTTTCAAATAATCCTTGCCACTGCTTTTCTCCATTATAAGATTATTAAGACTTGACAGGTTAAGTCATTATCATGTGATCCCTACTAGCCTGACATATTTCCCTTTAGGATATAACCCAGAGTCAGTAAAGACGGTAGAATTACAGTTGGACTCTCAATAACTCACACTAATGACAGGGACAACTGCTTACAGATTTCAGTCATCAGGCTAAAGAGGATGTAGTGAAAGGTAATAGAATAAAGGGGCTTCGAGTGTGGATCTTGGTGATTTTGCTGGAGTGAGTTTGCATTTAATTACCTTCAACAAAAACTGGGGTTTGTGCTCTGGTGGTTTTGTTCTCTGTGTGATAAAACTGAATGAGTATAAGCCAGCTCCAGTCCTTTGCCCTCAATTCTTCTCTGTAACACCAAAGGGGACTGCTGGGTTTTTATAAGAATCACTGAGCTTTAGATTTAACACAGAAAGAACTATGTGCTCCAGTTGGTAACTGATGGTTGCTTGTGGAAAATGACAGAAGTGCTTAAAATTCTATCCAGAACTAGTTGGAAAGTTTAGACTGTAATTCAGATACACAACTGTTTAAATGCCGCCCTGTCCCCACCACCATTTTTCTTGTTTTTGAAGGCCACTGTATGCACTATTTCTGAAGCTTAGGGTGGGGAGGGTATGTGTCCCCATGAGGCACTAGCCCTTCCTCATTCCCTGATTTGTAGGTTCCCTCCCCAGGAACAGTGAGCCTTGGACAAACCAGGGGTCCAAAGGGAGTGTTACAGGTGCTCCCAATTGGGTCACAGGCTGCAAACTTTGAGAATGACTATTCTGAATTATAGTTAAAATTTAATTCGGCAAATATTATTGAATTTCTCTCTGTAATTCAGAAAGGCTCTGGAGACACAGGAATAAATAAGTCCCATCTAAAGGCTCACAATCTCATTTCTTATAAGTGCACATAGGTTGGTTTTACTCAGTTATTATTGAAGTAAAGGAAATTGTCACCTCAGAGTTTTTCCTCCCATGCAAACCATGCATTAGTATGCCAACGACATGAGCATTTGCTGCACTCTACACCTGTTTCTTGCAAGATGAAAACCAAAATCTTTAACTTAGCTCATAAAGTTCAGCCCAGAGCTGTACAAACTATTTTTACTGAAGGGCCAGCTTTGTTTTGTTTTGTTTTTTAACATCTACTCTGTTGCGGATCCATGCTTTTATAAATGTGATAAAGGCTAATTACTCAGATAAGTGAAACAGAAACAAAAAGTCATGCAAAATGCAAGCCCAACTTTTTTATTATTAGATTCAACAAAAATAAACCTACTTTGTGAAATTGCTGTAAAAATGTCTAAACGCATACTTTCAATGTTTAGACTTATTGCAGTGTGGTGACAGACAGTGGAAACAGTTCACCAATCTGTACGGCCCACTGAGTAACACAGTGTAGCCCCTTCCTCTCCCTGTCATTCTGCAGGCAGCCACGCTGACCTGCTTCCCCTTCTTACATGTGCCACTCTCCTGACACTGGAGTGCTGTCCCCTCTCCCCAACCCCTTCGCGCCTAATTAACTACAACTAGAACCACCCTTCAGATCTCAAGTCACATGTCTCTGCCTATGCCGACATCCTAGACCCGGTCAGGGCCCCTGTTCTGTGCTCTTGTTGTACCGCGTATCTCTCCTTATCCCACTTACCACCATTTGGGAAAATGTGACTCCCCACACTAAGCTGTAAGCTTCACAAATGGAGTGCTGTCATCAGTCTTGTTCACCAGTGATCCCAATGCCTAGCGCAGTGGCTGGAACATAGTAATTGAAAATACTTATTCAATTAATAGATAATTAAAATATAACGAGTTCATATCATTCAAATCCCCATTTTACAAATGAGAAAACTGAGCTGCAAAGAGATGAAGAGATTTGCCCCAAATTTCCAAAGATATGTATATATCTTACATATATATATACATAAAGATATATGTATATATTATATATATACATAAAGATATATGTATATATTATATATATACATAAAGATATATGTATATATTATATATATACATAAAGATATATGTATATATTATATATATACATAAAGATATATGTATATATTATATATATACATAAAGATATATGTATATATTATATATATACATAAAGATATATGTATATATTATATAGATATATAGATATAGATATAGATATAGATATAGATATAGATATAGATATATGGATCTGCCAAAGTCCACACCACTCCTTTTTTATGACACATATTAAAATGAGACATTACACAGACATTATGAAAGCTGTTTTGGATGATAGCATTTCTATGAGTTGAAGCCTAGTTTTCAATACTACTCCATTTCCAAAGCTATCCAAAAATGCACAGTTAAACAAATTTTATTTTATAATCCACTTATTCATTCCACAGATGTTTGCCGAACACCTATCATGTGCACAACTCTAAGTGCTATAGATTTAGCAGCAAATGAGAAAGCCCAGGCTCTGCGGAACAACAGTCTCAGTCTAGTGGGAAGGACAGCAGCTAACACTTAGAAAAATACCCATGATTGGTAATAAGTTCTATGAAGAAAACAAATGCAAGATAAAAGGATAGAGAATGGTGGAAGGATTATTTTTTTATGATATGATCAGGGGGGCCATTTTGAGGAGATGACACTTGAGTGGAGACCTAAACATGAAAATGAAAAGGAGCCACAAGGGTCTGGTGGAAGGCAAGAGGGATAGCAAGTACAAAGCCATGGGGGTGGGGACAAGTCTAGTTCTGTTCTGTGACAGGACACAGTGAATGAGCAGGAGAGGGTTAACCTCAACGTTGGAGAGTAAATGGGGGCCAATCATGGTTGACTGAGCCTAAAGGCAACATCATGATCTGATTTTCCTTTTTCAAAATCCCATCCTGATTTTTAAGGAGAATACTATGGGGGCAGGTGGGGAGGTGGAAGCAGGAAATCAGTGAGGAGCGGTCCAGGTGAAAGATGAGAGCAAGGTGCCATCAATGATGGTGTTGAGATGGTGTTCAAGATTTATTCTGAAGGGAGAGTTGAGAAAACTTGCTGAAGGATTGGATGTTGGAGATGAGAAAGAGGATTTTGATCTGACCACTTGAGTGAAAATTAGTGCCCAACACAGGAATGTTAGAAGATTTAAGAGGGGTCTTTGAAGGACAGAGATTGGATTAAAATCAAGAGTAAAGCAGTGTGTGCAGTAAATAATGCACAATATAGACCACAGAGAGAAAAGAGTTTTAAGTATAATCCAAGTAACTGAAACATTAACACTCTTATAAATATTGGTATAGTTTTTTGTTTGTTTGTGTCTGGCCCAAAATCAAGATAATTTTTCTAAATTTACAGATAATGAGTTACTATTGCTCCTGGAAAACATATAGCACTATGTTCAAGGTTATTTATTATAGCAATGATTTTAATGACAAAAAATAAGAAATAATCTAGTCATTAATAAGATACCAGATAAGTAAGTTAAGGTATACCCTTGCAACTGAATATCATACACATATAATAAAACTGAAGTAATTCTCTGTGTACTGATATAGAAAAATCTTTAAGATGTATTAAGTGATAAAAGCAAAGTACAGAATAATTGGTATAGTATGTTACCTCTTGTTAAAAAGGCAGGAAAATGAAAATATGTGCAATATCTGTGTTTGCTTGTACAAGCAGAAAGACACTTTGGAGGGATATGTAAGAAACTACTCACAGTGGTTATGTATGGTTAAGGTACTCTGGATGGATGAATTAGGGAAATCAGGGATAGGGGTATGAGGAAGAATTGCCACTGGATACCTTAATTTTTTTCTTTTTGAGATATGTAACATCTATTCAAAAGAATAAATCAACAAAAAAGAAATATAACATTAGGCCGAGTTCCAAGAATGCCCAGTATTATTATTACTGAAAACACACTGCTGCCAATGAAAACTTTTTAAAGCAGGGCACTTCCTCTAGCCTCTGAGCATCTTCCCTGGGGAAGGAGAGGATGAATTTCTAATGTGAAATTCCATCTACTGGACTTTCCATTCCTAGTCTCTCAGGTTTGCACATAGCCTTCCAACTTGAGTTTAAAAAGAGCCAGAATGTCTGGCTTCTAAGACGAAAGTGATAAGTAAGTCGTTTTATTGTACTTGCCTGATTGCTTTCTTCTTATACTGCCAAGGTCAGCACTTTACAGCCCTTCTTTCATTCATGTATTCAACAAATATTGATTGAGCACCTTCTATGTGCAGTGCACTGCACTATATCCTAAAATACAAAGATTAATCTAATTTCTCATTGATTCTCTTAATATATTTAAAGTATAAAGTGGCAAGGAAATTCCATCCTCTTTGCAGCTGTGGATATTTCCATGGTCCTAAGAGATTAAGTACTTAACAAAAACAGGATATGTATTTGCCAATTGGTTCTAGGAAGCAAAATCCACTTGATCCCATTTTTTTCTAGGTGATAATAGGGATCAAATTTGACTTTGGGGGAAGGTAAGATAGCTTGTCTCTTTTCTTATGGTTAGTGCTTATCTACTGTGGTAAGAGTATGAAGTACATTGTTTCAGCTTTGCACTTAGGTTTGAAAACATTCATTCACTCATTCATTGACTCATTCATTCATTCCCAAGACCCTGATCCCATCCCAAGGGCTGATACCATCCCATGATGGTAGGAGCTGAGGGAGGTATGAAGATAACTCAGATTTGGGTCCTGTCTCAAGAAGGTGATCTGGTTGGCCAAAATGGCATGCTCATAAATAACTGTAATACATGGCAGAAGTGATCAGTGTCATAGGAGAGGTTCAGAGAAAGAGTTCTAAAGAGAGAGATCAGCTGAGCTGGCAAGGCAACAAGGAAGACTTTATCCCATAGCCCCACGCAGAGGGTTAGGGATAGGTCAGACCTATCCCAGACAAAATTGAAGCCTGTGAAAGCCTCCTAGTCTGAGAGATGCTTCTCTATCCAGTGCTCCCAGTGGATGATAACTTTTGATGATATATGTTAGCTTGGAGGTTCTTTTCTGTGTCTTTGAAATACACTGATAGCTCTGATGACAGTTTTGATATTACTGCCTTCTTGAGCATGATGTCACCCAGATTAGAAGTAAATATAGCCCCAGTTTGTCCTGCAAGTAAACCAAATCAATAACCCATTAGTCCAATACCATAAATGAAAACAGATAAAACTCCATTAAAAATAGCCGCCAACACTTTTTAAATATTATGCTTACCTAACTTTGCAAGCATTGCTTCTTTTAATCCTCACATCAAACTTAAAAGTTAGACACTATTTTACTGTGTCTAACATTCTACCAATATTTCTACTACGAAGAGATGGAAGCATAAGGAGATTGTTACCTATAGTCACACAACTACCAAGGGGTAGAGAGCTGGAGCTGTTTCCAGATCTATCCGATTACAAACCCATGATGTTAACACTATGCTATTGGTTTTCAAACTTTAGCATGCATCAGAATCACTCATAGAGCTTGTCAAAACACAGCATGATGCCTTCATCCCTAGAGTTTTTGATTCAGTGGGTTGCATATGGGGCCAGGAATTTGCATTTCTAACAAGTTCCCAGGTGATGCCACTGATGCTGATGCAGGAGCTGCAGTTTGAGAACCACTGCAAATCTGCTACACGTGTATCAATGATAGCTTTCCCACTATTCTTTGGAGGAACTTGAACCCAATCTCACTGGATAAATACTTAGGCCAACTTTCTCTTTATTGGAATAATCAAGAATTCACTTGAAGTCTTTGAACAGACTGACTCACAGAGAATTTAAAGCGAATAACCAATATATTAACTTTCCCAATTTAATAATTCATTTCCTATGAAATGAATATGGAATTCTTTTTCATTAAGGGCAAGGATGATCTTTCTGCATGAATTATGAAGATATTTAAATTAGTTGAAAAGCATTCTAATAACCAGCTTATGATAGTTTCAGTGAATGTTTTGTCCTTCAAACAGGGCTATGATATGAGAAATCAAAGCAGGGAAGCTCTGAACAAATACCATATGATTTCAGTTATATGTGGAGTTTAAGAAACAAAACAAAAAAAAAGAAAAAAGAAAAAGAAAAAAAAAGAGAAAAAAAACCCAGACTTAACCATAGAGAACAAACTGGTAGTTACCAGGGGGGAGGTGGGTAGGGGGATGGGTGAAATAGGTGAAGGGGATTAAGAGTACACTTACTATGATGAGCACCAGAGTGATGTATAGAATTGTTTAATCATTGTATTATACAGTTGAAACCAAGATAACGCTATATGTTAATTATACTGGAAGTAAAAAATACATTTAAAAAAAATGGGGAAGACCTCAAATTCTAAAGGTTGGCACCGGATAATCGAGAGAGGAGATATTTTCCTGGCACATCTAAATAAAGAAAGAGGTATTTGTCTTACATCCTGCTATTGTCTCTTCCCATAATACCCTGTGCTTCTCCTTTATGGCACTTACCACGCTTGAAAATATTTGTGTAATGTTGCTCAGCCCTTCCAAATTGTAAGGATCACATCTGTTTGTCTTGTTTACCACCATCTCCCCAGCCTGTTACAGTTCCTGGCAGTATTTGCTGACTGGCTGACTTACTGCTCTCTAATCCATAATCTTATAGGCAACAAATAATAACCACAGCAGTTACAAACCTGCCTAGCTAGCACCAGAGAGAATTTTTTACAGAATATGCAATAAATACTTGTCCAGTGTAGGGAGTCGAGGAGGGAGAATTGTGTGAATACTCCATAAAACAGAAGGAACATGCTTTTTGTTGCCCATTCCTGAGCCTTTTCCTGAAGCACTTATCTGAGATGATTTCTTCCTGTTCAATGATTTCTGGGCTGTAATATAAAGAAAACACATTGCTTGAGGAAAGCTACAGTTTAATGAGGCAAAAAATAAAAACATCCTATGAATCCAGTCCAGCTGTGTGGATATTTCCTGCCAAAAGGTGTAGGAGTTGGAGTAATAGGGGATGTGCATGAATGTGAATGAGAATGGATGTCTAGAGTCCCAGATGGATTGCAAGCTATATCAGGAAAAACCAGGGACTGTGTTCTCATTGTCATGCTCCAGATGACACAGTAGCAGTCCCTACCCTTGTACACCAAGGGAGAAGATGCTGACTGAGTCATCTCGCTCAGATTCTTGGATCACATATGTCTCTCTTCACTCTCATTGTGGTTGTGATGATACTTGGTGGGTTGCAAAGCACTAGAAGAATCAATCATAAAGGCTGATAGATATTAAAAACTTTGGACGGACTCCAGGCAAATAATTAAACAAAATACATTTGTAATGTAGTTCAAATATGAGTTGCCAGCATCAGAGAGATAAGTACCATCTGTGCAAACTGAGACTTAAGTAAAAGTCTTCATTCTGCTAGTTTTTTAAGCTCATATTCGACTGACATGATGGTGTTTATTGGATTATGCTCTAGTGTGATGCTACTGGCCATTATGGATAGACACAGTAAGAAACGGCCTAATAGAATGCATTCATTGTCACGTCTACCTTAAAGATATTTTTAGAACATTATTCATTATATTTTCCAGTGCCTTTTCCTAGGACAAAATTCCTTAGGAAGGAGAAAATTTCTTTTTAGAAGGGCTATACATGTCTAGAGCAATTAGTTTGTTTCCTGCCTTAAAGAAACTAGATATTGTGTTACTGATTAGGATTCAATGTTCCTAGTTAGAAATAAATATCTTAGAAAAATGGAACTTGGGGTGCCTGGATGGCTCAGTCAGTTAAGCATCTGACTTCAGCTCAGATCATGATCTCACAGTTTGTGGGTTCGAGCCCCGCATCGGGGTCTATGCTGACAGCTCAGAGCCTAGAGCCTGCTTTGGATTCTGTGGCTCCCTCTCTCTCTGCCCCCCTCCCGCTCCCACTCTGTCTCTGTCTCTTTCAAAAATAAATAAATATAAAAAAAGAAAAAAGAAAAATGGAACTCATGGTATCCATTTTAGTACTAGACTTGCTTTTGGCTTTATATTATGCTACCATTGTTTTTCTCCTTGAGTCTATACACATCTATTATGTGTTTTCTTTCTCTATTTTATTAATTTTGAAAACTAATATATCCATTTATGTAGCAAAGTGCAAAATAAGTTCATTCAAAAATACTTTTTGAGCATCTATTAAAGTGTGAAGAATTCTCCTAGGTGATAAGGATTCCACATAAACAAAACTGATGTGGTTCCTATCTGTACTGATGGAACTATGTTTGTGAAAACATGAAAAGTTTATTAAGGCATGTCTAGAAAATAGATATATTTTCTCTCAGTGCTCCTGGGCAAATTAACCTCTTTGAAGCTGTCTTCTTTTTATTAAGCTTGGGAATAATAAAACCTTCTTTCTATAAGATTTTTTAAGGATTATATTAGATCAAACACTTATTGTGTGCCTGTCATATAATAGGTTCTCCATGAATGCCTTTCGCTTTTCCCAATTAAAACCATAATATGGGGCGCCTGGGTGGCTCAGTTTGTTAAGCATCGGACTCTTGATTTTGGTTCAGGATTCTTGATTTCAGTTCAGGTCGTGATCTTGCAGTTCATGACATGAGATCGAGCCCCATGTTGAGCTGTGCGCTAACAGCTGCCGAGCCTGGGTGGAATTCTCTCTCTCCCTCTCTCTCTACCGCTCTCCCACTCGTGTGCTCTCAATCTCTATTTCTCAAAATAAATGAATAAACTTTAAAAAAACACGATATGTTTTGTTTAAATGCTTCTGGTTTAACAAACTCTGCTTTGGAAAAATGGATGTTTTGGATTCTCTGTTAAAGCTAAGGAGTGGATGCTTAAACACAAGTTTCATTTTATTAAAGACCCAACCTAAAACATAAAGAGGTTAAGAAGGAAGGAGGGCTTAAGTGAGTTTTCCTCTAAAAAGGAAAGGATTAGGAAAGAAGACCCCCTCAGAAGGAGAAAGAGCTGGTTCTGATTAGGAGAGACAACAGACGGATATGACAGAGCTTCCACCCAGATCAGAAGTTGAGGGCTCCCACTTTCCTATCCATTGTGTTTTGCCTCCATGAAATAAATTTGGAGCAGGGAACCTAGAGAAGCAGTTCCTTTTCTTTTTTCCTGACGGACATTTGTCAGGTCTCTCTCTAGGCAGCTAAGAAAGGCAAGCACTTCTAACACGCAGCTATATCAAGGAAGTTACACTTAGCTATTTTAAGGAAGTTATTTGTTGTTTGATTTTTTCCTTCTTTCATTTCAAAGAGAGTTGGGGGAAAGCCCCTGCTAAACTTGCCTTCTCATTCATCACAGGAATGTGCACAGAGCAGACGTCCCAGCCGTGAACCCCTGCTCCAGGCACAGCCACTACACGCCTAGTTAGTGGCAGCCTATTCTGTTCGCAGACAAATTACTCAAAAGGAAATAAACATTCTCCCAAATGCTGACCCTGTAACTTCTACATGTGAAAAGCATGGAGCCTGAGTTCCATCGAGTGTGACTTAAGGTGCCTGTGAGAGAGTCCCATAATCATTCACCAAAATAGGAGACAAGGAGTAGTTCTTTTTTTTTTTTTTTTTTTTTTTTTTTTTTTTATTTTTTAATATATGAAATTTACTGTCAAATTGGTTTCCATACAACACCCAGTGCTCATCCCAAAAGGTGCCCTCCTCAATACCCATCACCCACCCTGCCCTCCCTCCCACCCTGCCCTCCCTCCCTCCCCCCATCAACCCTCAGTTTGTTCTCAGCTTTTAACAGTGACAAGGAGTAGTTCTGACTGGAAAGCTTTTCATAAGCCTAAGAACTGTCTCCATTTAGCTCATGCTTTATAAAGTACCTAAAGGAAGGCAGTCTGCTATAGTCGTAGGAAGATCCTCAGCTTCAGAGTTAAACAAAACCAGATTAAGTCCCACAACTGCCACCTTAACCCTCAGCATTATGAAAGGAAGTATGAGGACCTACTTTGCTGGAGTGTTTTAAGGATTCCATTTGATTTCTGACATAAAGAATTCGACAGAGTGTCTTGTTACTTCCCTGACCTTGCCTTTCCTTTTGTGCTAGTAACTGTGGTGTACACAAAAGACAATCTGGGATTTATAGATGTGAAGCCATGAGCACATAGAATGAGATGGTACTTGATCTGTGGAATGTGCTTCCCAATCCACACTGGCCTTGAGCTGGCCTGAGATATAAAGTACATTAGAGAATTCAGTAGGGCTTGCAGTTGAAGTCCCTGAAAAAATTCTCAAATCTTTTCATTCCATAGGACCCCTTTTCTTCTCTACTGTCTGTGGATAAGTCTTATCAGTACACACAAATATACACTAATTGGCACGGTGCTTATAGCCTTTAAAAATGGTGATACCTTTTGCTTTGTCCAGGAGAAGAAAGAGATGAGAGAGAAAGGAGCAAGGAAAGAAAAGAGAAGAAACTACTGTCTATCAAATGCCTACAGTGTCCACTCCCTTTACTGAGTTCTTCCACACAGCTTTGTAAAGTGGGTATAAATATTCCCATTTTAACAGATGAGAACGGAGAAGCTCAGAAAGGTCACTTTACCCAAATTTGCACCCTTGTAAATTGGAGTGCTGGCATTTAAACTTAGACTTTCTGCCTCTCTGTCCAGAGGGAGGTAGAAAGGGAGTTCAGTAAAAACTATCCACTTCAATGACACTGAAAAAGCTGGTTTGCCATAGTGTCTTCAGGACTTTTCACAAAAGTTACCTAGTGTGGTACAAATTAAAGAGCATACACTTGGGGTTGAATATGCCTGTGCCCAAATCCTGGCTCTCACCATACCCTCCAGCTATTTGACCTATGTAACAACAGGGATTTATCCACATGTGGCTACTTGGTATACAGTGTGTTTGTCCAAGGAAGACATAAACTGCAATAGAAGTTCCGCGGTATCACTGAGTAGAACATGGTGGTAGTAGAAAGGCATGGCTCACAGTGTGGGCCCCTGTGACAGACAGGCTTGGCTTCTAATCGCAGCTTTCTAGTAGACAATAAAACATAGCCGTCAAAAACACAGACAGACTCTGGACTTTTGTCCCATCTCTGACACTTACTAGTTCTCCCACTGACTCTGTCTCAGTTTCTTCATCTGTAAATGGTTATAAAAAAGAAAAATATGGACCCTAAAAAGTTGTTGTGACCTAGGTACTGTTGAAATATATGTAAAGTATTCAGCACAGTACCTGGTACATTTTAGATGCTCAGTAAGTGATTACTGCTCATTACTACTACTGCTATTACTAGAGACCTGTCTTTGGGCAAGTTATTCTCTGTGAGCTTCAAGCGCCTTTTCTGTAAAATGAGGATATAATCATATCCACTTCAAGAAGTGTTCATGACAATTCAGTTGGAAACTTTGTAGCTTGCTTAATATCATTTTGGTAGTTATTTTTATTAGCTAGATGCTCTGATGTTCATTTCTTCTTTGGACCATGACGCTCTTCAGATAAGTTTACAGTTCTGAGTAATTTCCTCAAGGTAGAAATTGCTGTGTTCATTGTTAGATGTCAAGTAAAGAACTATTTTATTCTTGGAAGCTTTAAAATGAAGAATACATCAAATGCACAAAGCCTTCTTCTTCAGGGGTGACTCTCTAACACTGTCTCTGTGCCCCCTTCATTCTCACATTGTTCAGGAAATTGTTTCACTCGGAAAGTCAGAAAATGTTCTCTTGCCTTCCTCCAGGCAGAACACATAACCACTATATTTCCACGTAATACATCACTGCAATTTTCAACTTTTTCCAGTAATCTTCAAAATTCAGTGTCTTCTCCACATATCTCTCAGCACTAAGTTCATTTGTGTTGGTTTCAAAATCACCGGACATGTACCAGTCCTTCCTTAAGACATCTTTGATTCAAGTTACAGTTTCTTCTCTTTTGTGTTATTTAACCTCTATGCCAGCTGAGTCTCCCTAAATCTTAAGATCAAGATAAGATTGACTCAAAGCTCTCCTGCACTGTGAAATTCAGCACCTCTCCATCCCCGCATCATTTCACAAGATTTCTGCAAATTCGAAGGTTGCTAAATTCTCTGGCTCTAAGCTCCTGCTTCTGTTTTATCAGTCTTAGGTTTGTGGATTTTTAAAAATTCATTCAACAAATATTTAAGCACCCATTCCGTGTCATTTACTGTTTGGGTTCTTCATATATAGCACTGAACAAAGCATACAGCTACTTCTCTGCTTTTCTCTCCTTCTTCCACACCTTGTCAATTTGAATGTGGAATTTGGCTCTATTCCTCAATTATAAGCAAAAGGCTACATCTTACAGAAGATGTTTGTAACTCCAGCAGATATCACTAAAGGTTTGGGGATATAACTGCAAGGGGAGGGAGGTTGAAGAGAGGACTAGCTTACCATCAAAAATTTGTTTTAATTATGCAAGTTTTTTAAGTTTATTATTTTTTAGCACTCTCTACACCCACGTGGGGTTCAAGCTCATGACCCCCGAGATCAAGAGTCACATGGTCTTCCAACTGAGCCAGCCAGATGCCCCTAATTTTGCAGTTTTTTAAGCCAATCTTCTTTCTCTCCTTTCTCCCTCTTCCAAATTGCTACTATATTTTAATCCAAAGTAAGTATGATTTCCAACCACCCCCACAAATGGCTTTGCAGAAAATATGAAAAGTCCATGGATGAGCCATAAAGTCATAATAGCCTTTCCCTTGGCTACTAAAATGAGATCAAAGGGTTTTAAATTATTACTGCTAAGAATTGCATTACGTTCTTAGCCAGGAGCCATTCCTAGTCTGCCTGAGATGTTGGTGGAAGAGTTTGGGGATGAGGTGGTTTGGAAGAAACCTCAAGAAATCTTAGGTAGGCAGGACTATATATCATCTATTCATCCATTCATGCCTTCATTCATTCAACAAGCTTTTCACTTAACACCCCTGTACTCACAAGACTGTGCTTGTAGCAACACAAAACAGAATATGAGTCTCAGTATCCAACTTCAAGGAGATCACAGTCTAGACTTTAACAAAGAATGGTGATTGAGCTGGATATGAAAGAATACATAGAATTCAACAGGAAGAGATGAGGAGATGGGAATTCCAAATGAAGGGAACAGTTTCTGCAGAGACCAGAAACTTGTGTCCATACAGCCTTAACCAGCATGGTGAGTGGTGCAGAAAAGCTACCAAGTGAGGCGCTACAGGACAGGAAGTGATGGAAAAAAATTCTACAGACATAGGCAGAGATACAGGCACAAAGTGCTCCCCCCCCCCCAACTTCCTGCAAGAACATTCTATGATGCCAGGCAACTCCTACTGTTTGGACTGTCCTCTGTGGAAGTTTGATGCCCTGAGGAATACTGACTTTCTAAAAGCTTTCTAAAAGTTAGTGAGACATCAACTTTCTGAAGCCCAAGTTAATCAAAGGCAAAATCCAGTTTGTGTATTTTTGTAAACCCTTGCTCTTGCCTGTGCAGTATCATATGGAGAGAAATATTATTGATAAAAGATCCCAGAGTCCTGAAGTACCTAATTTCATTGTTCATTTTGAAGAAGAGGAAAGAGATAAAAATATTAATATGGTACTATGTGATTTTGAAATAAAAGTATAAACCTTCACAGAGTTTAAACTGAAAACAGATGAGTAAAATTCTACAGTACTAATTAAGAGAGACTTAAATGGACAATAAGCTCCATAATGGATGAATCCAAGTTAAATTCTTACAAAAACTGTCAGTCGCTTTCTTTCACTGGGGCATAGTTTGTGTCATTGCTGTACCTGAAATCACTATGGTATTAAAATATCCAAAGATAAGAAGCACACTTCTATTTCCAATTAAGTCTTCTCTAAGACAAGAATTTTTTTTAATGAGGGGAAAAATGCAAACAACTTCGTTTTTCCTTTTCAAAGAAAAGGTCAGAGTAACTCTAAGCCTACTGAAATAATTGTTTTTTAAAGTTGTTGGAAAGGTCAGGCAGAAAAAAATATTTCTGGAATTTCTAAATCTTGATGACTTTAACATAGAAAGTTCTACAACAGAGTACATTGTGTTTTTACTGAAATTTAAAATCTCTTAAAGCACATTTGTAATGAGGTCTGTACACAATTTATTATAAATGCAAATAACACTAGAAAATGAATCTCAATTTTTTTACACTGCTGCATTAAGTTGGCCATGATTTGCATATGGGTATAGATATAAATATGGATAGATATACAATACATACATTTAAGTATGACAGAATATATATGTGTTATACCTAAAAGCAACTGTGATCTGTGATGAACTAATGGGAAAAACAGGAAGTAGACCTTTAAAATAATTGATCTTCTTAGGGCACCTGGGTGGCTCAGTCAGTTGAGCATCCAACTTTGGCTCAGGTCACAATCTCACAGTTTGTGAGCCCAAGCCCCAAATTGGACTCACTGCTGTTGGCGCAGAGCCTGCTACAGCTTCTCTCTCTCTCTCTCTCTCTCTCTCTCTCTCTCTCTCTCTCTCCCCCCTCTCTCTTTCTTTCTCTCTCTCTCTGCCTGCTTGAACTCTCTCTCTCTCTCAAATATAAAAATAAAAACATTTAAAAAATGAATAAAATAACTGATCATCTTGATGGTAACATTTGAGGAAAAGCAGTGTTTAAGTATAAGAAATTAAAAAGAAATCTTTGTGTTTTTAATCTAGTGATATACGACAGCGTTTCAATTAACCAGAACACTCACAGCCATTTGAATGTCATATTTAATTGAAAATTTTCATCACATCAAGATTGACTAAAGGAGAAAAAAAAACTTTTTTAAAGTGGCAAATGTTCCTAAAATGTAGAAATTTTCTGCATCACTAAATGCATCTTTCTGCATCTTTCTGCTTCTTTCTGCATCACTAAGTGCAATACACTATACCAAATTCTTTCTTTGAAGAATGGGGATATTACAGGCCTCGGGGCTATTACCCTGGTGCATCTTTCCTGATTGAATAGTCCCCAGGTGTCAGAGATGGGCTGAATGAATATAGACTGTGGTACATAACTTGGAATCTTCAGAATCTTTCAAATGAGCTTATTTGCTTGTAAGTTAATTTTTATTCTAAACATGAAATTTTCTGGAAAAGTTAATTGAGAATGCTGGTTAATTAGGTTTTTGTTTTACTGTACCTGAACAGATTAATTGGCTAGAAGGAAGGAGATAATGTGGTATTGTTAATGTTGGTAGGGGGGAAAAGAGGAGTAAGTGTAAATTTTCAGATAAATTGATTTGGATAGGTGTTTAAACCATTTGGAGCTTTCTTCAATTTAGTGTTTATAGGAGTAGCTTAAGTAGAGAGGCCCCTGGGTGGCTGAGTTGGTTAAGCATCTGACTCTTGATTTCAGCTCAGGTCATGATCTCACAGTTTGTGTGTTCAAGCCTGCTTGGGATTCTCTCTCTCCCTCTCTCTCTGCCCCTTACCCACTCGCGCCTCTCTCTCTCTCTCTCTCTGTCTCTCTCTCTCTCTCTCTCTCCCCCACAAAATAAATAAATAAAAACTGAAAAAAAAATATCTTAGGTAGAGAATCCAAGACCTCTTATACTTTCTGAGAAACTTTTAAAAGTTTTACAAAATTTGGCATATGTTGATATGGGAACAACTAGGATCTTCATGTTAAGTAATTAACTTTTTTCTGTACATATAACATCAACCTACAATTAGTGTAATTTCAGTCAGTCTAATGAAATATCTGTACCATGTAGTTGCTTTTTTATCTTTGAACTTGAAAGACCATACTGTATTATTTAGCAAGATGAAATGAGTTTAGGCCAAATCTCTTTTAAATGTTAATTTAATCTATTTTGATATATATCTCAGAGTTTGGAGGAAAAAATTTTAGAGGATAGCAGAGAATCTATTTTTAAGAGATTCAGAAAAGCTTCATAGGCAGCTTAAAATTAACATTATCAAATTACTCTTCTGCCTATTTATAGTGACTTGGGACACAGATTATGAACATATTTCCAGTATAGGAGACACATACAATCTGCCTGAAGCAGAATGTAAAAATGACCCAACACTTTTGTGAACTAAATGGTTCATCAAACTGTTCTAGTTCTTCAGAATTAGAAACAAGATATGAATATGGTGCCTATTAATAATTCATCAGACAAACCAATGAACTAATTAGTAGGAATATATACTTTTAGAACTGCTGGAAATGTTTCAATAATCTCAAGGTTCTCTACACTGAATCCTTTCTTAGACTTTGAAAGTTGAGAGTCATCTTTGTTATTGTGATTATATAACTTTGGTTGAATACATTTCCTAATATGGCTCTATATTTGTCAATCCTAGAGCACATAAAACGCCCTGTGAATTCTTTAGCAATCTAATGGTACCTTGGAGTTTTGCAGTTGTTGCTTGAATTGGCCAGATCTAGACTAGCTTTGGATTTCTATTGTTAGGGCAAGTTCGTTAACTTTTTCATCTCATTGTAGTGTGGCATTATCAAATTACTCTCAAAATAATAAATAGTTCTTTTAGATACTATAGACTCTCAAATACATATAGAAAATAATTTACTTAACAAATGAGATTTGGCTGATTTATAGAATTGTTAGAGCCTACTGAATGCTCACTTTTACATATCACCTAGTTGATTATCACAAAAACCCTGCAGAGTCAGTGAAGCAATTTATAGTATCATTCCCACTAGTAACCTAGAGAAAACAAAATTCTCTGCCTTAGGTCACACAAGAATGGAAAGGGTAGTTTCTGAGTATTAAACCCTCGGTTTCCAACTTCATGCCCCATGTTCTGTGAACACAGAACCCAATTAATTAGCCTCAGTAGCCATATGTATATAAAGCCATGTTGCCACACACCACTGGGTTAGAGTGTTCCTTGGCAGCTTGGAGTTGATAGATGAGCAAATGGAATAATACCAAAGGAAAGGTAGGAGCTTGAGCCATTTCCTTCCCTTCCCGTTTTGTCAGTTGAAGGAGAACTTCCAAAAAAGGCAACATGTAATATAGAGCACAGGACATGGGTCTAGACACAATAGAGACACTGGCTTCAAAACCACTAGAATACTGACTCACTGAATGGTCCACCTGGTTGTCCTTTCAACACAGCCTCTCGTCTTCATGGGTGTCCATACACAAGGTAGGGGAGAGAGTCGAGAGGTTGTTCTTTCTTTTTTAATAGGTCTTTAAGTGGTAACTTCAAGAGCAAATTTCATACATCTATTGATATTTATAACAGTGTCCTACATTTGGAGTTAATCAGGACTGTGATTTTAGCCAGAAAGTTTGACAGAAGAGTAAAATGAACTGTTTTATGTGTCACCTGCATAATAATAGAAATGTGAGTTACAGATTTATGGTGATTAGAAAGAGGAAAACTGACTTCATTTAAAACATTCAGGCACTCCAGAAATCCTGATTCCTTTAAAGTCCCAAGCTGACGTCTTCATACAGAACAGTCCAGGCTGTTATCTGACAGCCAGAGACAAGCCATAAGCTCTGCCACAAAATAAACTGCAGAGATATTAGCAAGAGCTTGTGGAAAAGAAAAAAAAAAAAACCTACCTGTAATACATGATTACTTCCCAATTATTCTATTTTTTTCAACTGTTCTATATTTATGTACATATCAACTATTTTAACTGATGTACATATTAACTAATTGAAGTCTCTAAGATGTATATAATTTAATAAACTTTTAGCTGGGAATAAATAACTTCCTTGGGCAAGTCAGATTTTGAAATTAAAAGTGAAATGCTTTTTTACAAGAGAATTCTTTTCAAGAAGTTCCAAACTATAATTTGAGGTCATGTGGCAGAAACCTCAATTCAGTTTGAGAAGCACAGCTCCTGCTGGCGCAGGCTGACCACTCCAGGCACGATCTTCATCTGAGTTTCTTTTAGGCAATTCTCCCTGACAAGTAGGTCATAGTCCCCGACAGGACACTACAATAGTGGCCAATTGTGGCCACCTGCGTTCAGAATGTCTAGTTTGCAGTATCTAGAAGTCTCTGAGCAGATTAGAAGTAACAAAAGGAATTCTCTGCGAAAGCTTATAAATAACCCTGCTACATACTGATTGTCTTTGGATATTTCTAAACAGTTTTCTGAGGTACCAAAGGAAGACCGCTTTGTAATCAGTAGTTGTTCACTTAATCTATGAGCTTACTGGAGCTTCCATAACAAGTACCACGGGCTGCATGGCTTAACCAACAAAAATTTATTTTCTCACAGTCCTGGAGGCCAAGATTCTGAGATCATGGAGTTGGCAGAGTTGGCTTCATCTGAAGCCTCTCTCCTTGGCTTCTAGATGGCTGTCTTCTCTCTATGTCTTCACATGGTCTTTCTTCTGTGTCCTGTTTTCCTCTTCCTAAAAGAATACCATTCATATTGGATTAGAGAACGCCCAAATACCTCATTTTAAAACCGTATCTCTAAATAGAGTCACATTCTGAGGTACTGGGAGATAGGCCTTCAACATATGAATTTGGAAGGGGGTGGGAGGGAACAGCTCAGCCCATAACGTTTATTAATCCCAGCTCATTAGAAACTGGTTTCTCGTTATCCACTGGTTGCTAGATTTAATGTCCCAGTCTTGCTTTCTGATCCTTGATTTCTGTGCGTTACTAGTCCCTTTTGGTTTAGGTCATCCCAACCCTGGTGTTTGATTGTTGACTGCAGAGATTCAGACTTAATTTGCTCATGGATAAGACCTCTTATATGTACTGTGACTATTCTCTGCCTCTGTTGCTGTTATGGAAGTCTGTTTACTCTTTACACCTCTATTTTTCAGTTGTTTGCTCCTCATATATTCTCTGTGGCCTCCAAACTCAAATTCATTACGGTGTTTTCTACATTAGCCAAAAACCAGAAGCAACCCTTATGTCCATCAAGAGTTGAATGGATAAATATTCATTCATATGAATGGTGGTATATTCAGATGATGGAATACTGCGCAGTGGTAAGAATGTCATACACTTACTCCATGGATGAATCTCACAAACATAATATTGCATCTTTTGCCATCCATCTCATAAGGACAATTAGGCCATGGAGCCCATGAGCTAAGCAATAACAGTTCATAGTTGACTAATTTTTATTGAATACCTACAATATAACAGGCATTGTGCAAGTGCTTTCATAGATAATCTTATTTAATTCTCACAAATTTGTGAAGTACTGTATCTGATTTTCAGAAAGTAAAATGAAGGTTTAGAGAAAATAATGTATAAAAGGCAGAGCTGGGATTAAAACTTCTGTCCTCTGACTTCAGTCCCAGTGTTGGTGCCCACATGCCGCATGGCCATCCCTCTTTCTCTTCCACAGACTGTGGAGGCTGCACGGGGTCAATTAACTGGTAATCCCTTCAACCATACCTGGCCACACACTCATTAGAGTTCACAGCTCCAAGGTCTCTTCATTCTTTCCCTAACTCTTATCCACAAGGTGAGAGAGACTATTCATTCCCTTTCAAGGGTCAGGGAGGCATTAGGGAGGAGCCAACCCACACATTACCAATGACTCCCAGAGGACTATCTAGGTAAGCAGAGGTGCCAGAGACTGATCCAGAATTTTAGAATAGGAATTCCCACAGCCTCAGCTTCTCTCTTAGAGCTGTTTCAGGGAAGTCAGGCAGATGGAATACCTTAGCTGAGACTTTCTTGGCTAGAATTGGCCTAGTTTCTTAATTTACTTTTCTTAAGTTATGTCAATAAAACTAGAGCATTTGGTGACTGGGGAACATGCTGGTAAAAACACTTGCACCTTCCAGAAAATGAGGAAAGCCGCAAAGAAGGGTACTGGGTGCTTAGGCTCCAAGTCCACTACCCTTGTTCAAAAATTAGCAATAGAATTTACCTGAAGCATTAATAAAGGGGACAAATTCCACTTCACTACCTAATAGTCCTCCTCTAGAAAAAAAACAGATGCAGTATAATTCTTCCTTGTGACATCTGGATAAATTTCCTATCTCGAAGTCAATAATTTGGTAGCAATATATTAATATATGGTCTTTCCATCTATTTTAAAAAGGGTGTGAGGACTCAGTCTCTTTGCTCTGAGATAACTGTCAACATTTAAAGGTCTCCAATTTAGTAGGAGGATGAAATTCTTTCTTGTGACTTGTTTTTGACTTGGTATATGGATATATTACTTATTAGGGGCAAGAGGTTGGGGGATGCATCTAATCACTGATTAGTAAGTTTCACAGAAACTGTTTCATGGTCTTAACCACATATTTACCTGCAAGGATTCTTATTTATTGTATTTATTTTGGAAAATTTTCCAATCTTAGAAAATCTGGAAAAGACAGAAATGATAAAGAAACCATATTTTATTTTTGTAAAATGGTTCCTCCAAAGTTTCCTTCCCACCTACCTTCAACAGTCTAAGGTCTTACATACTGCACTAACCTGGCTATTGCATATGCTTAGAAACCAGACCTCAAGACCTCTTCTCCTAATTCTTCTCAGAAAGAGGCCAGGTCTCAACTTCCTTATCCTCAAAGCACCCATGCTGGTGAAGAATAATTATCATACTTTCTCTTCAATGTTGGGACATCCATCCATTTGTGCAAGTAAGATTCAAGCAGTCTGGAGTACTTACATTTGGGGAGACATTTTTCAAAAAGAAAATAATAACAAGGTAATCTTTAGGACTTTATGTTTTTCACTGGTTTCCTTTTTCTTATAAATAACCCCAGAAAAGTACCTTGTTTTGCAAATCATCTGAGATATTTAACAAGGGACTGAAAGTAACAAGAGTAACCTTTAATTAAGATTACATTTTTGGTTGTGTATTTCTCATATTATTAAAAGTCTCTAAAATATAAATATATTATAAAATATAACTTTAAATAACAAATTTTGGATTTATCATACAAAACAAGAAAACAATACTTTATTCTACATTTACTTCTTAATTACCAAATTTATATTATTTACATAATATATAAATATATATTAAATAAAATATGTAAATATATATTGTTTATATTTATCTCAATGTTGAGATAAAATAGGTGCTAAGTAATTTAGAGCCACATTAGTCAGAGTAAACGTGATAGTAAACTTAACCAATTCATCACTGGTTATAGGTGAATGAGAACCGAGTGCTGTCACCTTGACCTTTTGTCAAGAAAGCTTGCTAAGCACACAAGTAAATAAGCCCCAGGGACACAGTGACAATTAGGCTTAGGCGGGAGAATGTTTAACCTTCTCAACAGAACAAACAAATGGTAAATTGTGGACAAATGGATCTTATTAATTAAAAATAAGTCTTATCTGTCCTTCAGAGCAAATTTCAAACATATTTACTTGGCAACATATTATTAATATTAATGAATTTTTATTTAGATGCTTGAAACTTATTTAAATGTCTTTAAGACTTTTTATCTAATTCAGAATTCACTTCCTGTCAAAGTTGGCCATATTATGTGATTTCAGTATCTTAAATAACTTGAAAACAGCATCTAATACTTGTATTTATTAAGTAAACTTGAGTGTCTATTTTATACCTAATCGTACAAAATGGTTCAAAAGAAATGAGCATAGTCTCCACCCACACAAGGCAGTTTTTTGATGAGACACAATCAAAAACCATTTTACAAAATAGAGGAGTATAACCAGGTCCCTGGGAGGAGCCTAATCTTAATGCACAACTCAGGAATTTGGAGTGCAAGGCAAGAAACAATTCTGTTTCTCTCTTGAGGAACAGAAATTGAAAAAAACAGTGAGGAAAACTTTGGAACCAGTTGGTGACTCTAGTCATTGAGGGCTGTTTTTTTAATAAAAGTAGAGACACAGGGTGACTCAACTTTCTCAGAAGTGCTCCTGGATGGTCAGGAACACACCCTGAGGCAGGAGAGAATGAAGTGCTTAGCCTTGCTGTCTGGTGTGGAGAGATTACATTTTAAGAATCCCATCAATTTTACACAGCAATGTTTTCTGCCTTCGGCCTAAATGTTCCAGATTTTCTGAGTGTGTTTTAAGAACTACAAGATAAAAGCTACTGATTGGGCACCCAATAAGATTTGTAAGTACTGTTAGGGGAGACTCCCTGAATCCTAACAAAAATAGTGATAGCAGTGGCCATAGCAAAGGGGCCTGTTAGGGTGGGAACAACCACAGCCAAAATAGAGCCCCCAAAGATGACAGCAGAGCAGACCTGGGGACGCCACACTGACTCTTGAAAAGACATGACCCAGGCTCAATGTAGGCATTAGGCACTGTGGACACAGTATATAGGGCACTAGATGCTTTTAAGGGCCCATAAAAATGTTTTAATCTCTCTTAAAATCAGAGCCCCCAAAATGACTGTTATAATAATGGATGTGTAATAATAAATCCAGCCTGGATTACGTTTGTCTTTATAACAACACAGTCATAAGATGCGACTTTTGACTTTTTTTTTTTTTTTTTTTTTTTTTTAATGGAGGAAGGGACCCATGAAGGCAAAAGTGCTAGGGCCGCATGGTAGTCAATATCCCTCTGCACCAATCACTCAGGCCAAGGAGCGTGAATGTGCATGTGGGGGGCTCAGAATCCTGGTGACTTTTGTGGGTGGAGGTTTAGAGTTAACAACCATAGAGATTGTTATCCATGACTTTCTTGAACCCACTCCCTGCACAGCCCCACCACCTGCAGAGTCTGGAAGGGTACAACAGAAAGTGACTGTTAAGCACATCACACACACCAGGGGCACAACCATTATATAGGAGAAATGAAAGACTTTCTAGAGTTCCTAGAATAGGTGATGGCTTGGAGCAGAGTGTACCTCTCATCTGGAAAAACAATGCTGTGGAAGAAAAACAGGATAGTAAGGAAGAACTATATGGAAGCCCTCACTGAACCAATAGTGAATACATTATGATTTGTGAATTCTATATATGAATCTCTGGTTAAGAATCTCTGTCCATGCATCCTAGTTGTTTACATCTGGATCTGTGCTTTCTTCTATATGATTAGAAACAAGGATTAGCCAGTAGACCCAGATTTAGTTCTATTTGTATGGCTTTTAAAATTTAAAATTATTCTGTTGGAGGAGGGGATGGGGATGAGTTAACTGTAACTGTGATAGAACCAGCCTGGTCTAAACCCTCCTCTAGTTTGAAGAAAGCTACAGGAACACACAAAATGGGAAAGGACACAATATGGTAGGCAGGGATCACCAGCATTCAGAGGATACCAGGAAGCATTGTTCTGACATTTTCCCATTTTGGAAAATGACACTTACCATGACATTTACCTTCCCAAGTAAAAAAAGGTTATCCTGTCTCTGCACGTGAGAGACAAGACAACCATCAGAAATTAGCTTTTTTGTGGGTACCTTCTTACAGGTGCGTTTAAGTCCAGGGTCCAGAAGTTATGAGATTTATAATTTTTCAGCATATGCAAAACTGAATATCATTTCATTTGAAACAACGTTGTTAAACTAATATCAGTGGCAAGTATTTACTTGCCTACATGTATATATGAAGAAATATATTTAATACACTCAAACTTGTAAAGTTGATGGTAGTTTGCCTATTCTTAAAACATTCATCCTAAAAAACTACTTAATCTCCAATGTTGTAAATATGAAACTTTGGGACAATGCATGAAAATGTCAGGTTTGCTATTTTTATTTTTTATTAGTGCTTTTTCTTAATTTTTGGCAACAGCACGTATTAATTTTTATAATTATAACAAAAGAAATTCTATTTTTTAAATTCATATATTAGATAATTTGGGGTTAACAGTGATGTTTAGTATTATAGTCTTTTACTTTTCCCCTAACTTACTTTTTCTCCATTTCTACTTTTGAATATCTCTGTTGAAGGCACTCTGGATTATTGTTGATAGATTAAGAATAATAAAAATGATTTTTAAATTACAATCTGCATAGTAGCAGTAATAGAATTTGCAACTACAAAATTGCTTATGAATGGGACATGGAACTTTGGAATTGTATACTTGAAGTATTTTGTGCACCCAAAACCTCAGGACAATCCTAGTAAAGATGGCATTTAATAGCATCAAGTTAACATTTAATAAGAATTAAAGTGATGCTAAAGGTTATAAACCTGATAAGATCTACGGAATGAAAAGAAGTGTATATACATGAAATCTGTAGGTTAGTTTTCCATAATGATAAAACAAAAACATTTCATTCAAAATATACTCATGAGTGAAGTCATGGATGGCTGATTCTTACTGACCGTTGCACACTGAAGAAAACGTTTTTCAAAAATATTTCCTTAGACCCACACTCTGCGATTATACTGAGAAGTGGCTCCTTCTCGAAACTTAAGTGGTATAAACAACCTGCATTTATAGCAATCAGTGAGGGGGATGTGGGAGAAAAGGAAGCACACAGTCTGGGAGGTGGCTGTGCCTTCAGTCCTGGTTTAGCCACATACTGGCTTTGAGGCTTCAGCCAAATCACACCATCACACACACACACACACACACACACACACACACACACCTCACTATCAATCTGGCAAAGACAGTTCGTGCCCCACAGAGCTTTCATGTGATGGTACAAATAAAAATAGGTAAAACACCTAGCAGAGTACCCAGCACATAGCAGCTTCTCCAAATAATTTAGTTCTCCTCCCTATGAGACCGGCCTGGAGCCAATACCTCCACATCCAAAGATGTCTGGTAGCTTTCACAGCCTGGTGTCCAGCCTGCGAAGATCCTGGGACTTCAGTACTTTGTACTCTGTTGTTTATGTACTATGTTAACACAGACAAGTGAGCCAAAATTAGATTTTCTTAATAAATATCAATGTCACTTGCTGTACTATCTGCATTTCATTCATGTATGCCTGATCTTATAATAGAAGTTAACAAAAAGATTGTTCTCAAGAATTATTATTTGTTAGAAAAGTGATTATTTTATATATATCACTGGTGAGGAAACAAAGTGATAAAAGAAAAAAAAGAATATTGAAAAATTTTCTACAGAAAATCACCAAGAAAAATAGAAATCTCTACATATGGTGATGTTTTCCAAACAATCAATACCATCTCAAGAAATTAAAAAAGGAAGTGAGGAAAGGTGATTTTGAAGTATTATTCGAAAGGAAATAGGCTGAAATAAATTGCTGGAAGGTGTCCCAATGTGCTAATCAACTTGTAACATTGCACTATTCTTTTCTGTTGTTGCTAAGAATTACACAGAAGCATACAGGCTTAATGTACTCTAAATCCACTTGTATGCTTAAGCATATATTTCATATTTGCTCTCTCTGTATTGTTTCAGATAATAGATTAATATTGAGTCTTTGGTGTGGTTATATTTAGAAAATTGAACTTGAAGTCTAGATAATTATGCATACATATTTCTTACAATGTTTTAAGCCACTGACTTCAAAAACGAAAAGACTTGTATGGGTGTATCACTGTCAGCCCTGCACAGCTGCTGATAAGCAGAGTAGTATCGTTCCCTGAATTGCCAAATCCATTATCAGCCAAGTTCTGAATTCTAGAAGTGTTACCCACACAAGATAAATGGACATGTCAGAGATAACACAGCTTGATTTGAAGATACCAGGTGGAGGTGGCAATATGGTCTGGGGGAAATCTTGCTTTGCTATATGAGCATATTCATTTGATTTGCCAGTGGTTGTATATGCTCTGTCTGGAACCATGGAGATGTCATTGTGGCGGACCTTCCCGTTCTGTTCTCCGACGGTACCACACTTGTAGAACAGTGAGGCTCGTGGGGTAATAACTCAAAAGCCAAAAGGTGTAAAGAAAAAAAAGTTGCTAGCAGGCACTAACATGGGTGTCATGACTCTTTTCAGGTAGTAGGTGTAACCTTGAAGAAAAAGTGGCACTGTCTTCAAAAAAGTGACCTGACCCTGGCTTTGGTGGGTTTTTCTGCAAGAAATAAAAAGCACCGCATGTGTTTATTATACATCCTTTCTAGCTGACCACTGCTTTGTTCTAGAGTTCAGCATGAAAGGACTAATTTTTGTTTTGTTTTGTTTTTTGTTTTAGTGAAATGGCATGTCCGTTGCTAATTCTAGCTATAATAGTTGCACATGTGAAAAATATCTGTATGTAGTTTATGATTGGTAGCATTTCAAATAAATGGTATATTGAAATATTGACCTGAAATTTTTTGAGATGCTTATCAATTGACATCTTTTTCTTAGCCCAAGAGCAGATTCTGAATTATTATTATTATTTTAAAAGTATACCTTGTTATTTTAAATATATTAGGAATTTAAATATAAGCATGCCACTTTGTTTATTGCTATATTATTAGAACTTCTTGGAGCATGGAAAGAATTCTTCACAAATGATTTTGCTCTTTTAAAAAAATAAGCTGCAAATATATTTGTTAAACTATATTTAGTCTACAAATGAGTGTAGCTTTTAAAGCGATATCACTTTATAGTATGTAATGTTTCATCCAAATAATGTTTATAGTTTGAAAAAATGTTAAATAGTTTAATAGTGCCATAATAAATATTTTCCCAGAATTCAGAATTGTATGCATCTCTGTTTTAGGAAGTTCACATTGCTTCATAAAGAAAAAACCTGGGATCATTATGCACCCCAATTTGTTATGCAGTAAATCATTGTTTTTCTTTATTTTTCCAGAAGTCAGTTATTCTAAGGATTGTGGCCATATAAACTTTCCAGAACACATATGAAAATTGCTACTGTTATATGTGCTAATAAAATCTCTAGTAGTTGATATTCCATCATGGAGATAACACATTATCATTCAGTAATGTTAGTTCTTAAGTCAAAACACACCAAAGAAACTTTCCGCCTTGTAAAGAGATTCACACATGTTAAAATCTATAGAGAAAGTTTTTCTTTGTTTTCATAAGTAAAAGCTGCCACTCATTACATTTTAGAGAAGCAATGCCTGAGAAAATAGACAGTTTTGCTTCCTAGAGTAAATCTACCTTCTAAATACTTAAAAGCCCTCTTGCAAACCCAAGATAATAATGCATTTCCATCCTTTTTTGCTGCATGGAAACTATCAAGATTTATCAACCTCTGGAGTTATTATTGACCCTAGCTCTTAATTACCTTTCAGATAACAAACCCCCATATGTTCATTTTTGTATCTTTGCCTATGATATCTCTATATGCTACATTTGTATTTTAAGTAGATTTACAGCACAGATATTCATATGTGCTCTTAGTATAAAATTATTTTCTCTAGGGAAGCTTTGCCCAGAGACCTGAGAAAATGGACGTTTTGTTTTTAAAATGGTTAGAGATTATTTAATTTTTACATAGTATAAGATGTTTCTAATTGGGTTGGGAAGGTGATATTTTGTTTTGTTTTTTCCATTATGCCATATCTACTCACAAAAACTTAATAGTCTGGTAAACTAAAATGACAGAAAGCCAATATACCCCTTTACAGTCCCAAATTCTGCTTGTGGGAAACAAAAAATGTGGGGATATATATATATATATATATATACACACACACACACATATATCAGTGCCTCAGTTATCAACCATCCTTTATTTACACCTAGATTTATAGGATTCTCCAATTAAAAGACATTTCTAAACTTGCATTAAAATTCTTCAATCTCAAAAACATTGAGAATTGCAGACTTTTTCACCAAGGTCATACTATCTCCACAAAATAAACAAGCTGGGTGAATTTCTGTGATGTTAAGCCACTGAAGAATTTTTAGAAGTTTTATGACACTTTTACTCTTTTTATGCCCAATCCAATAAAAAATGACAGACTCCAGGGACCACCCAGCAAAACCCCTCTGTGGGAGTCAGTCACTGATCCTAATCCTGATCTCAGATGCAGACTCTGTCATTCAAAACATTTAAGAATGTTATAGGAACAATTTGTAAATTAACATTATTGACAATCCATAGTGTTTTTAAATCAATACTATAAAAATTATGTTCATGTCATGCAAATTGCTTTAAAAAATATTATACATATAAAATACTATGTTAAAATTAAATATGTCAGCTGTAAAGGTGAAAAAGTAGGTAACTAAAAGTTCACAAATAATCTTTTTTCAGATTTTGTGTGTTTTCTCCTCAGCCAAAAGCCTCAAGATTCACTTGCAGCAGCCTACCTCTTCATTTATGTTGGATTGCTCTTTAAACATTAGAATATCTTGTAATAATAAGTTAAAGATTTCTCCTGACACAAGTCATTGTTGATTTCACTGTTATAGGGAAAAGGCTCTAGGGCGGCAGATAAGGCTGTTGCCATGGTGATGAAGGAGATACCGAGGGAGGAGTCTGCTGAAGAAAAGCCCCTCCTTACTATGACATCACAGGTGGGCAGACCCATAGGGTTCCTGTAGGAAGCTGACATATGTTAATCTATCAGACATTGTGATTTCTAACTAGCAAAAAGAAAAAAAAAACAAAACATTAACTTGAACCAATTTTTAAAAAACACAGTTTCAATGAAATAATTATACAATATAAAATGAAAACCAAAATTGCTAAAAAAGGAAAATTCCATCATTTAGTCATTTGTGGATATTAATGTTCATTACTCAACTTTAGTTTTAAAAAAATGTATATGCAAGTAAACCATGTTGCTTCTTTATAAAGGAATCTTGTTAACAACTTTGGGAAAGAAATAACAATTAAGCTAATGGTACATTTGAACAACAACAACAAAAAAAAAATCAAATTCCTGTGAATAAATACAAGTTCTATTGTATACATATGTCAGTTTACCAGTAGAATATCTAAATTTTCTTAAATGTTAAATATATTTATGTTGTGACTATGCATACTACATATATGTCTATACATATTTATGTGGATACCTAATTTACAGGAATGAGCCAGAAGTCCCTGAGTCCCCATGCAGAAAATGGCATTTGTGACCTTTCTTATATTTAGTGACCTTGAAAACAAAAATATCATCTCTATTATACACACATGAGAGCCATTTTCAGCATTTATTATTACAAGTATAGAAAAAAGTTTGCATTTGTATGCAAAGACACGCTGAGACTGTGAATCCTGTATGTCCTCAGGGACTTTTGAAACACCCTGTAAAATCCACATAAATATGTATAGTATACTCATCACCACTCTGTGGAACTATCAGTTTTAAATTTTTAAATGAAAAATATTTTTACTTGCATTTATCTTATAATTTAGATTAGATTGTTAAACATTTCTTTTTTTCTGTAATGCAATAGTAAATGCAGTGATTCAGTTCCAATTATATGAACATGTCTAGAATTAGAAACATGTCCATTTACAGTCCTCATGAAAGGCATTTATATCAAAAGCTAAATTATGGCAACTTATTTTTAGAATATCATCAGATCACATCCCCAGCTGCTGCCAACATGTGTGGTTTTATTTTATTCTAAACACTGTGTTGTAAGTAATGGAAATCATAACAACATACAACAATCAATTTTGAATAATAAAAAAAATTATTAAAGATTCCTAGGACTTTGGGTTAAATTTTATATTGTGAGATTTTTACCCATAAAGAAGAGATGCTTCTTCCCAGTCACACATAGTGGTAGTTACAAAGAAATATGCTTTATATTTACCAACGTCTCCATTCTTTACTTAATTTACATAGTAAAACATGTACAATTTTACATTGATCTCCTACCCTTTGTAGGATCCATGTCCAAAATACGCAGCTCAGAGTTCCTCAGGTAAATGCTAAAGGAGGTGAGAACTAGTTGGGAGTTCTTGGCTAACGACAGAGCCATATTCATCAGTAGAAGACCTATCCAGATTTGCCATTGGCATAGTTGTACTACAATATCATTTCAGATTATCACAAGTTAGGACAGGCCCCAGGACCTAAGATTCTTTCCCCCAAACCATGCAATGCTATGTGCTTTCCAGTAATCCCTTTCAAAGGTCCAAAATTACCATTATAACCTACACTTGAATTTAAAATTTAACACAAAATACATTTTTTATTTTTTTAATTTAGAAAAGAAACTGTGATTACCATTTTTTCATATTCAGAACATTTGTGTGTAGCAAGTTCCTTCTTTAATCCCTGTCTAATGTTTCATTAACTGTTTTTGAGGTTCTAGTTACAATTTTACTGCATGAAGATTATGTAATGCTTTCTTTGGTGCATCATATTCTTGTTGCATACTGGCTAGTTTATGAATCAGCAAACAGTTCTGATTCATAAAACGTAATGCATCTGTTGTGATGATAATTTTATGGAATTAATTTAGTGACAGCTATGATACAATTATTTCTCAGTCAAATACAGCTTTATTAGTTGACATACTTTTTCCACTATACACAAGTGGCTTCTTCCCTGCTATGCACCAGTGGCGTGCACAAGCCAAAAAGCAGCAGAATGATCTGAAAAAGTGAGTACTTCTCATAGCAACCATAGCATCCAATCCGTGTACCATACCACATTCTTACTTGTTATCCTGTGTGAATGTATTAGTGTCTTGAAATATGTCTGTCCAAGCATCTCCTGTATAGCCCCTTCTGACATAGTGCTACATACTACTGACTACATTGACTCATCTTCATCACTGGTATGTCAATGCCAGCTGCCCATTCATAGATTCCAGATGTGTCTGAAACTAATTGCTGCTCTCTCGATAATGTCCTTAGAATAACCATAATTGATAAAGTACAAAATAAGTTCTTGAAACACTGAGTCCTAACTTGTTTACTAACTGTTCAGTTAACAGGTTGTAAGTGTAGAATAGTTTTTATTGCAGCATTTTTTGTATTTTGTGATTATTACAATCACTTTTAGAGAGATTTAACCAAACATAATCCAGTGAAGTCATTTATAGTACACTGAACAAATTGAACTAAAACGTGAGAGTTGGCCAGATGACCCGAATTCAGAAATTGCTAGGCCCTCTGAGAATTCCTCTTTTTGTTTACTTTCATTATTAATTCTGTATTAGCAAACAATATGTTAAGCACTTCATAGAAGCTCAGTTTCATGCTGTCCTAGACTAACACTTGAAGTCAAGCAGTATGTAAACAAGTGTGCATTGATGAAAGGTTTGAAGGAAAAACAGTACGTCCTCAAGTCTTTGAGGGAAAGAGTTTCTCTAGACCTGTGCTGTCCAATACAGTAGCCACTAGCCATGTGTGGCTATTGAGTGTTTTGTGACTACCCATAATTGAGATGTGCTAAAAGTATAAAATACGCACCAGATTTTGAAGATTTTATTCAAAGAAAAGTAATATAAACTGTCACATTAATAATGTTTATGTTGATTACACGTTGAAATGATCATTTTTTGGATACATTGGGCTAAAGAAAATATATTATTAAATTTATTTCCTGTTTATTTTCAATGTTTTAAAAGCGGCTACCAGAAAATTTTTAATTAGCAAGTTCTCATTATTTCTATTGCACAGCACTCCTCTAGACTGTAATAGTATAAATTAATCCAATTTGAGGAAGAAGGAACAACTATGTGCCAAAAGATTGCTTATATCATAGAAAAAATTATTATTCTTTATGAAAATGAAATTGTTAGCAAATATTTTTTCTCATAAGGAACCATCAGAAATTTCCATTTTAACCACATCCCATAGCACTTTTTTAAGCAAGATATCTATAGAGTATAATATCTGAAAAGTGTGTGTTTCAGATCTCTTCTTGCTAAGGGAATTTTTTCTTCTTTTTTTTTTTTTTTTTTTTTTTTTTTTGCAAACTCAACCCTTGTTTTTCTATCTGTCCCCACTCCTGATACCTAGATACTGATATTATTTTTGTGCCTTATAAACATAAAAAGAATAATGTCCTTGATTGGAAAAAATGTTCTCAAGGCTGCTAAATATAGCATTGTTTGGGTTTCTATTACCAACTTGAAATAATTGCTTTATGTTCTCCTGCCTGCCTCAATGTTAGGACTACCCAAGCTGTAAACAGTAATATCTATTTATTTCCCCATGAACAGATCCACATTTTTTAAGTCTAACTATCCTGTCAGGAAAATATAGTCAGTTGGTTGACATTTAGACCAAGTCAAAGAGTTGCAAGTTATTACATGGTTATCCTTTACTGCGGTGGGGGGAGGAGGCAGAGCAGAACTATTAGTACGATTACTAGCTCACAAGAAATTACTTTGGTCGGGTGTCAGAGTTACCATGACAAAACTCTCAAAGTCTAAATATTTAAAGGATGCATCCTAATGATTTAATTAGTTGTCTTGGGGTTTCAGTGGATTGAGTCAGTTAACTTAGTTTTGACATGGTCACTATTTTGATGGGCACCACACAAATTTCTAAACTTGCATAGGACTAATAAAGCCATAAACAAGTAGTTCAATTATGAAATTATGAAAGAAAACCTATTTTAAAATGACACATACTTTGCATCAACAATGTCACAAATAATAAATGAATTTTCAAAATGCACAGATATACTTATTAAAATCATATTTATGCTTTTATATAAAACAAAACAATCTTAAATTTTTCAATTTATTTAGATGAGGTAAGATACATGGTATATTATTACAAACTTTTTAAATTAACAGTTCAAATATGAGATACTTGTAAACTATTTTTTAACTTATTAACTTTAACTTTTGAACTTTTAAAATTATTAAGTACTAAAGTGTTTAAAAATAAAAAGAATATTTTACTTTAAACTAAAACAACAGTTTGAGATCAACAATCTGAAGTGTAAAAATTATGGAATAATGGATTATTATCCTTTACAGACATTGTAAAATGTATTTTGGTCTGGTGTTAAATCTTGGTGATATAAGTTATTACAAACCTTTATTTAGCTCTGTACTTTTTAATGAAATACCTAAGCAATATATTGTTCAAAGATAAATAAACATATTTAAGTCACAAAACAAACAATATAAACATACACTGGAGCTTAAGTAACAGGCAGTATTTAAAAGCAAAATACTCTACTTTCATCTTGGTTAAATATTCCCTGTAGCTTAGATTACATAATAATTTAATTGTTAACACTGAAATTAGAGAAATCAAGTTGAACTAAGGCAAATGCACTTTTAGATAAAGCTTTCCAAGAGGCAATAATTTATTAAAGCTGATATTATTGTCTGCATTCCGTGCAATACTAAACACTGGATGTAAAATAAGAACCAATTTGATCCTGTGGTGGTTAATAGTTGCCACATCAACTGACCAGTCTAAGTCATAAGTTAATTGAAGGCATTTGGCAGAATATTTCATTCACAACCTATGATTACAAGGAAAGTATAAATGTTCAATAGTCTTTGTGAATTCTGGGTGGCAAGGAAACCCCTACATGTAAATGCGCAGCTTTCTTACTTCTGCTCTTTCTTTTTGTTTCTATGTCCATTGACCATGTAAGGTTCTCCCTCAAAATCTTCAAATTTGAATCTCTGAATTAAAATCCCTGAGGGAGGGGCGCCTGGGTGGCTCAGTCGGTTTAAGCGCCCGACTCTTGATTTCGACTCAGATCGTGATCTCACAGTTGTGAGATCAAGTCCTGCTTCCAGCTCCATGGGTGGAGCCTGCTTAAGATTCTCTCTCTCCCTCTACCCCTCCCCTGCTTTCTCTCTCTCACTCTCTCAAAAAATAAATAAAATAATAAAACAGAATATAAAATATAAAATAAAATAAATAAATAAATTCCTGAGTGAGGTAGTAATGTTTTCTTGAAGTATCACTGGCCTCCCATTTGCACTGGGCCATGTCCTTCTTCCAAGAATGGCATGGGGCAGGCCTATGCCCTTATTTTTCTCATTAGGCTTTCAAGCTTTGCATTCTTGACTGTTTGGTAAAAGCCTTGCATTTAGAAATGAACCTTTAGATAACTTTAAGTTTCCAAACATTTAAATGATGTAACCCTGGGAGAAAATGAACTTAGATTCATGGTTTAAAGCCTGCCAGGAACTTGGTAAACATTTCTGAGGACCACTGGCCTGTCTGTGAGTTGATCAAACCCAGTATGAAATTGGGGATGCCCATGTAATCATTCTTTTGTACAATTCACCATTCAGTTAGTCTGTAAATCAGTCAATGTTTATTAAACTGCTGCTATGAGATACAAAAGTTACTTGGATAAGGTCTCTAGCTCCAAGGAGGTCATAGTCTAGTAGGGGAAAAAACAGGTGAAACTAAAGTTATAAGACTGGGTAAAACATGGCAAGAAGGAGATGCTCTAAGAAGACACTCACTGCCTAGTGCTGAAGAAGGTTCCCAGACAATGTGCCAGTAATGGGATCCTGAAAGAGAAGTAAGAATCTCTGACCATTAGAAAGGCTTTGAAGTGTTTTAAATATTGAGAAGAGGAACAAAGGAGAATAAGAAATGAAAATTTTAAATGTAAACAAAGTAAGAAGACAAAGACCCTAAAAACTAATGTAGTGGGTCATTTTGACTCAGATCTGATCATCTGATTAATCCAAATTGAAATTACTCTAACTCAATTATTTTTAAAAATGGAAACCTTTTGACTCACCTTTTATTATTTTTTAACATCAATATATTCTGTACTCAAATGATGAAATGAGGTAAGTTCATAAAGTGTTTTCCAACTGAAGGAAGTAACTCTAAGAGAAAGTCAATAAGTCATATCCTACCAACGAATAAGGAGAGAATAGATTGGTCTACAATTTGGAAGCAAAGTTTAGAGGAACTCTTTGGGAGATTCAGTTCATTTTGCAAGTTCCCTTTAGGACCTAAAAGATTTATTCTCAGGTCACCATAGGAAAACCATAAATTTGTTTGAAAATGAGGAGGGGGCATATGAGAAGCTATTCTTATTTATACAAATACAAATAAAATAGGCCTTAGTATGGCTAAAATAATGATTCCCAAATTCATCCAACTGAAGACACAGTTCAAAATTGGACAGTTTGAGGTAGATATTTTTACATCCTCAGTTTCTGCAAAGTCACTGTCCCATTTGGTAGGCATTTATTGATCACCTCGTACATGAAAACATTCTATTACAAGTAGTGAAGGATATAAGTATGAGTAAGACATAGCCTCTGACCTCAGAACTTGTAAAAGATTTCGTGATATTTCTTGTTTCATCTTCCCTATCTCCATCAAAACCAAAAAACTTTCAATTCCTAAATTACCTTCCCATGATATCTGAAATCTGGCCCTTTATCCTCTTCACCCCAGAGACCTGCCACCATCCCCTACTCCACCCCCAGAATTTCCCAACAGTTAAACTGTGCCCCATTTTGAAAAACACAGACTCAGAAAGTAGTTTGTTATTTCCTCTTTGATTTGTATCTATGCAAGAAAGTCACAGGAACAGCTCAGTTATGGAAATTAGACAGATGTAACAACTCCATCAGTCTGGGTTTGATGTGTGCTCAGAAACAAGACAGTAGGTGTGGAAGAAACACAGACCTTATGAGGCAGAGGAGAAGCCATACCTCAGTCCTGGACGCCATAGGGTCTCTCTGAACAGCCCCCTCTTTGGTATTTCTTTCTTCTTATGTTGGGAAAAGTCTGAGAATGCTAGAAGTACTTTCTCCAGAAAATAAGTCTGAAGTTTCATGAAGAGAGAGGCTCCAAAAAAATATTTGATAGATAGACTTACCTAAAAGGATAAGGCCTCTCAACTGCCTTTTCCTTTGTTTTTCCATTTAGACATTTTTATGTGGACAAAAGTATTTCTAGAAATATTTTTATCAAATTAAGACTATAATTTTTAATGTTTACATCTAAAAGTACCTACAGAAATCTAACACCCTGGTCTTCTAAAACCATAGTTAATCCAGGCCCATTTCACACATTTACTCACAGAGCTGTGATATAAGAATTATTATTAGTCCCTGTTTACAAAGGAATTTATATCCAAAATGAAGAAAAAAATAAAGAAAATAAGACTTCATCTTTATTTTATGTGTCTCTGAAAATGCAGACTTGCAAATCAGTATTTAAAAATCTAGAGGTTTTTAGGCACATCTTTTTCTTAAGTAGAAAACTGGATGGTTATGTCAATTTTGAGATAGGCCAATATAAAAACTCCTGAAAAAGGAAAACAGTTAATTTAGGAATTAACCACTTGCATGTCATGATTATATTTCTTCCCTTAACCATGGAAGCAGAACTTAAGGAAGTCTGGATTCTAAGAGGTGCAGAATAACTGAAAGTTAATAATTGGCTGCCACTGCTAATTAGAGACCAACTAAAAATCAAACTGAAAGATTTCTAAAATTAGAGAACAAGCCAATGGGAAAATACAATTGAATTGACAGAAATCTATTTTACATATAGATTTTCAGAAACATATCCACTGGATACCTATATAGTTAATATAGCAATATTTTCTACTCTCCCAAAATAATGTTTGTTATGCTCTACAAAAGCATCCCAAGGAAATGTAAGAAGGATATGTGCCCATAGATGTCTTGAGTTTTTTTAGAGAGAGAGAAAAGAAGAACTTTTATCCACACACATACAGATCTCTGTGTGTTTATCACATAATACTGATGGCCCATCCTAAACAGAATGTGTCACCTCAAAGTCTGGGGCCAGTATATCAGGTCTCAGTAGTGTTTTGTCCAAGTGAAGAGTGGGATTGGTCCTTAGGAACTGTGATTCATTAGGTGTCATTTTCCACATATTGAAATTAGAATTCTAAAACAGTACTAGGAGAAAAAAAAGGCTTGAGCTTTAAAAACTGAAATTGGCTGCATCCAACATATGTTGACAGTGCTAAAAGGCTCATTCCCCATCCCTTAATATCTTTTTTCTTTCTTGCCCTTACCCCTTTATTTATTTATTTATTTATTTATTTATTTATAAGCTTGCTATTCTCATTTTGTTGCAAGGCTACACTTAATTCATCTGATTCTGCAGTGTAACAAAGCCCTTTGATACCTGTGTTCATCTGTTCTCAGCTGGTGAATGAACAGCAAGAAAGCAGACCCCTCTTGAGTCCCTCCATCGATGACTTTCTTTGTGAAACCAAATCGGAGGCAATAGCAAGGCCAGTAACGTCCAACACAGCCGGTAATTCTTTCACTTTTAACTGGATCCTCAAGTAGAGCTAATTTTCACTATAGTGAAATGCATATTTTATTTCTATAATGCATTTTAAGTAGAATAATGTTTGCAACCAATGAAAGCTTAGAATATATACTATTCAACATAAAATGGTAAATCACTCTGTAATATAAAAGAAACTGCAATGTATATTACCCAACCAATTTTGCTGAATATTAGCAAATGAATCTCTTCTGTGCAGATTTACATCTTTGCATCTCAAGTCACATTACAAGGAATCTTTAAAACAAAAGCATCTATTTCAGAGTAAGGTTTTAAAGTTATGGCTGGAAATATTTTGTATGACAAAAGTCCAAAAATGTAGGCAGCCCCTTCAAGCAGATTGAAATGACAAAATTAAAAGTCCTAGAGACTTGAAATGTTGAAGAGCCGATTTTTCTGTCATGTAAATGTGTTACTTGTTTCCTCTTACAATGATTTCTTTGCATATTCTTCTGGAATTAAAACATACCCAAACAGTGAACTATCATCTGTGTAGGCACATACATATAGGCACTAATAAGTATTCATCCAATGAGTGGATGCAGGATCCCACTGGTATGAATCACATCTTCTCTAGTACCCTCTGCATTTGCCAATTCTCACTGATGCTAAAACTAAGTCACTTAGGGCCCACCCCGAGGGAGCTACATAAGATGTGACGCAAAAGCTACTTTTCACCTTCTGTATCAGAGACAGCCTTTCTGCATTGATTTTATTCAGTCACCACTCACATTCAAAGGCATCTTGTTCAAATAAGGATGAAAAAATGATGTTCAGAATCAAAGAACAAAGGCTATGTTAGATTGCAGGAAAGAATTTAATGGAGAAAGGAGAGAACAGTTACGTGCTGCCTTGTTAAGTGCATCCATTTCCCCATCATGTCCTCAGCTTGCTGTTTCCTGGTATATTTTCATTACACTTTTAAGTAAATGAAGAAAATCACGAGTGAATGAAATTGTGGGGTTTTTAAATGCTAAAAATTACAACGGCCAAAGTTAACACAAGATAGAAGCTTTATGCAGGAGTATAGTCTAGAGTGTCTGGAGTCACAGTTCACAATGTCAAAACCCAGCTGTGCCACTTAGCAGCTCTTGTCCTTGGGAAAGTTGCTTAACTAAGTCTGTTTCCTCATCTATAATGGTAACATCTCATAGGTTACTTGGGAAGATTAAATGAAGCAATCTACATAAGAGCTTAATACCATGTAAGCTCTAACAGATGTTACCATTACTGTTAGGTATCAGGTTAGGAAAACAGTATACCCAATGCTTCTCTGTTCAAATGCATTAACTTTCTTTATATCACACCAAAGCAATCATTTTCTAAATTCAACTATCACTTTGAGTAATCAAGCAAATAAAATTATACTTGGCACATTTAAGCAAGAAATTAGTAAGTTCAGATTTTACCTGATCAAATTTATCCTTCTTATCTATGAAACTAGAGCTCATTCCTCCAAAACTGGAGAGGAGCTTTGTGTCTCTCATTTCAGGAAAATCCATGAGAATTGGATGCACTGAGAAGTTCCCATTGTTCTAAAAAAAAAAAAAAATCTGCAAAGGATAGAGTTCTCAGATCTTGATTCCAGTACCTTATGCACTTTCCAACTCCCACTAATGCTAAAATTAAGTCACTTAGGAAGGGCCCACCAGAGACAGCAACATAATACTTGATTCAAAAGGCACTTTCACTTTGATTTTTCCAACCTATGAAAGAGATATATGAAATATTGGAGAAAAAATTCAAAAGAAGATGTAATTTCTTACGATTGCAATACTACAATATTGCCTTCTGTATACGTTTTCTAGACTTTCATGACAAGATACCACAAATTGAGTGGATTGAACAACAGAAATTTATTGTTTTGTAATTCTGGCAACTAGAAGACCAAAATTAAGGTATCAGCAGGGCCACCCTCTCTCTAAATGTGCTCAGGAAGAAACTGTCCTGGGAAGGACAGAAAGGAAGAAACTTTCCTTTGCTGGTAGTTCATTGGCTTGTGGCAGCATAACTGTAATCTTCACATGACATTGTTCCTGTGTGCATGTCTTCCTGTGTTTGTCTGTCTCTGTATCCAAATTTCCCTTTTTCATAAGAACACCAGCCATATTGGATTCAGCACCTCTTCTACTACAATATGACTCATCTTAACTAATTATATTTCCAACAACCCTATTTCCAAATAAAGTCACATTCCAAGGCACTAGGGGTTAAGACTTCAACATATGAGTTTTTTTACGGGGACACAGTTCAATCCACGGCACCCTCCAAAGTAGGAGTTCAAGAATAATGGTATTTTGAGATTGTGAGGTTTTCTTCTCTTGTCCTCATCACTCAGTGCATCTGGGTCACACAGATTTTTATCCTGAAGGAATACTCTTATTTGATAGTGTGTTTTTTTAATCTTAAAAGTATATCTCAAGGAGGAAACTCCGTATTTTTTAATGCCTAAGAAATACACTTTTTTCTTAAATGTTATAGAACCTACTATTGATATCTCAATATGGAACATTATTATACATCTCTAAACAGGAAAAATTTTAGCATACAAACACTTTGGAAAGAATTGCAATCTGGTCCAATAATTTTATAGCTAAGGTTTCTGGGGAAAAGATATAGTTACTATTTTCTATCTAAATTTTTAATAAAAAAATAATTTGAAATAGAATATTGTTATTTTATAGAATACTATGAAAGTACATTGACAAATCAGGACAGTCTTTGAACATTGTCTGTTACACCCCAAGTATTATGTATATCTTTATGCTTAAGGAATGGATATTAAACAATCTTGGAGTAAAATATGGAAGAAAACCTGCTTCTAGTTTGTACCAAGTCAGTCAAGAAGACTAAGAGAGTCACTTACACTTGGCATTTTCTTCCAATAAAAAATAAAGTGTGCCACCACCTTGACATTTACTTAAATATTTAAAGAACATAGTTCTTATATAAATTAGCATAAAATAAACAATATAGGAAATATTTATCTCTTCCAAATGTCACTCAAATGATAGGATTTTTTCCTCTACTGATCTTAAAAGAACATGTCAGTCTTCTGTCTCATAGAAGTTCTAAGTTATAATCTTTTTCTAAAGTATTGAATTATCTTTTTTACTTTCTGCTTGTTTCTACTTGTTCTGCTTGTTTAGGATTAACTTTTTGTCATCCAATAATGATAATATCAAGCTGATCAAATAAAGATGTTTTTAATTTTTTTGTCATTAATACCCCAAATTATCTTTAATTCATCTGTAATCTACATGGTATCTAATTCCTTGACCCTCTCAAACTGTATCCCTACATGGTAGGTAAGGTAAGATCATTACTAATATCCTTGATTTTAAAATGACAAATAAATACATATTGTCACAGATGCAAATATCAAATGTTCAGAAAGTAACTAGACAATGGATATTTTAAGATCATGATTACATTATAGAACAACGATTTACTCTAAAATTTGCAAAAATAACTTGTTGGTCTATAATCTCCCAAAAAACCTAACATATGTCAAAGTGCAGGAAAGAGTCTTTTCTAAAGACCAAGAAAAACAGGGGGTCCTTGGTTTGCATTTATCAATGTGCATAATCTAAAAAAATTTTATCCCCAAACTTGAGCCATTAGTTGGATACTATAGAAGAAACATTTTTCATGATTTAAAAAAAATAATTTCAACTCCTTATATGAGACCTGTGTACCTGTATAAGTGACCCATATGTATAAGGGAAGAGCCACCCTTAACAAAGTTCACACTCATGTCACAGCCACCCAGTTAAATATTTTAATTGCAAAGTTAGTGTAATATTTACAAAATATATTTCTATGAAGCCCAAGTAGCTGTGAACCCAATGGCATGCCTCTTGAGAGAACGTAGAAATGTAGGAAGTAGCTCTAATTACATATTCAGATAAAATAAGCAAAAATTTGTTGAATTATTTAAGTCCATTTTATCTATTTGACATCACTGGCAAAATTATTCCTAAGAGACTTTGCTTTGTAGCCACTATACTAAAGAATACCATGTTTCTAGAATAACTGCGTAGCTTACAAAACAGAACAGAGATCTCATCAGCTCCTTGTGGCACATTCTGTGGCTGCACCAATCAGGGTTGTTTCATGATCTGCTCTCTCTAACCACTCCATGTAGATTTATTCCTTAAGAGAAATACACTAGAAATCTGAGCCTCATTATACTGTAGTGGTGTAAATAGCATTGTGCTTACCATCAAAGTATCAAATCAGAGCTTCATAATAGGTGCTATTTTATTCTAACTGTTTTAAGCAGCCTAACCTCCCACAGCCCAAGTAATCTAGCATTCATAAACATCTTCAGTGCCCTGTAGGAGCCTTGCAGTTCAATACGTTGTGATCTTCAATTAGGTATCCTTGAGATAAATGGAAACAAGTACTTACATAGCATCTTACATCTTACATCTTCAGGAAATTCTATCCAATGAAACTAGGTGATTTAAAAAAGAAGTAGGGGTGCCTGGGTGGCTCAGTCGGTTAAGCATCCAACTTCGGCTCAGGTCACGATCTCACAGTTAGTGGGTTCGAGCTTCGCATTGGGCTCTGTGCTGACAGCTCGGAGCCTGGACCTTGCTTCTGATTCTGTGTCTCCCTCTCTCTCTGCCCCTCCCCTGCTCATGCTGTCTCTCTCTGTCTCTCAAAAATAAATAAGTGTAAAAAAATTTTTTTTTAAAAAAAAAAGCAGTTTTTGAGATTACCAACTATTTAAATTCTGCCTCAGACTACCCAAACTGCCAGATTGGGAATAACCAAAAAAATAATCAAAGCCGCACCAATGGAATCAGCATATTTCTTCCAGGTTCAGATAAAGTGTAGTGAGGAATGGTAACAAACACATGCTTGGGAGTGACAGGGCCTGTGTTTGCATCCTGGCATGGACACTGATCTACAAGCTGTATTAGTTTCCTATTGCTGCTGTAACAAATTACCACAAATTCAGTTGCTTAAAAACAACACCAGTTTATTGTCTTATAATTCTGTCAGTCAGCAGTCCTAAAATCAAGGTGTCGGCAGAGCCACATTCCTTCTGGAGGCTCTAAAAGAGAATTTGTCTCCCTGCCTTTTCCAGCTTCTGGAAGTACCTGGAATCCCTTGGCTTGTGGCCACTTCCTCCATCTCCAAAGCCAGCAACATAGCATTTTTAAGTCTATTAGTTTCTCTCTCTCTCTCTCTTTCTCTCTCTCTCTCTCACACACACACATAAACATATACACCCATTTTCACATCCACTGTAAGAGGTGGTTATCTTCATTTAGACACACAGATTCTGGAACTCAAACTTTAATGTGTCTAAGAGAATCTTTAAAATCTGGTTACAAAAATCAGCAGAACAATACCCCCTTCCATGCCAAGGTATGCCTCCTTCGAAGCCCAGATGGAACAGTGAGACCCTTATTTCAAAACTATTAACTAAAGTGCATGTGCATGCAACACACACACATGTACACACACACACACTTGCTAAAATGCATTTGTCTTCCTCCAGAAAGCAAAAGGCTGCATCCATCCTTGTATGCTTTTGAAATCGTAGTCCCCAGGGACTCTCTCAGCTTCAAAGCTTACCATTCAACCTCCAAGCCACCCCCTTCATCAAGTGGGTAACAAATAAGGCCTTTTGTGTGTGCCAAGCATTTGTTTCATGTTTGCTGGGAAAAGAACAAAGGAACACAGAGCTCAGAACCAACACAGGAAGTGCTCAGGCCAGTTTGGAGAGGGAAAGAATGTTACTGAGCGAAGTTTGAATATGCGGTTCACTCTTTTAGTAATTCATTTGTTCTGAATGGTGAGAAGCAGATATAGAATTAAATTAATACTCCATCAGTTATTATTCCGTAATAAATATACTTCCTATATACAAGTAGACAAGTCCTATATAATTTACTGCTAAAAAGAAGTGTAGGAGCAACTGACTAATTCCTAATTGTTTGTACAATTAGTAAAAAGACATATATGGCATTCCCGAGACTGTTACCCACTTCCTTCCTTCTGTTATAAGGAAATTTTGGTAGGCCTAGAATCTCTGCCAACATAATAGTGGCCTGGAAATTTCTGTTTAAACATTCAAAGAATATGAAATGTGTTACATCCTAGTCTATGTTGGCCGCTTGCCATGTTTAAATTTGAGACACCCAGCCAGGCGGCTTACCTCTAAAAGCCACTTCTTTCTCCTCACGTTAGGTTCTTGCTAGCCACATAACACTCCTTATATTTCAGAGCATCTTAGCATTGGAAGGGGGTTCCCATCTCCTCCGGAAGACTCAGAGGAGATAAGCTGATGCTCTCAGGCCATTTTATGATAAATTTACTTCGTAGCATCCTCTGTAACCAATATCTTTGTCTCATTCTCTGTTTTATTCCCAGTGATGTTCCCCCTTTCTGTCAGCGTATGGATCTGCTTCTTGCCCAAAATAGAAAAACAACAGGGAGAATAGGAGGAGATTAACAAAAAGAAAAGCATCACAAGTTGGCCACCAAAGAATGGAAATAACATTTGTTGAGTACCTTTTGTATGCCTAGCACTTCACATATTCAATATACAAATTAGATGGGTTAATCTTCACATCTTATCTAAAAGATAGACTTATTAATTCTGCATTTTTCAGAGGAGGAAACTGAAGCTCAGAGAAGTCAAGAAACTTACCACACAGCTAAGCAGTGGTAGAGTCAGGTCTTTCCACTTCACCATTAACATCCCATCACTGTGATTGTAATTGAAATCAGAAACTGAGAATTTCTCAATTCTGTATTGAGAATACAGCTTGACAAACTATCCTAAGGACGCTATAGGGGTGGTTAGCTCATGAGGACAGTGGTACTAAAGAAACCCAGGTTGTGAGTTCAACTGAGGTCTGACCCACCTTGAGTGCAAGGGGGGAGCAGATGGAAGAATGTTGAGATATCCACAAAAATCCATTCCCTACCAGGAGGACCTGCTGGGAGATCAAAGAAAAGGAGTGGTTCAGTCATAGTTGTAGACAGTGCCAGAAAGGGCTAACACAAGGATTTCTCTGTCACTTTGATGACTTTCCTAAACTAGCTGGGGGTAAAGTGATTCCAGGCCAGAAGTCAGCCTCTTCTGGTACTTGAGCTGGTAGAGAGGCAGGACTGGAGGGACCTTCCCTAATTGTAATTTTCCATTTCTCACAATGAGCTACTCAAACCCTGGTTACTTGCACTGTAAGAGAGAGAAGGATGAAGAGTTACAAAGCTTGCCTTTTTAATTCTCATTTGCCTAGTTTGCATCTGAACAAATGATTATTTCTGTCTTCACTAGAGTATTTAACACAATGTAATCAACCTGCTGGGAAGTTAAAGTGTAGCCCTTCTATGCCTTGTTATGTTGAAATTTAAATTTGCATATTAAACAGCAAAGGCATAACATGTGTACCTATTCATCAACTATGGATTATAAGATACTTCTCTAGTGTGAGCCCAAACAGCAAGCCGTTCTCTGATTGAACTGCTTAATTAAATAAAAAGTGATTAATAGCATTCCTTTATATCCTATATGCTTTAGTAGTTTGAGGTTTAAACACAAAGACATTTAAAAAGTTTTCCAAATCTTCCTCATAACTGTTTTGCAAACTTTCATCCCTGGTAAAGCTGGTCTAAGTCCTATTTTGTGGGTTTGTACTGTGCCAAGTAAAGGAGAACACACGGCAAACTTTCCATTCTAAACACAGACCATCTTTACAAATCAACGGTCATTTCACTTAATTTCATACTTCTGACCACAATATTCTTCTGCACCTAACTGAATCCTATTTTTAAAAATAATTTCAGAGCAGTGAGTGGGCTTATCTTAACCTCTTCCATGTTTGACAGTATTGACCACAGGCTTAGATCTCCTTGACCTGAGTGAACCCGTCTCTCAAACCCAAACCAAAGCCAAGAAGTTGGAGGCCTCATCGAAAACCTCATCCCTCAAGAAAAAGGCTGATGGATCTGAACTCATCAGTGCGGATGCTGAGCAGAGAGGCCAGCCTCTCCGAGGCCCAGAGACTTCATCCTTAGATTTAGGTAAGGTAATAGCATGTGTCGCCTGCTGCTTGCTCCTGCCTTAATACAAGGAAATTCCACAAATGACATTAAAACCATGGGAAAGGAGTAGAAAAGATTAATTCCATGTAGGAAATGGGCAGCACACACTTTTGTTCTTGGATTAAATAGCAGTTGGGGCATTCAATTTTGCATAACTGATGTGGATTCATTCATTTATTTATTCAACCCACATGTGTCAAATTCTTGATAGATGGCAGGTGCCATATGAGGCATTGGAGTTACAAGTAAGAATAACACATGAATCTTGCTCTCTAGGAGAATTTAGTCTAGATTGGGAGGTAGCCAGTTGAGAGAGAGAGAAACTAACTTTAACACAAGGTCCAGGAACAGCCATCCAGAACATGTAACATGCATGGGGATGTATCTGATACAATAGTAACAGCTACCATTTATTGATGGCTTATAATGTCCAGGACTATGCTTGCATGATTTACATGTATTAGCCCATTAATTCATCATAACTCTGAAATAAGTGAGGAAACAGGTTTTCAAATTTAAATAATCTGCCCAAGATCTCAATATAAGAAAGAGCTAGAATTTGAGGCTAGTTCTGATTAACGTCAAAGCCCATCCTGTTTTCTACTGTATATCTTCCTGAAAAAGGAAAGCTTAATTCATCTCATGCAACCAGTCAAATTAAGGTCTGCTTTATCAGGAGAAAGAAAAACGACAAGTATTTCAGAACATGTCCCCTCTCCCCTGCCATGTCCCTCTCTGAGGCCTTTGTCTTTGGAGAAAAACTTTATAAGTATCTCCAGTACTTCCTCACTATCCATGTGTTCTAGGTTTAGTCAGTTGTACAAATGAATAAATGAAATTTACACACTTATGTAAGGATATATTAAGTTCATAACAATATAACACAATAAACTTAAAAATGAGACTTTTATGTCTCTGCTTTTAAGAAGATGTTCTGTGAAGAAGTCATAAAAATACTTAAAGAACTATGGAGGACATTGACTACCTCCTATCTTTCTATAAATTAAACCTATCTTTCTATAAATTAAAAAACTGGACCCCAAGGCTGTTTAAGTGATTTATTTACAGTCACACACTTATTAATGAAAATGAACCCAGCCAAGTTCTTTAACTGTAAGAATTAAACCACGGGGAAAAAAATTGTTCTAGCATTCTCTTGACTTTCTCCATTGCATCTTTACTTTCTCTTCCCATTATTAATTCACTCCTTTGATGAACTTAATCAGTTTATACAAAACCTGTGAAAAGTGTTCCACTTTCTTCTCACCTCCTTTTAACAGTGAGGCTCATCTCTTTAAACAGATTTTTTTTTCATTTATTTCTTTTTTTTTTAATTTACATCCAAGTTAGCATATAGTGCAACAATGATTTCAGGAGTAGATTCCTTAATGCCCCTTACCCATTCAGCCCATCCCCCCTCCCACAACCTCTTCACCAACCCTCTGTTTGATCTCTATATTTAAGAGTCTCTTATGTTTTGTCCCCTTCCCTGTTTTTATATTATTTTTGCTTACCTTCCCTTAAATTCATCTGTTTTGTATCTTAAAGTCCTCATATGAGTGAAGTCATATATTTGTCTTTCTCTGACTAATTTCGCTTAGCATAATACCCTCCAGTTCCATCCACGTAGTTGCAAATGGCAAGATTTCATTCTTTTTGATTGCCGAGTAATACTCCATTGTATATATATATATATACCACATCTTCCCGGATATTTGGGTTCTTTCCATACTTTGGCTATTGTTGATAGGGCTACTATAAACATGGGGGTGCATGTGCCCCTTCGAAACAGCAAACCTATATCCCTTGGATAAATACCTAGTAGTGCAATTGCTGGGTGGTAGGGTAGTTCTATTTTTAATTTTTTGAGGAACCTCCATACTGTTTTCCAGAGTGGCTGCACCAGTTTGCATTCCCACCAGCAGTGCAAAAGAGATCCTCTTTCTCTGCATCCTCATCAACATCGGTTTTTCCTGAACTGTTAATGTTAGCCATTCTGACAGGTGTGAAGTGGTATCTCATTGTGGTTTCCATTTGTATTTTCCTGATGATGAGTCATGTTGAGCATTTTTTCATGTATCTGTCAGCCATCTGGATGTCTTTGGAGAAGTGTCTATTCATGTCTTTTGCCCATTTCTTCACTGGATTCTTTGTTTTTTGGGTGTTGAGTTTCATAAGTTCTTTATAGATTTTGGATATTACCCCTTGGTCTGATATGTCGTTTGCAAATATCTTCTCCCATTTCATCAGTTGCCTTTTAGTTTTGCTGATTGTTTCCTTCACTGTGCAGAAGCTTTTTATTTTGTTGAGGTCCCAATAGTTCACTTTTGCTTTTGTTTCCCTTGCTTCTGGAGACGTGTTGAGTAAGAAGTTGCTATGGCCATGGTCAAAGAAGTTTTTGCCTGCTTTCTCCTCTAGGATTTTGATGGCTTCCTGTCTTACATTTAGGTCTTTCATTCATTTTGAGTTTATTTTTGCATATGGTGTAAGAAAGTGGTCCAGGTTCATTTTTCTGCATGTCGCTGTCAAGTTTTCCCAGCACCATTTGCTGAAGAGATTGTCTTTATTCTATTGGATATTCTTTCCTGCTTTGTCAAAGATTAGTTAGCCATACGTTTGTGGGTCCATTTCTGGGTTCTGTATTCTGTTGCATTGATCTGAGTGTGTTTTTGTGCCAGTACCATTCTGTCTTGATGATTACAGGTTTGTAATACATCTTGAAGTTCAGGATTGTGTTGCCTCCAGCTTTGGTTTTCTTTTTTAAGATTGCTTTGCTATTTGGGGTCTTTTCTGGTTCCATACAAATTTTAGGATTGTTTGTTCTAGCTCTGTGAAGAATGCTGGTGTTATTTTGATAGGGATGGCATAAACAGAATTTCTTTTTATAAACATGCCAGAAGTGTCTCAAAGTCACCTCCTTAGCTAGAGGCAGGTAGGATAGTACTCCATATGTTCATTCCATGGGGGTTCCATGGACTCATACACAGAATTCAGAATGCACACAGCTCTTGAAACAAATTCAGGTAAAAGAACTTGATTGTTTAACTATAAGTAAACCAATGTTTCTTAATGAGTCTCATTTTTATTTAGCTGCACATGTTTTAATTAATTTTCATGCAACCTTAAAACACTGGTCTTAGGTTTAGGAGCATCAGTTGAGTGAAGTTCACTTGTATAAAACTTCTTAATCTTGATCTCTCTTCTGTCTGTATCTCATATTCCACTGTCCTTTTACCCCTTTCCCATCTCCTTCATAGACATTCAAACACAACTGGAAAAATGGGATGATGTTAAGTTTCATGGAGATCGAAATAGCAAGGGGCATCCAATGGCAGAAAGAAAATCATGCTCTTCTAGAACTGGATCAAAGGAACTCTTATGGTAAGATATTGTAATATCAGAAAATAGCTATTGATGTGTCAACTGTATGGGTATTTCTCCTATGTACTGAAATAGCCAATGAGTTAAATCAATCCAAATACTTGGTGCCATGTATAACCCCCTATGTATCAATGTTAGTTATCATAGCTTCTAAAACTAAGTATTAAATCTGAATTGTCAAAAATTCAACCAATAATGACTTTGGTAGATTCATAACCAGTATTCAATATTTCTTTAATATTTGTTGATAATTTTCTGAATGTGTAACTGAGCCGATCAATAAAAATAGGTTTATGTATGTATGTACATATGTGTGCATATTCAATATATTATATGAATGGCAGTTAAATTAAATGTTTCTGGTTACACAGGTAACCTTTTCTGACTATCTTAATCATCATTGTCAGATAATACACTAATTAAGAACAATCTGTGGATGCTCATGAGAAAAATTGGCCACCTGAATTTTACCATGTTTTTAAGTCTTCCTGAAGGGCAACATGTTTCAGTCTCCTGTTGCCCCTTGTACATCTCCACTTATTGTGACATTTCAAATTCTGTGTAAAGATCAAATCACACCTGGGTCACTGTGAGACACTCCCCTCCCAAAATACTTTTAATAAAGCAGAACTGTTTGTAAGAAAAATGGGATTGCGTTTATTTACTTTTTGTACATAATTGAACTGAATTCTAAATCAATCAGATTTAGATTATGCCTAGCACACTGCAGCCACTTAAACTTCAAACGTGGTTGTGTAAAATGATATAAAAGCTCTCTTTTTCATCAAAACTCTGATGAGAGCTTTGTTATCATGACTCTCAATGATCCAAATTAACTCAGTTTCTTGACTGTCTTCCTAGTTGAATTTGTTTCTTGATGTAATCTCCTTTTTTCATCCCCTCTAGGTCCTCAGAACACAGATCTCAACCAGAACTAAGTGGTGGGAAAAGCGCCCTGAACTCTGAGTCGGCTTCAGAATTGGAATTAGTGCCTCCAACACAGGTCACAAAGCTGATTCTTTAATCCACCCACCTTTTCTAATAGATAATTTATATCATAAATATTTTATTTAAATTTTCCCAAAAAAAAGTTTGAAGTATTTTTTTCTGTATTTCATATGCTTTCTCAGTAATCTGTCTCAAAGCTTGAGACAAAAAATGATATATGTGTCTATTTGGCTGGAACATGTCTCAACGAATTCACTATATATTTAGCACTTTTTCTTTGTTCTACCATTTACTTTTCGATCGTTTTGCAATATAAAATCTCTTCTACTCCAGTATTAGCAAAATTTATATAACAAAACACAAAAAAGAGGAACTTACCTATTGACTCTTCATTCACATGTATGCCCTGTGGACCAAGGTACTTACATATCAGGATCCTGACTGTCACATTAAAGTAAATTTCATGTTGAAGAATTAATAATTACAGTATTAGCAGCAATTATAATAGTAAGAGCTACCATTTGTGAATGCCCACTAAGTATTAGGAACTTTACTATGTGCTTTTAATATGTTACATCCAATACTCAAATAATCCTGTGAATTGTTATTAGCCTCATTTTAAGGATCCTTTAAAGAGTCTTGGTAAAGTCAAAATCCTTTTTCTGAGACACCCAACTAGTCACTGATGGAAGTATGGTATGAACTGGATCTATCTGTCCACTACTTGACCCTCAACTCCAGTGTAACTGGCTTGTCTCTAACTAGTTCTCTCCTTTGGGTAATACTACAAAGAAGGCCAAAGTCAGCCTCAATCTTTTCATTGGCACAAACACTCTCTAAGGATGCAGCCTTGATCTAAAACCACAAAGATCTCTTAAGAAATGTGTCTACATTCATGCATTCTGCAATCTAGTTGAAAGTAAGTGAGATGGAGTAAGCAAGAGAAATTTTCTTGAATTTACTAGATCAGACTAAGAGATACTGTGAGGTGAAGTAAAGGGATAATTATGATAATAGCAAATATTATTGATTGTTATGATAAAGTCTTCTAATAATACATGTTAGCTCATTTGATCCTGACAAATGGCTATATGAGGTAAGTTTATTTATTACCCTTATTTCGTAGATGGGAAACTAAGACACAGTGAGATTAGGAAAATTGTCCATGCACCCAGAACTGGTAAGCAGCCTAGAGCAGGAGGACACGGATAAGAAATGTTGAGGCAAAGGAAGACCACTGGAATCAACCACTAAGAGAACCGACTCCTGTCCCCATTTCTAACATTCACTGGAGAGGAGTGGGCATTACTGCTTCCAGGACTCTGCTGGAAAACAAGTCAGCTCACTTCCAGAACAAATAAACCTAGAAAGCTTAATGAATTGTAAATATAGCATAAAAATGTATTTTCATCCTCTGTATTCATTCTAAATGTATTTTTTTAATTGATAACGTTTATTAGAGAAACATTCTTATTAAGTGCATTAGAGATTTAGATTCAGCTAAAGTAATTGGTACTGTTTCATAACCTGGAATCCTTGGAAAAATTTAATGTAGCAATAGAACATTTGTTTCTGTAGAGCGGGAGATTTGGCACAGGTCGGCTGTGTTCTACCCAACGCTGGAGGGGCAGAGGATCAACTGGGGCCCTCAGTTGCCGTGGAGACCCACAATGCATTTATCTTGTTATTCCAATGACTGCTCCTCTCCTGCTGGTTGTCTGATTTCATCCCACTACAGCATCCTTCCTCTTGCTCGCTGGTGTGCCTTTAAGCAAACACAATGTGCTTTGGAAAATTTGTGTGGGATTCCCGATATTGTCCTCCAAAACATAATTTAAAATGCACCATGACAGTTCTGTCTAGATAAATTGTCATGAATCCTTTACAGGCTCACCAATTATATGTAAAGAATTTATCCCTTAATTTGCTTTTTTTTGTGTTTGTGACGTTTATCCATTTTTGAGAGACAGAGCACAAGCAGGGGTGGGTCAGAGAGAGAGAGGGAGACACAAAATCTAAAGCAGGCTGCAGGCTCTGAGCTGTCAGCACAGAGCCCAAAACAGGGCTCGAACTCACAGTGAGATCATGACCTGAGCCGAAGCTGGATGCTCAAACGACTGAGCCACCCAGGCGCCTCCCCCCCCACCTTAATTTGCTTTTTTAAAAACACTGCATGCTTTTCAAGATTTTTCTAAACTAGGAAAATCATAATCTCCTAGTTTTAAGTCTACCGTATGGTTAAATGAGGACAATTTCATGAATTGGGGAATTTAATCATCTGAAATACTAAATCACTCAAAGCAGCAAGAGCATAGGCTGATTAACCTAATTGTAATAAAAGACAGGAAGGTGTTTTAACTGTTAGAAACATACTGCCCTTAAATATATGATCTTTCTAGGTAGATAAGATGATGAAGGTGATATAAAAATTCAACTTAAAACTGGCTTGCAGACTATTCAAATAAACGATTTCAGCTTACCAAAACTTATTTCTGCTCCACTATCACACAGATAGCTCATGGGAAAATCAAGGAAATGTTTTCTTCTCTCTCAAACCAACATAAATTATCTTAGGTTCAACAGGTAACAGGTGAGGAGCTATTTGCAAGCTTTATTTAAAAATCATATTTCAGGGGCACCTGAGTGGCTTAGTCAGTTACGTGCCAACTTTGGCTCAGGTCATGATCTTGCAGCTGATAAGTTTGAGCCCCGCGTCAGGCTCTGCACTGACAGCTGGGAGCCTGGAGCCCGCTTCAGATTCCATGTCTCCCTCTCTCTCTGCCCCTCCCCTTCTTGCACTCTCTTTCTCTCTCTTTCAAAATAAATAAACATTAAAAAAATTTTTAATCATATTTCAAAAAAATTATATTTCAGAATCACAAAGAAAATGGAGAATTCTTATGTCAGCTCCTTTTCTTTTCAAAATGGAGAACAGGAAAAGCATAGTCTGGTCTCTTTCAAATAGTGTTTTGAATACACTAATCAGTGGCAGGAGATTATGATAAATTATATAATCTCTATGTATTTAAGAATAAAGTTTCGGGGCATCAGGGTGGCTCAGTCAGTTAAGCATCAGATTTGGCTCAGGTCATGATCTCGTGGTTTGTGAGTTCGAGCCCATGTCAGGTTCTGTGCTGATAGTTCAGAGCCTGGAGCCTGCTTTGGATTCTGTGTCTCCCTCTCTCTCTGCCCCTCCCCTGCTTATTCTCTCTCTCTCTCTCAAAGATAAATAAACATTAAAAATTTTTAAAAATAAAACAATAAAGTTTCTTGACACGCAACCATGTAATTAGTATTCCCTGAAGTTAATTGTTTAAAGAAATCATACAATCTGAAAAATTAGAAAACGCTTGAAATGTTGAGGCAAAACACAGGTAATGATGTAAAATTAGCTTTTTCTATAAGTGGGTTGAGATAGAGGTGGGGCAAAAAAAAATGAACCCAGCTTTTGCTGGAAAGTGACAGTTAAGCATTTCTTTGCCAAGTCTGGACACTGGAAGGATAGCTCCAAGACGGGTTCTTGCCAATTGAAGTTGGACTTAAGCTGCAGGAACCAGGCTCTCCAGTACTTAGTCATAGTTATGCTGCTCTCTGATTTTGCTGACCTCCACATAGAAAATGCTTCCTTCCATATAATCATAATTCCATCAAGTTGGCAGTATCCCAAGCCAGAACAACTGCAACTTTTTTTTTAATTTTTTTTTGACATTTATTATCTTTGAGAGACAGAGACAGAGCGTGAGAGGGGTAGGGGCAGAGAGAGAGGGAGACACAGAATCTGAAGCAAGCTCCAGGCTCCGAGCTGTCAGCACAGAGCCCTACGTGGGGCTTGAACTCACAAGCTGTGAGATCATGACCTGAGCTGAAGTGAGACGCTCAACCCACTGAGCCACCCAGGCGCCCCTGAACAATTGTAACTTTAAGACACAAGTGCAGATATGTTTTCTAAATTCTTAAAGGAGCAATACAACAGAAATGCATTCTTAATAGCTGTCCTATTACACACCTCATGTGTATAAATGAAATATTTCAAACATATTATTTGAAATTCTTGCAATAATCTTGGAAATCAATATCCCCATTTCTCACATGAGAAATTCACCTTAAAAAGAAGTAGCAAAGGGAAGAAGAGCCAGCCTTCAAATCACCCATCAGCTTCTAAAGCCCTGTTCCTACCCACAAGCCACCTCATATCAACTACACCAAGCTTATTCACCCGAGAGAACTCACAAACCATCTATTTCCCTTCTCATTGCAGTCCCTGATTATTACTTACATTTCTAGGATTAAGATGAGTTAAGGGATTTTAAAGAATATCACTTTCTTCCAGAAGCTTTGTAAGATAAATTAGGATTGCCATTGGATCTGAGGCCATGCACAATTTTGTGCCTCCCTCCCAAATTCATTCGGAACCTCTACTCTCTGCAATACTAATAGTTTGCATTTAAGCCCATTTCAGTTCAGCAAATGTAATTGAATGTCAACCCTCCAAAAGCTACAAGTAAGGCAGTGAAAAAATTAGAAAAAGGAGTTCAGTTATAAGAAGTATCAAGACCTTATGTCTATTAGAAACAATTAGATGGTACACTATGTAGTTTTGCTTGTTGGAAGACAGTGCAGGATCCACATCAACATCCCTTCTTCCCTCTTGACAGCACACCAATGAGGTGTGAGTGAGCTACCAATGAGGAAGGAAGCAAAGATAGAAGGAAGGAGCAAAGAAAAGGCAGAAGGGCAAGAAGAGCAGGAAGGCAAGAAGGAAGGAAAGAAATATGGAAGATCACTTTCAGCATAGTAGGAAATCTGCACATAGTAGGGACTCAACAAATACTTGCTGAAGTGGAAAAATAAGAGAATACTAACAGAGGAGAAACAACTCTTGTCAAATTTAACAATTCGAAAGTAGTGGCTAATTATTGTTTAACTAAAGAACAGATCAAAATAAAAATAACATAACAAAATTTTATTCTTTTAGCATTTCGGAAGCTAGTTTCAAAAATAATTTTTAGTTACTCATGATAATAGACTATCCCTCTCTTTTCAAAATCAGCACTGATTTGCTTCAATGTTCTACAACATAGAATTTCATAATGGTACGGAGATGGGAACCATATGTGCCCGCCTTGCACAAAGCTCTAGAAATTTGCTCTGACACATAAGGTACGACTTTTTTGTGTGTACCTTCAACAATAAATATCTGTTGACTGATCAAGAAAAAAACTGTGACCATCTCAATGAGGCAAGAGTTTATCTGTTCTGTGTAAGGAACCAATTAGTCTCAGGGCACCTGTGTGGCTCAGTCAGTTAAGCGTCCAGCTCTTAATTTTAACTCAGGTTATGATCGCACAGTTTGTGAGTTTGAGCCCCATGTTGGGCTCTGTACTGATACTGTGGAGCCTACTTGGGATTCTCTGTCTCCCTCTCTCTCTGCCCCTCCCCTACTCACATGTGTGTGTGTGTGTGCACATGCTCCCTCTCTCTCAAAATAAATCAATTAATTAAAAAGAATCTAACTAGTCTCTATTAACCACTAAACAAAAGTGCTCTAGATACAGATAATTTTTAAATGAATTTCTAAAGCCACACCTGACAAGCACTAACCAGAAAGGTGATAACAAAAGCCAAGTTTTATAGCACTTACTATGTACTGAGCATTTTGTGTGTGCATTTACATGAGTTATTGTACTCAATTCTTGTATGGACTCTATAAGTGAATATACATTTTGCAGGTGAGAATACTGAGGATTATAGAGATTAAGTAATTTGTCCAAGGTCACGAATTACTATTAAATCCAAACAGGATTTGGCCCCAGGCAGTCTGACTCCAAAGATTATGCTTTTAAATACTGTGTTATGCTGTTACCCAAAGTCTGCTAGTTGTTATAAGATATTTTTCCCTTTCTACAGTTAAGCAGCTCCCATTCCCCATCAATCTCTTTTGAAAAGATACTGAGATTTTTAAAACTGTGTTTTGCTAGGAAATCTCTAGCAGTAATGTAAAGGCAATTGTATAAGGAGTTACGAAAGACTGACATAGAGGTTAGCCAACGGTTATTATGCTAGGACAACCACAGCTACAAATACAGTAATTTTCAAATCATGATTTTGAATAAAGAGAATAAAACAATATTCTTAAAGAGTTATTTAATTCTTCTTATCCTTCACCCAGTGCTTATCATTCAGAACAAACAGCAGCTGGGAGAAAAAAAAAAATCCTTTTTCTTTAGAGAGTGTAATACCTTAAAATCCAATTAGCTTAAACCAATTAAAATACTATTTTTAAAGCCAAGGCACTTCCAGGAGGTTGTTGTAACTGTGGGGCATTTTTCAAAATCAGGCGATGATGCAAAGTAATGCCGACATCAGAGTATATTTGTAAACTCCGGAGTTCCACTTGCCTACACGGAATGTCAGCATCTGATCAGAAGTTCTCATCGTGGGGCCCTACATCAGCAGTATCAGCATCACCTGGGAACTTGTTAGAAATGCAGATTCTGGCCCCCACTCCCACACCTACACATACTGAAGCAGAAACCCTGGTTGTGGGGCCCAGCAATCTGTGTCTGGACAAGACTTCCAAATGATTCTGATGCCCACTCAAGCTTGAGAACTACTAATATAGCCACTGTGATACCAAAACAGCCACAACTCAAATTTATGGCTATCATTGTTTTGCTGACCATTCCTCTAGTCAAGTACTAAACAATATCTGCAGCTTACCAGCATTGCTTATCTGTTTTCCCAGACGACAGTTTTTTGCCTGTAAAGAAATTAGATTAAAAAAAAAAAAGTCTTGGTTGAAAGAAAGGCTGATCTTTAGGTGTTAGAATCCATATTTCACTGTCAATCCTAAACTAGCATGTCTGGGGCTGAAAAGTTTCAGAACCTTTTTAGTTGCATATTACTCTTGGCTTGAAAACTGCCTTTGTTTGCAGTGTTTTTCTATATTTTATAACATTTAGCTTAGCTTCCTTGGACAAAATAAATGGCTTTAAGATGTGAAGTAGACAATAACTTGTCTTAGTAATGACTTAAGGCCTTTCTAACTAGGTGGAAAATAGCACTTACCTAAATAGTAATTGTACTACTGAAATAAAATTTCATTTGCACAGTAGGATTCTGTTTACACTTGCTGTTTTAAGCGGCAAAGAGAATATGAACTGCAAGTCTAGAATCCTGAGAGAGAGATTTTGCCTCTTCTTCCTGATATATGGTGCCCTTTGCGTCCTGTGGTTCATAATCCACTTGGGTCGTGAAACATTGATGAAGGGAAGCCAGTGACAGTAATGGAGTTCTGTTAGGTCAGGCTTCACAGGCAAGACAGATCATATTTCACTGGTAAAAAGTGCCTCTAATAAAAGGAGATGCCTTGGGACAAAAATATTAGTGCTTTCTCTTTCTTCTCATGCCATTCATGGGTCATTTATGACATTATTATATAAATACACAGCTTATTTCTCACCATGTGTCCACATCTTTAAAATTTATTTATTTCATTAATGAGGGAACCAGCAGGAAGACAAAAGAGTTAGTTCCAAAGTAAAGGAACAGAGATGGTTGGGAAAGAAATGCCAGAAAAAGATTTCCAAGTTTGATACAAGATTGGTTAACTTTCTACAAGACAATAAGATCATATCATCTTTGGTGTTAACTTTGTTACCAGGCTATACCATCCTAACGACTTACCAATTTTAAAAATTTACAAACCATCTGCACCTTTATATTTGTAAAGTGACTGAAATGTACTGTGACCCAAGGGTGTCAGATAAGGGTGGTAGCGGGATGAACAGCCATACCCAAAAGATCTGTGTCTGCATCCTAATCTCTGGAACCTGTGATAGTCAATCCCACTTACGTTTTTGGAGCTCTCTCCCCCCAGCCCCGCCTCAGTTATCTGGGTTGAGAGAAAGTAGTAGCTTTCACAAGACCCAGAGAACAAGAGAAGGTGCTTGTTCATGGTGGTCATTGAGCCTGGCCCGCCTGAGAATGAGGCACTGATGCCCATGCAGATTTGGATGTGTCCTCATCGCCCTCCCTCTTCTGACCACACACACTATTCCAGAGGCCTTACCTCTGTATTGCTAACAGGCCTAGCTCTTTACTAGGTGTTCTGCTAAGGCACCCTGCAGTCATTCCCCTTCCCCAGAATCAGGGCACAGGGCCTTGCTAACACAGACCTCTGCCACTCCAGGCACAGAACCAAAAAATAAGTCCCCTCTCAATTTCCTACAAGTTCCCCTTAGCCTCTTGGATTTATCAAGAAACCTTGACTGAGAACACATAGTGTTCTGGGAGTAGGAAAGAGAAATACCTTTAAGTAATTCATTCACATATTCTCCAACAGCATATCTTCAACAAGTATTTACTGACTGCTTATGGAGCAGCTACTGTTTGTGAGATACCAGGGACGCAGCAGTGAATATATCGAGGAGAAAACATGAATTAAGGTTTCAATAAATTAACCTTCCTTGTTCATTAGTGCGAAACACAGTCTAAGACTGTTATTTATGCATAACAATTTACTTGCGCATAACAATTACATCATTATTGTTTTCAGCCCACCATATTCTTGAGGACTTCTTGGTTGATTCCCTCAACCGTGCATGAACCTCTGAGAGAGTTTTCTGTATTTTGCATCTTTCCAAAATGGCCACTTGAGCACAGCCTCCTGTGAGAGGCAGTATAGTGCAGTAGTTATGAACATGGCTCAGAGCATCAGCCCTACCACTTAACTAGCTGTGTGATGTTGGGCAAGTTAATTCACTTTCTGTGCTTCAATTTCATGGAGTTGGTGATAATACCTACTTCACAGGTTATTGAAAAGACAAAGTGAGTTATAGTATCTAAAGGACTTGGGGCAGCATCTGGCATGTAGTGAGCTCTGGTATTACAACTGTGTGATAATAAGGGGGTGGGGGTCCTCTTGAGAACCAGCAATGATGGAGAAAAAAATTAAAAGCAGCTGAGCTATATAGATGGTAAGTGCTCAGTGAAGGGCAACGTTTTGCTGTGGAACAATAGTTTTCATACATGACTGCTTTTCAAAATCACCAAAAGAGCTTTTAAACATTTAGTGCTCAGACCCTACCCCCAGAAATTCTTTAACTGGTCTAGGGTGGGGCCCAGGCCTGTTCAAGTAACCCCCATAGAAGCCAAGGTTGAGCATCTCTAAAGAAGAGTAATCAAACACCTGGGTAAAAGGCAATAAAAGGGTGTAGAGAGCTTCATTCCACAAGCATCCCTCTTCCTGTTCCCCAAGGTCTAGCTGCCTTATCAGGACAGTCCGTCATCCTGCAGTCTGTAGGCATCTTTAGGGTACACATCACTTGTCAGGCCCTAGGCTGGGTACAGGGGAGAACAAAAGTTCGCAGACAAAATCCTACCCTCATGGATCACACAGTGTAGCAGAAAGATAGACAAGAAAATAAGCAATTACATGGAGAAAAAATCACACCCTGAGTTCTCGTGGGGAAAGGTCTGAACAAACCACGATATATACTTTACTAGGAAATCCCTGGGAAAGAATAGAGTGGATCTATAAATACAAAATATGGACACTCTCCAAGATTGTTGAATGAAGAAAAGTAAGCTACAGAATAGCATACCCTTGATGTCGCCAAAATTTTTGTAACACGTTACTGTCTAGGGTACATAAATATATATGCAACCAAAAAGAAGTTCTAGAGGTACACCTCTTATCTTCCATGATTTTGAAAACATTAATTTTTTTCAAAAAGAATGTATTTAGTTTTTGTGAAATTAAAAATTAGCAACATTTAGGGGCACCTGGGTGGCTCAGTCGGTTGGGCGTCCAACTTCGGCTCAGGTCACGATCTCACGGTCCGTGAGTTCGAGCCCCGAGTCGGGCTCTGGACTGATGGCTCAGAGCCTGGAGCCTACTTCCGATTCTGTGTCTCCCTCTCTCTCTCTGCCCCTCCCCCGTTCATGCTCTGTCTCTCTCTGTCCCAAAAATAAATAAACGTTAAAAAAAATTAAAAAAAAATTAGCAACATTTAAAAAATTCCAGCAGATCTTTGTGGGGCTGGAGGCTGGTCTTCTGAATATTTGCATTTAGCTAAGTGAAGATGTCTTTCACAATGTCTGTTAATTGTGACAAACTTGTTGACATTAACAAACATGATTTTATCTAAGTGACTACCACTTAACAGAGCAATGTCCTGAGGATATTGGACATGAGGCAGAGTGTGCCAATAGAGGGAAGGCAAAGGAAAGAGAATTCACCATGAGGATCTGCTGTGTATGTAAGGAAAAAGGTCTAGTAGCACCTTCCATCTCTGCAGCTTAGTTTTACCCGAAGCTAGTCCTAACTAACTGGAAGCCTGAATATCAGTTTTTAGGTCTAGGCTTCTAATGGAGATTCTCCTTCTTAGCTGCATATTAGAATCCTATTGGAAGGCTACTAAAATATCAATGCCTAGAACCATGACCAATGAAAGTAAGATCTTTGGGAGGCTGGGCCTGGGCTTTGGTTTTAACATGACCAAGGCTAAGACCCACTCTTAGAAGAATCATGCATGCAGGCTCATACACATTTTGGTACCATCCAGTTTGGGTAACATCATTCTTGCAAAGTACTCCAAAAATAGCATCCTTTGCAGATGCTTCTTAAACTGTAGGGAAATATGAGAAAAGGAAAAATATTTGTACTTTTGTATTCAGTAATTCCAGTAGTATAACACCATGCGTTTGGTTTATTTCAGGCTCGATTGACCAAAGAACAGCGCTGGGGAAGTGCATTACTTTCCAGAAACCACTCCTTAGAAGAAGAATTTGAAAGGGCAAAAGCAGCAGTGGAGGTAACTTTCTTTTTAAATTATTTTTTCTGTTTCATGTTGCTGGGAGTGGAATTCAAAAACTCAGACTTCAGCAGGATACATATGAAATGAGTCTTACTTTAATGACACGAAGTAACCATGATAATGATTATTAGAATAAGATCTGTTACCAGAGAACTTCTGACTTGGATGACTAATAAATGCTAATTCCTGTGCCAATTCTGTGATAGCTTAACAATCTGTCTGAAGTCCTGGGTCAGAAAGATCTCTGAGCCTCATCTGTGTTCCATGATGAACCTATGCAATGAATTTGCTATGCCTCTGTGAGGCCAAGTTTCATGCTTGATATTTCTGTCTCTCTAGCATCCAGCACAATGTCTGAAAGGCAGAGAAATTCATGTTCCTCCTGAAATATACATTTTTCTAACTGAGTGAGGTAAAAAGCAAGGCTTAGGTATTCTATGAGATATTCTAGCCAGTGGATATCCCATCTTGACTCGAGTCATAAATTTTTACTATTAAGATTGTCCAAAACAATGGCAATGTTGATAAATCAAATGAAATGCTTCATTTGAATATTTATTTCTTTTTTAAAATTGTTCTAATGTTTATTTATTTTTGAGGCAGAGAGCAAGCAGAGGAGGGGCAGAGAGAGAGGAAGACACAGAATCTGAAGCAGGGTCTAGGCTCTGAGCTGTCAGCACAGAGCCTGACGTGGGGCTTAGACTCAGAAAACGTGACAGCATGACCTGAGCTGAAGTTGGACGCTTAACCAACTGAACCACCCAGGCACCCCCCTTTTTTTAGCCTCCTAATAAGAAAAGCATAAACAGAAAGAGGAAGAAAAGGGGAAAGAAGGAAGAGAAGCCCCCAAAGAAGCAACCTTTGCTGTCTTTTTATCAATTTCCTCCCTGGTTGGAATCACAAAGAGTACATTACAGACACCATCTATGATACTCATCAAAGCTTTGCTAGATTGCTATGTAAGAGTGGAGCTTTTCACCAAACCCAAGTATGAATTTTTTAGGATCTCTATTTCCATCAATGATTTGAAATCTTGAAAATTTAAAGTATTCTTGTGATATGGTTCATTTATGTGGCTATCTTACCACTAGGATTTGGATGAAATTATTATACTATGAGCAGTCTTTCAGTAACTCCATACTTGAAGTGCAATTAAATCATATTTGCAGTTTCATATTGAAAGGTTTTATAGTCTAGGAAATAATTCTAGCCATAATTTAATATCATCATTCATCAATAAGAACAACTTTATCTCATCACAATACAATTCACCAAATTTCTTCTTTTAATTTTATCCCTTTTTAGTTTAAAAAAAGTTAATGCATTAGTGTTCTTGAATGTGATCAATTGATATATTTGACTGAGACCAGCTGAGTGCAATCAAATTGTTCAACTCATGGAGCCTGTAACTCAATTTATCTTAAATGTAGATTTTTCCAGACTTAAGAGCTAATTTAAATTCATCTTTTGAATTCCTACTATGTGTAGCACACTGAATTATCACCAAAAAGATGATTTAGAACCATAGAATCTTGGGTCAGTAAAGACATTAGAATTTATCGGGTCCCATTTATAATGAGAAACACAATGGGTTCAACTCAAAAGACCTAATTACAAAATAACATATCAATAAGGAAAAAATTATTCATTTATCCATCTGTGTGTATGTGTACATATATTCATAAAATCATTTCACCTTAGTTTTGGGGAGGCCTTAGTAGTTATCTATCCCAACCAGGCACATGGAACAAAATTCGTTTCTTTTCAAACACACTTAACAAATTATTTATTCAAACATACCCTGTTTCTATTTGAATACTTCAAATTAGGGGCAACTTCTTTTCTAGAAAATATGTTTCTATTTTGGACATTACTAACCATTAAAAAGCTCTTCCATGTATTATGCTGAAATTGGCCTACCAGCAACTTCCATTTCTCTTTCGTCTTGGCTTTGCTCTCTGGAACAAGGCAGAATTAGTTTAATCCCTTCTCTACATGATGTCCACCTGACCCCACAAAGCCTTCTCTTGGCTTCTCCTTGTCTCTCCTGGGAATTGAGAAACTGATGTGTTATTCCAACTTATCACTAATAGCTAAATGACAACATACATTTCATCAACCAATATGGGCTTCAGTTTCCACACTTCTATGGTCCTTTTCAGTTTAGAATCCTTGGAGGCTGTAAGTCACTTCAAGTAGTTATTCATTCACCAAACACTGACTGTCTGCATGTGCTAACTTCTGAACTAGGTATTAGAGATAAAGAAATGAGCCAACCCAGCCTAGCTGTCTAACAGCATGGACCAGAGGACCAACTTGGACAAATCACTTGCTCCGTCAACTTTAGTTTCCTCATCTGTGAGATGAGGGGCTTGGATTTCTAATATACTAAAATCCTATGAGTTTATGGCTTCAAGGGAAATGAATTTGTAAGTAAAGAATTCCCAGCAAATCAGAAAATTGTAAGCAGATTGGCTCATCTGGAAGCCTGGAACTGAGAAGCTTTCTTAGGGAATGAGGGAAGATGTTGCTGATCAGAAGGTATGAACAGGTGTGGAGAAAAAAGGCAGGGGATAGAGGGGAGTATTTCACTAAGCTGATGGTAAATCAGACCTACAAAACTTCACATGTATGTGGACTATTTACTTCCTAACATTATTCTTATCCAAGGGTATAATCTAATTCATGGAGAGGATATGATGAAAGGCATCAAAGTATACGTGATCCAGCCTTTGACCCAGCCACTGAGAATTTATCCTAGAGAAATAAGCGTGAAATTTTACAATAATTTTTTAAATAGTGAAAATTTGGAATCAGCTTAAGTGTCCCAGAATAGAGAATTAGCTAAATTATATCTCTATAGTAAAATCCTGTGTAACCATTAAAAACTACATTACGGAAAATATTTAAGATCATGTAAAAATGTCCAGTGATGATTGGAATAATAATGTATTTTACTGACAGTTTTACAATATGATCCCAACTTTGTAAAATGAAAATGGCATAATGCCTAACATGTTAAAGTGCATACGGTGTGCCAGTCAGGAGAATTATATGGATGATCTCGTTTAATCCTCATAGTAGTCTTATGAAGAAGGTATCATTACTATTCCCGTTTTGCAGATGAGAAAACTGAGGTTTAAAGAGATTTCAGACATTTCTATAGCATTTTATAAGCAATTACGATCGATTGAAAAATGAGTAACACTCATTTAGCAAGTTTCTAAGCCATGGTTTTCACCCAGACTCCAGGGCCCATATTCTGAATTACTGCAATTTATAAGCATAAAGAGAATCTGTTAACAGCAGTTATATTGGCAGGCTGGGTTTGGAGTGATCTTACTTCTTCCATTAGCTTATCTGTATTTTCCAAATGTTCCATCTTAAACATGTATTATGTTGGTAATCAAGGGAAAACTGGTAAGTTGTAGACAGCATGAGATTCTTAAAAGAACGAAAAGTGCCTCGTTCTTCATTGCAAAACAAATAAAGAAAGGTGCTGTGGATTGGCTTTATTAGAGACGGTTCTCACACTAGTAAGACATAGGAAAATCATGCCTGGAGCAAGCTGAATTTTTCCGAAGTCTCTATCTTATATTTTTATATCATCTGTTTCTCTGTTTCCAATATTCCTTCTATTTCATGTTTTATTCCATCTTTAAACCCTATTTTTCTGTCGCCATCCTAGCTCTTGACCTGATACCGGTGCCCTTTCCAGCTCCTTCTGCTCCTCAGTCCCCTGATGAGCCTCAGGGGCTTCCCTCTGTTCCTCTCACACGACAACCTCATTGCCCTGCTCTGTCTTCTGACAGACAGAGGAACCCACTCCCCCCAGATCTTCATGTGGCAGTTTTCTTCTTGTCATCCAGATTTTAGCTTGAGTGCCAATGCCTCAGAAAAGCTGAACCTGACCACCCAATTGCTACCACAGAGCCTAGAGTTTTGTTTTTCATCCTTATATTTATCACTGGGTCTTTTCTTGTTTGTTTCTGTCAGTTTGTTGCCTTTTTACTTTAAAATGTAACCTCCATGAGAAAGGGGAACTTGTCTCTTATTTACCACTCTACCCTGATGTCTAGAACAATATCTGGTACCTAGTAGGTATTCAGTAAATACTTGTTGAATTAATGGCTGGCTGGCTGATTGTTAATCACCTAATGTGGTCAGCACTTCCTTCTCTCTGTTGTTGCATGTAAAGTACCATATCACCTCCTAATATAATTCAGTATTTACATTTTCATTGCTGATTGGAGACAAACAATTCTGTCTATGGCATATAGATTTCGGCCAAGGCTATGCTGAAGTGTCTTGTGTGGTTGTCCTCATCTCAACATCAGTCAGTGAGACACATTTATAACAATGCAGGTAGCACTGACCAGTCCTTGCCATGAGTAATATTAGGCATGTTTTATATTTTACATGGTACGAACTGGTTTTTGCTTCCACAGCATGATACATGACAATGTACAAATCAAATAATGTTTGAGCTAAAATGCTCAAAAATAGTCTCTTCTACTAGAGAAAAGACATCTAATGCCACATGCACATTTATTGCATATCTTAAATGAGCTGGGAATCTGTTTATGTGCAAAGGCTGACATTGCTTAGGCTCAAGCTGAACTGTTAAATCAAGTAAGGCTTTGTACGGTGGAGGGGAAGGATGCTTTTGCCTCTATATCTTCCATTTTATTGAAAAATCACCAAAACTTCATCTCTGTTCAAAAGTGTTGTAATTTTAGGACATAGAACCAAATATTCATATTCTAGACTTTTTTTTTAATTTATTTTTTTTTTTATTTTTTTTTTCAATATATGAAATTTATTGTCAAATTGGTTTCCATACAACACCCAGTGCTCATCCCAAAAGGTGCCCTCCTCAATACCCATCACCCACCCTCCCCTCCCTCCCACCCCCCATCAACCCTCAGTTTGTTCTCAGTTTTTAACAGTCTCTTATGCTTTGGCTCTCTCCCACTCTAACCTCTTTTTTTTTTTTCTTCCCCTCCCCCATGGGTTTCTGCCAAGTTTCTCAGGATCCACCTAAGAGTGAAGCCATATGGTATCTGTCCTTCTCTGTATGGCTTATTTCACTTAGCATCACACTCTCCAGTTCCATCCACGTTGCTACAAAACGCCATATTTCATTCTTTCTCATTGCCATGTAGTATTCCATTGTGTATATAAACCACAATTTCTTTATCCATTCATCAGTTGATGGACATTTAGGCTCTTTCCATAATTTGGCTATTGTTGAGAGTGCTGCTATAAACATTGGGGTACAAGTGCCCCTCATATTCTAGACTTTAAAAGAAAAATCTTCCCTGAACAAGAAGGGAAAGTAACTTACTTTCCTCTTGGATTTTCTTTCTAGCCAGCATCTAGCTAACGCACTGTCAGCTACAATGGGTCTCTAGGAAGGATGCACAAGGAGTCTCAGAAGTGAGAAGCAGGGAAGGAGCCCTGGGAGCTCAATGAGGCCTGAAGCTGCCTCCCAGGAATGGAGATCCCTAGTGGGAACTGTGTTGCATCTGTGGAGGAGAGAGAAGTCACGTGGGCAGTCAGCACACTTGCAACCACACATGAAAAGTATATCCTTATCCCTATTTAGCAGGGAAGGAAATAGCCAGCATCTGGTAGTATTGTATTTTGCTGGTTAGTCTCTCTAGGTGCCCCAGCCTTCAAATTAACTGGATTTAGTAACAAATTCGTTCTTAGTAACAAATTAAGCTCCTTCTATAGGCCAGGCACTATGCTTGGTGCTAAGAATACAAAATTGAATAAGACAGCCTCTGCCCTTAAAGAGCTGGAAGAATCACAGATATATGCACACAGCTCAGGGGATCACTCAAGTATAGCTTATCACATGATGTTGCTACTATGGGTTTACATGGCCACCTCCACACTAGGCTTTGACTTCTTCCAGGCAGGACCATGTTGCATCCTTCTTTATGCCCTCAGCACCTTTCAGAGAGTCTGGTGCAGAGCTAGGCCCTACAAATTTTTGCTGGATGCATAAAGGAACAAATTAGCAATTGATTCCTCAAATGCATGTATTTCATCCAAGCATCTCTTCATTAGTGGGTGCTTAAGAAATGTCACAAACCTACTAACAGAAGATGAACTTTGTATCCCTGGAATCAAAGTCACATTTCACTTGGTCCCAATACTGTCATAATGCTTACTGTACACGTTTTAATCAATGTTTTCACAGCTCTAATTTTACCCAGAGGGAGGGATCCTTGTGAGCAGATTTTGAAAAAGAATAATGACATGTGTGAATAAGGAAAAATGAAGATGCACAGACAAAAGGAATATAGTGGTCAGAAGCAAGAAAAAGAACAGGAAGTGTAATTTTAAATCCTCTTGGCTAATTAATTGAGTCTACTAAAACCTTTAAATTCTAGAAATCTGATTTCTCCTCAGGCCCAATTCTCCTGTTGAGCCTCACTTGTGATATTGCATGTGGTAGTTTAAAATGTCCACAAATTCTTTGACATTCCCTTCAAAACATGGAGCTTAGTTCTCCTTCTCTTGAGTGTGGGCTGGGCTTAGTGATTCACTTTTCATAAATAGAATAAAGTCAAAGCCATGGTGTGTGACTTTGAAGATTAGGTCATACAAGCTACTGTAGCCTCGTTCTCGCTCGCTCTCTCTCTCTTTCTCTCTCTGCTCACTTGCTCTGGAGGAAATCCAGCTGCCATGTCATGAGAACCCTTGGCAGTTGAGAAGCAAAGCATTCTACCAACAGTCAGGGAGGACCTGATGCCTCCTTTCAACAGCCACGTGTGTGAGCCATCTTTGAAGTGGATCTCCCCAAACCCCATTAAGCTTTTAGATGACTGCAGTCCCAGCCAACAGCCTAATCCCAACCTCAGGAGAGACCCCAAGTAAGAGTCACCCAGCTAAGCTACTCCCAAAGTCCTGACTCCCTCAGAAGCCGTATGACATAGTAAATGTTTGTTTGTTTAAGTTGCTACATGTTGGGTCAATTTACTAAGCAAATAATTATTGTGTTGTTCTACTCCTCCAAGCCCCATTCTATTTCATACTCTTCCTCATCTCCATTCCCAATCCATTTCAGTACTTCAAAAATGGAAAGATTACCCTTATAGAATAGAAAGAAGGTATTCATTCACCCTAGAATGCAGTCTTTCAAACCACCCCCTCCCATTTATTCTGGTTCTCAATTTATCTTCTCTGATCCCCAAGGGAGTATGAACAAAGACCGTTTAGTGACAGTCCACGTTCCTTAGGGACATATTCATCCCTTCACCATGGATCTGGTCAGGGTCTTGCCTTTTCTTCTTCACAGTGTCTACACATCTCTTCATGACAAGTCTCATTTTTTCCATTTCTATGTCCTATCACAAAGGACATGGCCCTCAAGATAACTTCCCTTCAGGCATCAGGCTAACTTTCCTTCTAGCAGAGCTTTATGAGAAATCACAGGCAAATTGGTAATTAGTGTTAACACTAATGAACATGGATAGTAAAAGTATTCCTTTTTCTAGAAATATGGGTGACCTTCTTTATCTCTCCATATTCAAAACAACCCAACAGTTAAATCCAGTTCTAGTGACATAAGCTAAAAAGTTCTTTCCATATAGAAATTTTGTTTTCACCTGAAGTTATTCTGTGCATATCTACCATGGATCTGATAGGAATCTCAGAAATAGTAAAAGATTGAAGGAAATTGGAGACCATCCTCCAACTGTTTTGATTAATATAAGATTATGTAAAACACTACTGACTTGGGTGTACTCCTACCATGACAATTATCTGCCTTTATCACCCCCTCATATTTCCTTTTGCTTTCTATGACAGTGTCACCTCTTTGAAGAATGTAGAAGAGATTAATGGATTAAACATTACTTAAATCATTCTGACTTAGATTCAATATCCAAAAAGGAGAAAATCTTTTGAAAATATCTGAAAACATTCTTTGGGCAATATTGAAGGAATCTTGAGATTAACTACCAGGATACAGATATCCCAAAGCTTATAATGTCATGTTAGTGAACATGCTTCCCATGTCAACTTGTAGATAGATTACATAAAGATTAGATGTATTCTGCAAACTTGGGATACTGTGCATTGGGAAGCTGGCAAAAGTTCCTTTTTTCTCATATTGATTCATTTTCCTTTCATTTTACACAAACAAATTTCCAAAATAATATGAAGCATAGAGAAGAATTATTGCAGAATAACTTGTGATAAACCCTCATAGGTGATATGGATGAAAGTATAAAGAGGTGTAAGATGGTCTTAAATAAATGTATGGGCAGATGATCTATTTAAAGGAAGAGGGTTATTTAGAGTCTGCCTGTATTTTTTTAAAGTCAGTGCTATGGATGGTTATCATATTCTTCCACTGTGTAAATGCTAAAGTAATAAAATCTTTAACTTGACCCATTCTAACAAAACCTCAATTATCCATGGATTGGTCTTCTAGACCATCATATTTGTATACTAGCTTCAGACCAAAAAGTAGCTTGGATATAAGCTCCAGACCAAAAAAGACCTTAACTCCAAATCAGAGAAATATAGGATCTGCATTCTGGACATGATCTAATCAAGAGACATTTACTAACTGAATTGGCGCAAAAGAAGGTGAACATGAAAAGATACACACTCCATCTGAGCCAGCCTTGAGCGGTTACAGACTGTTCTGTGCCCTGTGCATTGACTAAACCTGGACAATAATTTTTATCCCTTCCTCTTCAAAGAGATTCTCTAAAGATCGGTCAGACTGTAGTTGAAAGTAATTTAAACCATTTGTTGGAAGATTCTGTACACAGGAATCACATGTTAAACTCATCTGGAAAAGGTGAGATAGCATATAATGTACATGGGAAAAGTCTCAAATTAGACGTGGATCCTGGTTCTACCCATGCCAGTATCTTACCATTTGGGCCTCAGCTTTCTCATCAGTAAAATGAGAGGTTTGAATTAGATTGTGTTTTATGTAGTTGGTCTATAAGATTAGGTGGAAAATGGATGAGCATTTTAATAATTATGCATTTATTTTAACATATATTAGAAAAATATAACTAGAACTTCAAACTGACGACTTTGTGGACATAATTTAGACAAGGATAGAGTAGACTTCACCTATTTAAATAAAAGAACTGTATCAATTACAACATACATTAAGTAAATAAGATAGAATATGGAAATGATAAATTGTAGTTAGGATCAAATGACTCAAGTTTCAGAAACACTGGGATTGATGATTGTGAGACCCGGTATTAGTTAGGGTAACACTAGCAGCCATACAATATTCCTCAAAATGCAATTGCTCAAACAAAATAGTTTATTTCTTCTGTTAAAAATAAAAGTGCCAGACTAGCAGGCAGATCTGCTCCATGCCAAAATTCACCCCGGTTCCTTAGGGTGTTATCCTCACTTGCACGGTCAAAACCAAGTCACAAGTGCTTTCTTGCTCCACCCCCAACCAGGGGAAAGAGACGTTGGAGGAGGCAGGCCCACCTTCCTAAAAGCTCCAGCCCAGATGTCATCTACTCACACTCTATTAACTGGAGCTTAGTCAAACACATCACATCACCACCACCACCCATTCCCCAAACTATAAGAGAGGCTAGGAAATGACCACAGTGCTATCACCACAGAAGAAAGGAGAGGATATTTTGACTGACAGCTAGCAGTCTCTGCCACAGGTACCTTCCAGTTCTGATATTTGTAGGAAAATTAGAATGCCTCTCCCTCTTCTCTTTATCTTTTTTCTCTCCCTCTGCCTGTCTCCCACCCTCCCTCTCTCTCTCTCTCTCTCCTCTGGATTTCTTTTACTTTTAAGAGCAGTTATTAAATAACTCTCTAGGAAGTTTGTGTCTATAGGAAGAATAATGTAATTCTATTTCTCTAGAATATTCCAAACTCCATCTCTTGAATAACAATGCTGCCCCATATAAACCAATCATTAGTATTCTATAAAACTTCCTATAATGTTGAATATTATTATTCCCAATTTATTGAAAAGGAATAAAAATAAGATCTATAGGTTAAATGTCTTATTTCTGTCAAATAATGGGAGTCAGGAATAAAATAGTTCTAGTCTTCAGTTCTATATTTAATTCAGTAGAGCCATTTTGGCTTTGAAAGGCTTTTTATAAAATAAAATCAAAACACTAAATGATGAGAGACATCTCTTTTCTGATGACACTTAAGCTGCACATTGGTTTAATAAGTAGAGCATCAAACACACAACCAGAGAGAGTTCAGTGGAGAATCAGTAACCTCTCTGTGGGCAAAGTGTCATCTTGAATTTCCTTTATTCATTTGACTAAGGTATATGATATATCATATAATACTGGATACATAATTGATGTTCAGTAAATAAATATTTCCTATTGATTAAGAAAGCAGTCCTTTTCCATGAAGGTAACGAGTTCTATCTCTTCTTCCCAAGTGATCAATCATCGGTTTCTTAGATCTTATATTAGGATTCTCCAAAGAAGCAGAATCAGTAGGCTATATAAAGACAGAAGAAGAGGGAGAGTGATGTATTAGAAAGACTTGGCTCACACAGTTATGGAGGCTGAGAAGTCCCACAATCCACTGTCTGCAAGCTGGAGACCCAGGAAATCTGGTAGTGTAGCTCCAGTCTAAATCCAAAGACCTAGGGACCAGAAGAGCTGATGGTATAAGTCCCGGTCTGAGGATAGAAGACCAATGTTCCAGCTCATTCAGATAAGCAGGGAGGAGGAATTCTCCCTTCCTCTGCCTTTTTGTTCTGTTCAGACCCTCAACAGATTAGATGATGCCCACCCACATAAAAGATGGCCATCTGCCTTAGTCTGACAATTCAAATGCTAATGCCATCTAGAACTGCCCTCACAGACACACCCAGAAATAATGTTTAACCTTGACACCCCATGGCCCAGTCAAGTTGACACATAAACTTAAGCCTCATAGATCTTAATGATGGTCCCAGAGGTCCCCAGTCTTCTCTGGAAGAGGTTACTGTCCTACAAGAGATGTCACAGGCCATGTTAGAGTTGGTACCTCATACCAAGGATTTATAGGGCCCACTCCATCACTGCAGAGAAAGGGTTGAAATTCAGGGATGCTAAGGGACTCGTCCAAGCACACACTGCTGATTACTGGCAAGCAGAACTAGGGCCCATGTTTACACATTCCCTTGGAGCTAGTTTTTTTCCTGGCCTGGGAGGTATTGATAGGAGGAAATTCAGAATTCAGATAGTAAATAATATTAAAAATTATTTGAACTTGAAATTTAGTTTGGAGGTGTATTTTTTTCTTACATCAGATTTCTTTTATTAATATGTTTATTTTAATTTATATTCAAACTATTTGTTATTCTTTGAAATACACATCAGTCCCTGCCAAGGGCAGCCATCTTTTTTAATAGAAAGGCGAGAGGCAAGGACAGAGAGTAAGTAAAAGGCAGAAAGGTATTAAAACATAACCGGAAATTATCAATACCACACATCCAATTTATTCAGATGAATTAGATTTCCTGTGAAATGCTGAATTGCATGATGAAATCTGAGAATAAAAGACTTACAGGGAATTCTTAGTTACTTTGCATCCAAAGAGTAAAAATGGATAAGTAAATAACCTTAAGTCAGGCCCTCAAATCAGAATGTCATGATTATTAAACACCAGTTATGTACTACATCAGAAAACTTGGGTAATCATAGTAGAGGGATGAGTGGATGAGCTCTCCATGTTTCTGAAGTGTTTCTGAAATGCAAACATAATACAATATAGACTGACTACCTGATCTGATGACAGAAGGGAAATAAGTAGATCACTCTATCATTAAACCTAAATGTGAAAAAAGATTTCATTTTCATAGAATAAGTAAAACCAATCAGAATGTGTTTCCCCCGGTTAACCTCAGGTGTGTTTCTGTGATAGGAACAGGATGTTTACTGAAATCATTTATGCAGCCCCCAAAGTAAAGGGGGCTTGAGAAAATTACATTTGAAGTTAACCACTGTGAGAAATAAACCCACTCACCCAAAGAGGGGACACAGAGACTCAGAGCACAAAGAAGTGAGGCTTTAATCAACATTCTTGCATTGCAAGAGTGGGTGTCTGATGGACAAGCACACACTGGACAGTTACACCAGGCAATTTATCTCCTAGCATGCAAGTCTCTACCCTGATTCTTCATTAGCTGAGTACTACAGAGGTTAAAGCCTTACCCAGAAGTCGCCTATGCCCATGTAAGGCAAAAAGTGCATTCCTTGAGGTGACACAGGGACTTCTGTTCTTTAGTGCATGCTCATTGCAAAGCTAACGGAATGGAGAGGGGAAGAAGAACCAGGAAGTAAAGTGTCTAAGGGTTTGGGACTCCATTTTGGGAGGGTGGTTGTGTTTCATACATATTTCCAATAGGTTGTAAACCTATTTTAACTAAATAGCACAACTTTTATTTAGTATTTCTGAAAATGAATCATCTTACTTCTCACAACCACTTCCTTTTCTAAATCATTTAAGATTCATTTGTCTTCAGCGAATTGTCTTCCTTTTCAAAATGAGCTGTTTTAGGATACTAAAGCATTTATTCTCTACTTATAGTAAATAGATATTGGCTTGTGAGCATCAGATTTAAAAAATCACATCATAAATTAGGTTTTAGTTTTAACTGGCCAGGTGGCAATAATACAGTATGGCCTTCAAAATTAGAATTATATTTTTTATTAGATAAGTTTGATGTTATGGATCCACCAAATCACAGTGATTATTTTGATCAATAATAAGAATGTACCTTATTCAAAATAATAATTTTGCATCCTTCAGGTTGTCTGGAATGTTTGAGAACACACACAATGTGTGTTTATGCACACACACACACACACACACAAATTTACCACTGTAAATTTAGGTAGAGGTCCTGATTTATTCAGGCAAGGACCCCACGCATAATGGAACTAAAATGGCCACATGAGCAAAAGCAGACACAGTTTCTCAATCTAGCTTCCTCTAGCCCCAGAGTCCCTAACCTAGGTGTGCAGCTGGTGATGACACTACCTACACAAGGCAGTCTTCTTACACTTGGGCTTTGCATCATTACTCAGGAAGAGCTTACATGGTCTGTCCTGAATCCGTTTGGTCCTCAGGCTAGATGCAAGTGTCAGGAAAGATGGGGCCTCATGCTATGTGTCCCCTGAGGGAGGGGGAGAAAAATAACAGGGATATGGCTCAGTATCCCCAAACAACCTGTACCTCTAGTTCCGGACTTTCCAGAAAGTCTACTGTTATTCTCAGAAACATAATCCTAACTTTTACAAAAGTTTAAAAGTATATATGGACCTTGAGAAAATAGCAGAAGGAAATGCAAAGATATCAACAATGATTAATAATTTATCTCTAGATGGTAAAATTGAGAGATTATTGACTTCCATTGGCAATTTCAATGTTTTTTCAAGTTATCTATAATGATAATGTATTGATTTCATAAACATACAAAAAGGTTGTTTGTTTTTGTATCAGATCAGGGTCAACAAACTTTGGTTATAATTCTCCTCTTCCCTAGCTGCCCTGGCAGGCTGGGAAAAGTCTCTTTCCCTCTGGGCCTCAGTTGTTACTTTTGTAACATGAGACCATGTTATAACTGGGAAGCTTTCAAAAATCCTGATACCTGTGTCCCACCCCAGAGATTGTGATTTCCTTGGTCCTGGCTATGATCTAGGCTTTTTGAAAAGATTCCCAGGTGACTCAATGTGCAAACAAGCTTGGGAATCTCTGGATTCCAAGATTTCTAAGCCTTTCTTCTGTTGAGATGGTCTTAGAGTCTCTGGTTGTCCACTTTTGCCTAGGGCTATCCCTGAGCATCAGTTCTATTTTAGCAATTTTAGCAATTAGTTAATTTAGTTCAATTTTAGCAGTTGCCAAGAAAGAAAGAATATTCCAAAACTTTCCTAAGTGACCCATTTTGATGTCTTGCAATATTGCCAGTCAGAATATATATTTTCCTTGTGTCTACTCTAAATTCCTGCTGCAGCAATTTAAGCCATGATGGGAAAAAAGAACATCTAGTTAGGATGTTGGATTTGTTGTTGAATTCCTTGCATGAATTGACATCACCAGCTTGGGTCATTTTCACTGCTAACAAAGTTCTCTCATTACCAGATCTTTATCTAACAAGCTCTTTGTCAAGGTTCTAATAGAGGGAAAAGCAAGTTTACATACTGCTATAGTCCCAGGCTATATTTTCCAGTTTCTTCCAAAGCCATTTCTAGATCTGTATTGCTGTGAAGTTCTTAGGGACAGTGTATTTTTAATCCTTTAATGTTTTATTTGACCTGAGAATAATAATTTCAAAGAGAATATATCACTAGGATTGAAGCATTTTTTAAGAGATAAGCAATCATCTTCCTCCTTACCTACTGTATTTATATCTGTCTTTTCAGTTTCTTCCCATCTCTATCTGGCCTTCTTCATTGTCTTAATTGGCCACTGAACTATATATCTTATCATATTTTTACATTTTATTTTAATATGTTTTATTATTGGTTGAATATTCCTTTAATGTTTCTTATTGCCTAGCCTTCTTCCCAGATTTTCTCTATCACTCTTCAGTGCTTTTCTCTGCTTTATTAGTATACTTACTGAAGTTAACACATTTCAACAAAACTAGTTACAAGGGACACGTCACAAGACACAATCTGGGCAAATGCTCAAGGTTCAACTAAAATGGCTAAAAATACTGTGCCATTTACAAAATAATTTTATCCCACACTGAAAAAATACAGGTTGATGTTCTTTACATTTGCACCAGAATTCAAGAAGGATGAATGACATGAACATGAGCCCTCTTTTTAAATTTTTTAAAAATAGGTTCCTGTTTTAGCTCTTAACACTAGCTCCAAAGCTAACTTTGTTCTTTATATATTTATGACCATTCAATGTGAACCTTTCTTACGTCTTGCCATACCCATTCATTTGCGAATGAAACTAGAAATAGTTCCCTGTCCTGGTTACAGAACTCTGGTTGCAGAGTCCTGGTGAAATCTGAACCGCATGGAAGGGCTTGGATCCACCTCACAGCTGTGTCACATCTGTGTTTTAGCAGCAGGCTAAGATGCAGCGACTCTAAAAAGTTGACGGTGCGTGTGTAGTATTGCCTCATTGTTAAACATGAGATAGAGCAGCATTGCAATCCAGTAAAATTTTTCCAATTCATTGGACTTCTTTACAATTTTTAAAGGATCTTTGAAATATCTTCAAAAGAACAGGAGCATTTTACATAAACCCATTCAACAATGCTGACTGCTAAGGAAACTTTATGATATGATTTTAACCACACTGTATGCTTTTTATTTTATTTTATTTTATTTTTAGTTTACATCCAAATTAGTTAGCATATAGTGCAGCAATGATTTCAGGAGTAGATTCCTTAGTGCCCCTTACCCATTTAGCCCATCCCCCCTCCAAAACCCCTCCAGTAACCCTCTGTTTGTTCTCCATATTTAAGAGGCTCTTATTTTTTGTCCCCTTCCCTGTTTTTATATTATTTTCATTTCCCTTCCCTTATGTTCATCTGTTTTGTCTCTTAAAGTCCTTATATGAGTGAAGTCATATGATATTTGTCTTTCTCTGACTGACTAATTTTGCTTAGCATAATACCCTCCAGTTCCATCCACGTAGTTGCAAATGGCAAGATTTCATTCTTTTTGATTGCCAAGTAATACTCCATTGTATATACATACCATATCTTCTTTATCCATTCACCCATCGATGGACATTCAGGCTCTTTCCATACTTTGGCTATTGTTGATAGTGCTGCTTTAAACATTGGGGTGCATATGTCCCTTTGAAACAGCACACCTGTATCCCATGGATAAATACCTAGTAGTACAATTGCTGGGTTGTAGGGTAGTTCTATTTTTAATTTTTTGAGGAACCTCCATACTGTTTTCCAGAGTGGCTGCACCAGCTTGCATTCCCAACACTGTATGCTTTTTATCTCCTCTACACCAGTAATATCTAAGTTGTGTCTGTAGTGCAATGGTGATGTTTCTAAAGCCTTGTCAGTGGAGGTTTCTCTCATATAAAATGCGGATGTGATATGTACAGAATGGAAGGCATCTTCTGTTTCAATAAAATAAGCACATGTAGAGAGCTCTGAGCCTGTTGTGCTCCCTTTTTCTGTGGGTTTGATAAGCTAACATAAACCTGCCCATGGAAGCTGAGGGAAATACATAAGGCAGGGAGAACAACTTAAAGTCATTAGGAAGTTGAATTGATCCTCACAAATTGAATTATACATTCATTTATTTGCTTAAAAAGCATTACTTTATTTATTTGTTTGTTTAAGAAGTGACTATTATTGTCAGACCCTACGTTAGGTACTAGCTAGAGATATCAAAATGGGAGACACTATCCCAGCCCTCAACTTACTCAAAATCTGGTGGAAGATAAAGATAACTGAGAATTGTAATATGGTGTAATAAGTACTATGATACATGTAAGACCCTGGTCCCCTGAGGGCATACGGAAGGGAGACTTACCTTGTGTGGCAAGGACCAAGGAGGTTTCCCAAGAGCAGGCATACCACTCACAGTTGAACCAGAGACTGGGAGTAGAAGGAAGATGGTATTCAAAGAAGAGAGAAGAAAATGTGCAAATGCGTGGATGAGTGTCTGGTGTACTGAGGTCCTGCTGGTGTTACTCTATTTGCTTAGATTGGAGGGCGGGATGCAGGCGTGAATGGGAGATGAGATGAAGAGGCAAGCAGAGGGAACAGAAGGCAGATCAATCATTTATGCTTTTCTTCAGCAGATTGTATGGAATATGTACTGTGTGCCAAGTGATGCATTGTACTAGCTAGATCCTAGTTTTTTCCTGCCTCAGAACCCATGCCTTCCCAGTCTCCTTTGCTGGCTTATCCATTTGTATCTTTCTTCTAAGTAGTACATAGCCCAGAACACAGCCCTTGCTCCTCCTCTCTTCTCCATCTACATTTTTTCCTTCTCCATCACTTTCAGTCCCATGGATTTAAATTCCACTTATAACCTAGTGGCTCTCATCCAATTTTTCACCCTTGATGTCTTCCCAGAGATTCAAAATTGAATATCTGTTGCTTACTGACACTACCACTTGGGTTCTAGTATCCATTATATACTTAACAAGTCTACAACTGAACTCTTGATTTCCCATTCCAAACCACTCCTTATCCCAATGCAGTAACAGCACCACAATCTGTTCACACCAAAATCCTGGAAAATGTTCTTCCTTTCCCTATTACTCCACAGCCAATTCAGTGGGAGGTCCTATTGAAGCAACCTCCAGACTAAAGAAATCACATTATCTCCCATGCTCAAACCTTCCTTCACACCAACAGCAACCCTGGCCCAAACCACAGCCATAGCCTCCTACCTAGTCTCCCAGCTTCCAGTCTTGCTCCCCTAAAGAATCACATATTCTCTTCTCAAGGGAGTACATCTGATCCTATTATTTCCCTGCCAATACTGCCAGTTAAAATATGCCAAAATAAAATGAGATACAAAGTTTTTATTTTATGGCCCATGGACATAATGGGATCCTGCTATCATTCCTTCTCATCCCTCCTCCCCACACAATAGGACATTCCAGCCACACTGGCTTTTTTGCCCTTTCATGCCTCCAAACTCATTTCCATCTCCATATTCTCTGCCTGGAATGCTCTCAACCAGACTGTTTAGGTCTCAGCTCACAGGTCACCCTCTTTGAGAGGTCTGCCTTCATCATCTCTTCTAAAACAAATCTTCCAGAATTATCCTATGTAACCATTTCTCTAAGAGCTCATAACTATCCAAAATTATACTATATTATTTATGTATGTATGTATGTATGTATATATGTATGTTTTTTCTGTTAGTATATCCCTTCACCAGACTGGAAACTGCATGAGAATAAAGAGTTTGTGTTGTTTACTGTTGTATCTCCAATCTCTAGAATGGCACACAGATATATAATCACAAACTGTGATTGCAAGTGAAGGAAAAGTACAGTAGTTATATGAGTTTATATGGCACTGGAAAATAGAATTCAACCTTTTATTCAATGTACCCAGAAAATCCTGTTTATTCTCTTCAATATAAGACAGTAGCACAAGAGCATAACTTAATAGTCTAGCACTCATTTGTACATTTCTGCCCTATTTTCTTTAGGAAACCTTGATCAAGTGGCAATGTTTATGATTTTGCAAAAGCTTGACTGAGGAGGTATCCCACTTATTTTTTTAATGTAATGTTTAGATGAAGAACATAGCCAGTATTGTTTGTCACCATTTGAAAAACATTATGCTGAATTACAATATATTCAAAGAAAAAAATTACAAAGGCCTAGGAACAATTAAGTCTTTACTCAGAAACTATTAACGAGCAATTTATGTCAATTGCTTTTTAATTTATACCTGATTTTGTAAACAAATTTGAATAATCTTCTTGAAACTGGAATTTTTTCTGAATTTAGAATTTTAGAGTCAAACACTTATGTTTCCTTACCTTAAGGCAAAAGGGAAAGGAAAATCAGTAGCATTACATCGTAATATATCACCTGCCATAATGAATCCCCACCTCTTCTACCAGAAAGAGTAGATTTTTCTCTTCTCAAAGGCAAAAGCCTCTCCCTTGACATGATTATCAGATTCTAGACTTGCTGAGTAGTGTAGAGGCTATGGTCTCCATAACAACCAATATTAACAGCCTGTGTTGGAAACTTTTTCTCCTTAAAAGCCTGGCATTAGAGCGGCGTCTGGGTAGCTCAGTTGGTTGAGCGTCCAGCTTCAGCTCAGGTCATGATCTCGTGGTCTGTGAGTTCGAACCCCGTGTAAGGCTCTGTGCTGACAGCTCAGATCCTGGAGCCTGCTTGGGATTCTGTGTCTCCCTCTCTCTCTGCCCCTCCCCCGCTCATGCTCTGTCTCTCTCTGTCAAAAATAAACATTTAAAAAAAAATTTTTAAAGCCTGGCATTAGAAAGCAAGCTACATCAGAACACTGAGGGAGGAAAATAATATTTTAAAAATACATATAGGGTGTTTTCTTCTTAGTGGAAAGAATCAATACACTGATTAAATTATTTAGTTTTCAAATCCTTTATTCTGAGATATCTTTATTTGCTGTTGTCCTACCATGCCATAACTTATTAAGCATCTATTATTTGTCAAATTTGTATTAAGCTTTGCACGTACGCTATCTCACTTAATCATCAAAGTAATCCTAAGAGTTAAATTGTAATAATCCATTTGCAAATGAATAAATTACCCAAAGGCATGCATTATACATTAGTAAATAACAATAGTCAGGATTCAAACTCAAGCCTTGTGGCACTAAGGACAGTGGTTTTTCTGTGCAAAATGTTGCCTTCTCTAGAAATTTTGAGCAAAATTCCCCAAGTTTAATAATAGAAGTGGACCTAGAATCTAAATATTTTAACTCCCAGGAAATTTATACAACTTATCAGAAGCAAATGAATTTATAACTTCAAGAAAAGACATTGTTAGCATTTCTTCAAGAAAAGATATAGCAAAAATCTCCATTATTCTTTAATACAGTTGAAGTTGGATTCTTGTGTTTTAAGGATATATCAATATGTAGAGGCAGCTCTGGTGCAAGCATCCAAATTAAATGCAATTTAAGGGAAATTTAGTCTTCTGAATTCTGAATTTTATTTCTCTGTTGTTAACCTGATTAATTCCCCTGTCTCAAACTATTATTAAAATAATCAAAGAAACAAAACACAAGTGGAAAAAACTCTTTGAAAGTACTGGGTAATAAGAATGAATGCCACTAAAATGCCAGAAACCTTGAAGAATTTCTAAAAGTATTTTAAGACTATTCTTAAAATAGACTACATATTGTCTTTATTAACAATCTAGGTCTGAAAACTTGATTTTTTCCAAAAAAAAAAAATGAAACCTTGATTTTTCAGTAAACACAAGAAGGACAAAGTAGAAGTAGAAAGGAGTAAAAGGGATAATAAATCTCTCACCTTAAATAAAGGAATTCAATGTAATATTTATTTTTGAATCAATAGTAAATAAAAGATCAAAATTGTTTTTAATTGAGTGGTAACTATGAATACAATAAAAATTAATGTAATACTTTCAAATTAATAAAGAACCAAAAAAGGAGAAAAAAGCTTATCAATAGGGCTAATGATGAGGGGAAAGAGCAATAAATATAAATGAGTTAAATTCTTCTATTAGAAAACAAAGATACTCACAGTGTTAAAAATTAAAAAAATAAGTGTTTTCAAAAGAAACACAAACAAAATTATACGGGAAAATTCATAATACTGAAATGGGCAAAGCTATACCAGACACACTACCAGTTAAAGTAGAATACAAACCAAAAAGAATTAAGTGGAATATAAAAGACAGATTATATTGATTAAAGGTAAATTTTACATTGAAGATATAATACAAAATACAAAAATAGAAGTACAATGAAAGTTCTGCAATATAGTAGAATAGATACCCTCTGGCAATATGTATATAAATATTTAATATTTACATATAAATACAGATATTAAATATTAAAACCATCTTTTTAAATTTAAGGTTAGTTTTAAAGAGAATAAGAGAAATCCTTAGAATCTAAAACTATGAAGTAGGAACATAAATTCAAAGTATAAACAAGCACTAATACTAGCAGCTACCCTAAATTATCTGCTAATCCCTTTTACCTACAGCTATGGATTTTGACAGTCACCCGGTGATAATTGACAAAATAGTGAGCAAAAAAACATGGGAAGTAAAGTTTTAAAAATCCAGAAGCCTTAAAAGACCATGCTTCAATAAGAGGGGGAAATGTATATGTTATTAATAATAGATCAGGATGTATTAATAGACCAGAAACTTGAGGAATTCTAAAAAAATGTAGGGCTAGTTGGGGAGTAGTCCAAGACAATTTGGAACATTGAGCAGTCTTCATGCACATTAAGCTATAATTCGTACAACCTGCATGGTCCTAAAACTGTCAATCCAGGAATTCAATTTGAAGTATCCCCTCACGGTACCTACAGCTGCCAAACACTCATACACAAACACACATGCGCGCGCACACACACACACACACACACACACACATATAGACATCAACACACATACATGCATAAACACATATATACATAAACACATACACACATTCTCCCTAAAAGAACACTTCTTAAACCAAGCCTCAAGACATTGTCACAGAAGAACTTCCAAAAATATAGAAGTTCAAAATCAGATATCTCAAAACACATAAGAAAGGAAACCATGAGTGAAAGTCAGCACAAACAGCAAACAGAATGATCAGACGTCAAAGACTTGAGATATATCAGACATAGAATGTAAAAGAATGTTTAATATATTTAAATAAATAAAAGAGGGAATTGAAAACATGAGAAAAGACAAATGACTAGCAAAAATAACTGGGAAAATTTGGAAAAATAGAACTTTCAGAAAAAAATATAATAAAAATTCTAATTGGAGTCTAAAGTTTTGTGTTGTTCAGGGGAAAGATAAATATATTTATTAACTTTAGACTTTTGTTAATGAAGTATGTTAAATTTATTTGTAAAAACTCACTTAAAACATAAGGACACAAAAAGCTGAAAGAAAAATTTGGAAAATATGCCAGGTAAACCAAAAGTAAGCTGGAATAGCTATTGGTATCAGATTAAAAAAAAAAAAAAGGGGCGCCTGGGTGGCTTGGTCGGTTAAGCGTCCGACTTCGGCTCAGGTCATGATCTCACGGTCTGTGAGTTCGAGCCCCACGTCGGGCTCTGTGCTGACAGCTCGGAGCCTGGAGCCTGTTTCAGATTCTGTGTCTCCCTCTCTCTCTGCTCCTCCCCTGTTCATGCTCTGTCTCTCTCTGTCTCAAAAATAAATAAACGTTAAAAAAAAATTAAAAAAAAAAAAACTTAAAGCTAAAAGGATTTCTAACTAATATAAAAGATTCAAAAGATTCAATTTGCAGGAAGATAAAACCATTCCAAACTTGTATGCAACTAAAAAGAGGTATTCCAAATATATAAAGAAAAAATGGACAAAGCTATAAGGCAAAATGAATAAATCTGCCATCATGGTGGATATTTTAATATGCATCTCTAAGAAATTTATCTTGATCTGAAAGAGATTACTAGAGATAAGAATATTTAATCTAATAGATATATATAAAATGCTGTGTACAAAAACTACAGAATATACACTCTTTCCAAGTACACCTGGAACAGTTACCAAATTCACTCATGCCATATAGCAAGTCTAACACATTTCAAAGGATTAGTTTCATGTAAATCATGTTTTCTGACCACAGTGCAAAACTCCATATATTTGGTCATTTAAGAACACACTTTAGAATAAGTTACTCATAGCCTCGAAAGAAATTATGATAGGGAAATTAATAAATTCTTACAACTGAGTAATACTGAAATACTATGAAATGAAAACATAAAATATAGATAAAGCAATATTTCAGGAGTACTAGATACTCTTAAATTTTTTTATGATTTTTTTTTGAGAGAGAGAGAGAGACAGAGCGAGCAGGGGAGGGGCAGAGAGAGAGGGAGAGAGAATCCCAAGCAGACTCCACACTGTCAGCATGGAGAACGATGCAGGGCTCAAACTCACGAACTGTGAGATCATGACCTGAGCCAAACCAACAGTCAGACACTTAACCAACTGAGCCACCCAGGTGCCCCTAGATACTCTTAAATATTTAGATTAGAAGAAAAGTCTAAACATTGTAGATTAAACATCAACCTAAGACATCTAAAAAACTAGAGAAAGAACATTAACTCAAAGAAAATGGAATAACAAAACAATAACCTTAGCATAAATTAATAAACTAGAAAACAAAGATATAATAGAGAGGAACAACAAAGCCAAAGCTTAGGAGTGCTTTTTTTTTACTAATATAATTGACAAATTTCTGATAATGTTGATTTTTTTTTTAAAAAGAAAAGGACATAGGGGCACCTTGGTGGCTCAGTCGGTTGAGCATCCGACTTTGGCTTAGGTCATGATCTCACAGTTGGTGAATTCAAGCCCCACATTAGGCTCTGTGCTGACAGCTCAGAACCTGGAGCCTGCTTTAAATTCTGTATGTCCCTCTCTCTCTTTGTCCCACCCCTGCTCGCACTCTGTTTCTCTCTCTCTCCCCCCCCTCTCAAAAATAAATAAAGATTAAATAAATTTTAAGGCACATATAGATACTATTAGAAGTTAAAAGAGAGCTATATCTAAAGATAGCATATACTTAAAGGTAGTAAAGAAAAAAGTCAAAAGTTGAAAAATTTAGACAAATGGAATAATTCTTAATAGAATATGATTTACCAGTGCTGACTCAAGAAGATATATGCAACCCAAATAGCCTTATGTCCATTAAATAAATTGAATCATTAAAAGTCTTCCCATCAGCCGGAGCAGGTTTTACAAATTTTCTACCAGGAATATGTATGTAGGGAAGAAAAATGTTCAGTTTCATTAGTTACCCTTGTGGGAAAGAACTATTTACAATGATAATGCTCAGAAGAAGCATGTGCAATATTTCTGAAAGGCAACTTCACAATACATATCAAAATCTTCAAAATGTTTGTGCCTTTGACCCAGCAAGTCTTTAATAATCCTAGAGAAATAGTTGCTCATGTGCAATAAGGATACATGCCCAATTTATTTGGTGCAAATTTTTACAATAGGAGAAGGTGAAATGTACTAAAATAGATCCATATAATGGGATACTACAGGGCCATTAAAATGATGCAATAGTTGTGCATCTAATGACATGTAAATATGTTCATAATAAAAGGTTACACAACCACACGTACAGGAAGGTTTCATTTCCACCAGTAAATAATAAAATAATTATAATTGCTAATGCTTATTGAGCATTTATTATGTTCCACTCTGCTATGTATTTTATAAGTATTATAAAATCTATCCCTCACAGCTATCTTTTGAAGTAAGTGCTTTAACTTCTTTTTTTAATATTTATTTATTGTTGAGAGAGAGAGAGAGAGAGAGAGCTTCAGTGGGGGAGAGGCAGAGACAGAGAGAAGGAGAGAGAGAACCCCAAGCAGGCTCCGTGCTGTCAGCACAGAGCCTGACAGGGGGCTCAAACCCATGAACCATGAGATTATGACCTGAGCCGAAACCAAGAGTCAGACGCTCAACACACTGAGTATCTAGGCACCCCTAACTTCTTCTTATAAATGAGAAAACTGGAACTCAGAGAAGGAAGTAACTGGCCTGACACTCAGTTCCTGCACAATTGTTTTTATAAGTATACATAGTGGGAAAGCCTAAATTAAAATATATCAAAGTACTCCCAGTTACTATATCTAAGTAATAAATTTAGTAAGATTATTTTTCTTTTTATTCATCCATTTTTTGTCTACAAGAATGACAATTTGTCTACAAGGAGGACATTTTTTTTTAATTTTTGAAGCATTTTATCAAAAACTATCAACCCAAATACAAATACCTAAGAGAAACAAAAGGCCTGTCCTCTCAAATTTTGAATGAGTTTAGGAGGTCTCTAAAAATACACTCCTAACACTCACTTACATCTACTTTGAAAGATTTAGGTGATCCCTAATTTAAATCTGTTTTAATCCTTCTATTTTCTGCCATCTGGACAGTTAATGGGCTCTGGGGAGTTCACCAGATGAAAACAGAGCATGTTTATAGTTTATTGTCATTAAATACTTAGTTAAATGTGGGACCACAATTATCTCTGAAAACAGCCTTTTAATTATTCAAATGTCATGACAGCACAGCTTAGATGCAACAATTGACCTTTACATTTCTCTTGAGTCAGCAGTGTTCTTCAGATTCTAAATATCATTTTAAAAAATAAATCACAAGCTCTGGCTCCAAGGGGGAAAAAAAAAGCTCCTAATGTGGTTTTGTCCTCACAGAACTTAAACAGGATTGTTTGTGCTTGGCTAGTTAGCCCATTCATTATACTGACTGATACATTGTGTCACATCTCTTTGGACATTTAAATCATACAAGAAAAGTATTTTTATAAAAACAATAACACCACCTGACTCTAGTGTAACTCTTCACAGTTTACAGAAAAAGTTACCTAACATTTGGAAATTTAAAAAAAGGTTGTTCGATACGGCTGATCACATTCTTGGGGAGTGATGGTACCAGGAGAAGAGTTCACGTCTTCTAACTTCTGGTCCAAAATAATTTTCAACACCCCCAAAAATTCCTTCCAGGCAACTGTGAGCTACTTGAGGTCAAAAAACTACCTTTTTCAGCTCTGTAGGCCACGAACATAACACAGACATAGAGTCTAGGTTTCAATCTATGTTGAATTGATTTGAACTACACAACCTATTCTTTACATGTTTTCCTATAGATAGACTTTTCAATTAGTCGTTTTAAGAACCAAAATTGCTACGAAAATAGATTCTTGCATTCTAAGTCTAAGAAATCTTTTCAAGTGAGGCATAGTTCTCTGAACACAGGTCATAGGGACATCTACCCAGTTCTTTCTGGACTAATCTGATAGTGTAGTGAAGCACCACTTACTGGAGTCAAGAAGACCTATGTTCAAATCCCAGTTCTGCGGCTCTATGCCATTTTCCTTGGACAAGTTATTTAATTCCTGTAACATCAACATCAACTTCATCATTTATAAAAATGGAAATAATGCACATAAGCTCATTTGAGAAATTAAGTGGCATTAGGGTGTGAAAAAGGGTGCATCTCAGCAAGCTCAGGAAATGATTCATTCAGAACTATTTGTTGAGCACATATCAGGCACGAGGTCTCTTGGCTATCATTTCATTCATTTAATGGCAGAACTTGACAGAGTGAGAGTAAAAGAAAATTTTATGCTATCTTCTGCCCATTCAAACCCATTTGTGAGCTAGTTTTATCCTAGCTTCTGACTGAAATCATAGATTGGTCCTTTGTACTCCTTTCCCATGTCTGTTGTAACAAAACACCACAAACAGGGTCACTTAAAACAACAGAAATTTATCATCTCAGTTCTGGAGGCTAGAACTCTGAAGTCCAGCTGTTGGCAAGGCCCTGCTCCCTCCCAACCCTACAGGGGAGGATCCTTTTTTGCCTCCTCCAGTTTCTGGTTGCCCCAGGCATTCCCAGCCTCTGCCTCAATCCTCACATGGCTGTCTTCCCTCTGTGTCTGTGCCTTCACATCGTGTTCTCCACTCTGTGTGCCCCTGTGGCCAAATTTCCTTCTGCTTATAAGGACACCAGTAGGATTGGAATGGGACTCACCATAAGAACTTCATCTGGACTTGATTACATTTGCAGAGACCCTGTTTTCAAATAAGATCACATTCAAATAAGATACCAGAGGTTAGGACCTTACCATATCTTTTGGGAAAACACAATTCAGCCTATAGTTTTTCCAGTCACTTGAAGATAATAAAAAGTCCTCCAGACACTTTCAGCCCCAAAAGCAGTGTTGTTTCAGTAACTAAGACACACAGTCCTCTATAATAATTACAGGACTCCTTCCATATTCACAACATAGAGCTTCTCACCACCCCCACCAAGCTAGGAACACCATTAGGCCCGATCCTCTGTTGTTGGGAAGCTGCCAGGTAGATCTTCTGGCTTCTGGCTCCACTTCCTCCCACTCTGTTCACTAGTCACAGCCTCAGAGCCCTCCAGGGTGGGACCAGAGCAGTGAGGACTAGGGGAAGGAACCCAGCCTTATGTGGCAGGTACAATCATAGCCTGACATAAACACTCTCTGGGCTCAGTGGGATATATAACATGAGTATATTCTCTCATGTTCTGCTTTCATGGGTCTCTCAGAGATTCTTCCTGCGAATATCCCACTTCAGTTCCAGTGAAGTCACCAGTCCTCACCCTTCCAGGAAGTCCTCTGGGGTAGAATTCCAGATAGCTCCAGGATGGCTCAGCCCTTGGTGGCTGGGTAGCTTGGTAGATGGTCATACATCCTTGACCACTGCCTCGAAATGCTCTCCTCTGGTGCCTCCAGGATTAGCTCTTTGATAATGAATATAGGCAAAATTTTAGAAATATATATGTACATATATACTGTTCTTTTAACAAACCCTATATATGTAGTCAGGCACCTATTATTCATTCTTTTTTCTTTCCTTTTTTCGGAATAGCGGCCAACACTTAAACTGAAAGACTCCCATTTTAACATTCCACTGTAGTTGCCTTCATTCCTGATAGAAAAGAAGCTGAGAGCAGTATCAATGACCTTGTATTTCTAAACAGAATGAACTTGGTTTGTCTCAGAAAATTAAGTGACAAGAGACAAGCAGAAGGGCTTTGTTCTGCTCTTTCCTCCTATCAAGATAGTATTTACCAAGCAACAACATTGATTGATCCTTAAAGCTAAGGATAGGTTAGAGCTGCAGAGTAGGACAAGGCAAACAAGACTGCATTAATGAAAGGGTACAAGAGCAGGTATTAGAAGGTGTGGGCCTGGACCTGGTTCACTGATTAGCTATCTAGTGACCTTGGAAAGTTCACTTATGAAGGTCAAATAAGTTAATGCACTTGAAAGCTCTTTAAAAATTATGTACATTGAAGGTGACAATATTATTGATCTTAGAAGAAGCAATGCAGTTTTGTTACTAAATCCTCTTATTTCTTCACCTAGAAAATCTCTGGTTCACTCCTTCCTCTCTGCTTTTGTTGCAATCACCCTGGTCTCAACCCAGATTCATGCAATAATCTAATTTATCTCTTCTCTGCCCTACCCCCACAATTCATCCCCACAGGAAGGAGTTGGACTAGATGCTCCTAAGGCCTCTTCCTTCCTGATACGATGTTCAGATTCTATGAGACAAAGAATAGGAAAAGAAAACATGGCTATTCTTTTCCCTAGTCCACTCACATCCTTAGCCTTGGCTACGATTCAAATAAGGCATTTGGCTTATCAGTTAAAGTTTAGATAAATGGGGGTGCGGTGGGCGGGGGCGGGGGGCTACCTGGGTGTCTCAGTCAGTTAAGCGACCTGATCATGATCAGGTCATGATCTCACGGTTCGTGATTTTGAGCCCCATGTCAGGCTCTGTGCTGACAGTTCAGAGCCTGGAGCCTCCTTCAGATTTGGTGTCTCCCTCTCTCTGCCCCTCCCCTGCTCGCTTGCTCTCTCTCTCTCTCTCTGTCTCAAAAATAAATAAACATTTTTTAAAAAATTTAAAAGGCATGAAATTGTCAGGGGAAAGCCAGTTAAATGAAGATCAGGATTTTTCAGATACTTCATAGTTTCACTATCTCCACAAACACTCCAAAGATGGTTGTATGTACTATTACAATGTATGGCAGTGTCTTTTTATTCTTATTTGCCCTCAATCCATGGCAATCTGGCTTCTACCTCTATTCCATGGGTGTTGCTCTGGACAAAATCATCACAGCTCCATGGCTGTTCATGCTCACAGATGTGCTCCAGCCACAGCCCTCCACACTGATAAACACTTTTTCCACATAAGGATTCCCTTACTGGGTTTTCTCTCCAGTGAATTCTTCCTCCTCTATTACTTACTGCTGATGTTCCCCAGAGTACAACTCTGAACAGTCTGCTCTCCCTCCTGATGTACTCTCACTGGTTCAACAAATCCCTTCATGTGATTCCAGTCACCACTGCAATCAGAAAATCTACAGCTCTGGCTGTCATTTTCTTTTTGAGACCAAACCCATGTAGCCAATAGCCTACTAGACATCTGTGCTCCAACGTACACTAAAAGCACCTCAAACTGCACGTGTCCACATCTGAGGTCTTCACCATACCCCTACTTCACCTTTTCTGTTATATCTGTCAAATGCAACACTGAATTCCAGGCACCATCTCTTACACAGACAACTCCAACAGCCTTGTAACTTGTCTTGCTGCCTCCAGAGAGGATAGAATGCCCAGTTATTCCATTCTTTTCATTTCAGTCAGAGTAGTCTTTCTGAAGCACAGATCTGCGTCATGACTTCCCACTTATCCTTAGAATAAAGTCCAAATCATTGACCTAGTCTTATAAGGTCCTTTGTGATCTGGACCATTCTTGCCTCTACATCCTCAGCTCTGACTCCTCACCTTGATGTCTACATTAGCATCATAATAAATCACCAATTCCCAGAATAAGCCATGTAATCTTCCTCCTAGCCTTTGCACATGCTGTTCCTCCCATCAGAAATGTTCTTTCCTCACCCCATTACCTGGCTAACTTCTATTCACCCTTAGAGTCTCAGTTGGCTTTCACTGTATCCAGATCCCTGAACTCCCAAGTCTAGGTTGAGTTCCCTTCTTCTTTGCTCCCAGAGCACCATTTCTTCCCTTATCTTACAGGCCTGGATTGCACTCAGCTATGCCCCACCACACTGCACACTCCAGCGGCAGGATCAGCATCTGTCTTATTTATGCTATACCCTGTATACTTTATAACATTGCCTGCTACATAGTAGACCTCTTAATAATTCTGCTAAATGAGTGTACTATGTGTAAGTATATAGAATAAACTATTTTGAGAAGATTCTACCCTTCAAATTTTATGAAATACTTTAATAAAAAGGGTTCTGTATGAAAAAAAATCCACTTTATACAGACATTATAAAAGCACTACTATCTTGTACATCTAAGTATTTCTTTTTAAAAGTATTGCATCTGGCCTTTCAAAATGTGTTTTAATTATAACATAGCTCCAAATACCAATATAGGTATATGTCATTTGTAAAAGTTAGCAAATTTTGCCAGTACAATCTAATAATCGAAAACAGAGGAATGTCAATCCATCCAGAACCTCTTTTCCATTTTTTGTTAGGTTCTGTAGAAAAGAGTGCTCCAATGGTGGATTTTTTTCCAGGGCCGATGGAGTCTCTGGCCTGGTATTATATTGGTCTTCTCTTCTGTGTTTTGATACTGGGAATGAGGCAGCCACTGCCAGCAAGCTAGATTCAATGCCTAGTATCTTTGGCAGAGAAAATATTTCTCCATTTCTATCCAAATTAATCCTCACAGGCCAATAAATCAATACACAAAGAGCATGTGTGATGATTTTGACCATCTGGAATTTTTCTAAGGCATTGGTGGTCATAACAGAAACTACCTGGCTCCACAGTAGCTATGAGTATCTAGTTATTAGCTCGGACTAGCATGAGCACATCCCCCTTTCCATGTGATAGCACCACCTGATCCAGGGCAGGGGAGCTCCTGGCAGCTTTTCATTATCTTTGCCTGATCATTCAGTCAGCTAGTTTGATTCCAGCATCAAAGAAAACAACTTTAACCCATTTCTCCCCAATACTCTCATAAAATAACAAACTGGATCTAGACTATCTTCACACCTGGTCAACCATTATAACAATCGGGTAGTCAAAAAGAAAAAGGAAAAAAGTCAAAATAGCAGTACAGTATGATCAATACACCAGTGATTTTTTAATCTGACTTTTCCAAAACAACTGACCCAATTTTTTTTCCTTAAATACGCCCAAAGTGTGGGAGGAGGAAGCTTTTCACAGTGTAAGGCAGTGTCTACATGGTTATTAGATATAACAAGTTAAATTCTTTATCACCAGGAAAAAATGCTACAAAGGAACTGCTTCTAAACCAATGGCTCTAGTGGCCTTCCCTGCAGCTAAGGGAAAAGCTAAGGAAAGGAGAGGAGGAAAGAACCTGTTTCCATGCTCAGACAGTCTAAGGTTGCTTTAGTTGTACCAATAAATGCTACCCCTGGTGGGCTCTCTGTCCTAAATCCATTCATTATTTCACTCAGTGCTCACAGCAGCTCCAAATCACTCCCATTTGTCAGTTCGCAAACTGACCTCTGCATACGGAGGGCAAGGAGAGACTGAAGAAAGAGGCAGACCACTCCAGATTGGTAGGAGGCAGGTTTAATAAGCAAGGGAACTTAGTTACAGGGCTTCTGTTGGGCAGCAAGATGAGTGTATCTCTACACCAACCTGCCAAATCTTAAAAATTTATCTAGAGACCTTAACTGGGTTCAGTCACATAATTCGCTGCATACGGTTGCAATAAAATCGTACTATCTATAAAGTCTACATCCTTAAAAATGGCTCCAACAATGGGAACTGTAGGCAGAATGTATATGCCAAGGACAAGGGAAGGGGTGAGGAGCCTCCAGTTGCCGGGGTCCAACTGAAGAATCAACCAGCAATCACCTCCTCTTAATGACCTCTTCTAATGTCTTACCTCTCCTGATTGGCTCTTAGAATCTTATGTGTCCCCCTCTTCTGCAATGTGCCCTGAGTGGTCAGCAAGGCTGTTAATAACATGGAGGTGGCTTGTTTGTTAGTTGTCTGACTGCACTGGAGGCAGATACTACAGCAACAATACAGGCAAATGTAAAAGAAAATAGATTAAGATGATTACCAAAATAATAATTTTTTCCATCAAGAACCCCATGATCCAAACCCCTGATTTACTTAGTCCCCTAGACTGGGGTTCAGATCACTCAGGGCATTCATTATATTTTTATATGATTAAAATAGATGATACATACTAGATTCATCAGGTATGAACACATAACATTTTGTTTGGATAATGGCACAGGTGCCTCCCCACAAAGCAATAATAATGCCCAAGGCTATCCTATTTTGGAGGACAGCTTTGTTCATCAGAGACATTTCAGTATTCATTAAGGACAGGCTTTGCTGGCTATCAGTTAAGGTTTGTTGGGTGAATTTAGTAAGAGCTTCTGTGTGTGCCATATCATCCTCCAGGCCAATGGAGAGAACAAAGAAGGCAGCCAAGTGATTTTATCAGTGGAAAACAGAACATACCCACCTGACCTTGAGGAGAGGGAGGTTGGCAGCTTTAGGAACTTGACCCAGTTGTACATACCATACATGTTGGCCAAGGGAGGCAGCTCTGTCAGGCATGAGGAGATACAGTGGTGGTGGGAGATACTAGACCAGAACCCCTCTCTCGGTCACACATGTTCCATTCCATGTATCGTGCATTTCAACAGGTTCAGCTTGTAGCAGGACAGTGGAATCTCAGTGGAGATTGAGTAGTTCCCCACACTTAGAGGTGTAAAATAATCTACCCATTCCAGTGGGACGTCTTATTGCAAATTCCAGTAGATGACATCTTTCCCAGGCACGATGGGGTTTGGTGTTCTCAGCAGCACATCACATTGATTCATGGTGAGAGCTGGGCAATGGCTGTTTACCATGACTTTTTTATCTTTACAACATCAAATGTCTCAGCAGCAGTCCCCAGTTTGGCATACAGGATAATAGTCCCTACTGGTTGATTATTCAAATGAAGTAAAGCCTGGGACAGTACTTTAGTCTATCCAGCCAGGGTAGTTTTACCTGATAGTAATTTAATCTGTTGCTTCAATATTTTATTTTTTCCTTTCTTTAACCCTACTGCTTGTGGGTGGTTATAGGGGGCATGGAACCATGGAACATGGTCATGTTCTTTTGGCCAGTCTTGCACATTATCACTTTTGAAATGTGATCCCTGATCACTGTATTTTTGACAAGGGTGTCTGTACATGGTACTCAGCTTTTCTAATTCTTTAATGGTAGCAGCCTGGTTTGCACAGTGATGGGAAAACTTGGGTTAGGCCAGATACAGTGTCCCCATAAACCAAGGCATATTTAGAACCTTTGCTCTTGAGGGCGGGGCTAATATAATCAATTTGCCAATCTTTCACAGGTTGGGAACTCCCATGGATGTCCCCAGACTTCTCTAGCAATTGTCTTGGGCGTTATTAAGAACACACAAGAGGGGCGCCTGGGTGGCGCAGTCGGTTAAGCCTCCGACTTCAGCCAGATCACGATCTCGCGGTCCGTGAGTTCGAGCCCCGCGTCCGGCTCTGGGCCGATGGCTCGGAGCCTGGAGCCTGTTTCCGATTCTGTGTCTCCCTCTCTCTCTGCCCCTCCCCTGTTCATGCTCTGTCTCTCTCTGTCCCAAAAATAAATAAAAAACGTTGAAAAAAAAAATTTTTAAAAAGAACACACAAGATAAGCTTTTAATGCATTAACCAAGTCAGTGTATTTCAAGGCAATCCTGCATCCTGCATCCCACCTGAGTGCTAGTGGACGTTTATTCCTATGCATCCAATCTTTTGTATCTACTGAAGAGTCAATTGCTAGCACTTGTGTACCCAGGCTAAGGCATCAGCTTCCTGATTGCCAGGAAGGATCAGTGTCTTATTATTTAAGGCATGGAAAATAGTGAGGACTGCCTCAGGCTCCTACAGATGAAACTGAATATATATCTTGGAATATGGAAACTGAATTTCCATATATCTTGACCACACAAGGGCATTCATGGTCATCCATCTTTAGGCTTCCCATTGTCTAAGCCATAGGGTTAATCCCTTTAGAACAGCCCAACTATATGTAAAGGGTTAACAGCCAGGGCTCCTGAGCAATCACAGACAAAATTCTCCGAGTTCAGCCCACTGGCTGCTGTGATTCATTCTTGTTTCTAGGCATCTGTATACTAGGCTTCCGTGAGAATTTCCCCCATTCTCTTTCTACCGGCCACAAGGGTCCCATAGGAATAGGGGCAGGATATTTATAGGATCTACATATCCTACAGGGTCAAGTAGCACCTGCAATTCCAGAGACGGTGGGCTAGCAGACAGGGTGCTCCTCTGTTGCAAATAGGCATACCGTTTAGCCAAAGTGGGAGTTTGATCCATGGCAGAGGTAGATCAGTGAAACATATTTTTAATTCATCCATTGATAGGAGGGGAAGTTCTTATCATGACATACTGTTCCTTTGTGAGAAGCTCTACCTAGAGGAGCACTGTGTCCACTGCTAGCAGCTGTTGCTCTGTGGGGTACATCAGGTTTCTCTCTGCTTCCAGAGCTGGGACAAAAATTTTAGGGGTCTTCTCTCCTTCTGTTGTCCCTGACATAGTACCCAACCCATACCTTCTGGAGTCACAGACACATCTAATTTAAATGTTAGCCCTCTGTGGAAAATGTCCAAAGCTTTAACCTGCCTTACTAGTGTTTTTGCCTTCTCAAAAGTGACTTGTTGTTTTGACCCCCCAGTTCCATGTGTACCCTTTTTCTTACTAGGTGGTATAAAAGGCAGAGGCGCTGTGCCAGGTGGGAATAAAAGTCCTTCTAAACCCCTAAATCTCTACAAAGATTTTCATCTCTCTCATGTTTTGTGGGAGTGGATAGGCTTGCATCGTGCCAATCATAGCTTTGGGGACAATGTGTGTCTTATCCAACCAAACAACTTCCAAAAACTTTATGGCAGCACCTGGGCCTTGAATTTTCTGGGGTTTATTGCCTATCCTTTCCTCACAGATGTCCAGCAAAGCCTACAGAGTATCCAGCAAATCTTCATGTGTTAACATTATACCATCAATGGAATCTGGCCATTGTATTGGGCTACCATCCCATGACATAATGTGAAGCTTTGCACGTAGCCTTAGGGAAGCACTTGAAGGGTCCATTATTGTCTCTCCCACATGAAGGCAAATTGATCTTAGTTATTAGAAAACTGTACTTGCCAGAGTCTTTTCCATGAATCTCTTTGAAGATGAAGCACTTTTGCAGGAACATTTTTGCAAAAGCATCAGAGTAAAATAATAACTGTCTATAAATGACAAAAGACTTTAAAAATGGCCATAGTTAAAGATCTGATGAGAGTTCATTATAATGCAATTGACAAGGAGATTTAGTTATTTCTATGACATACATTTTAAAATTGCGACTGATAACATTATATACCAGGACATATCAGATTTTTAGGAATTCCATATAAATATACCCTAAGGAAAGCTTATCTGATATGCACTCTTTTTAATTTAGCATATCAAATAAGCCTAATTAGTTTAATATCTCCCTTTTATACGGAGAGAAAACACATCTTTTGAGATGTTCCAGGGATCTGAAAAATCCCTAAGTTAGGACAAGGTCAACAAGCCCTCATTTAAATTTGATTTGGTGAATTTTGTCAAAAATATCAAAAGATTTAAAACAGTTGATTAAAAAGGGTCATAGTTCACCATGAAACAATACTTACTTATCATTTTAACCAAACTGACAAAGATTTGAAAGGCAAATACAGAAAGTCATATAGTTGTAAAAAAAAAACTTAGCTCTGGGAGACTTGGTGGCTCAGTCAGTTAAGCATCCAACTCTTGACTTCGGCTCAGATCATGATCTCGCGGTGCAGGGTTGGCGCCCTGCATTGGACTCTGTGCTGAGAGAAGGTCCCTGCTTGGGATCCTCTGTCTCCCCTTCTCCCTGCCCTTCTCCCACCCTCACGCACGTGCACACGCAGTCTCTCAAAAATAAATAAACTTAAAAAAAAATTATCCATTAAATAAAAATCTTAGCTCTTTTAATGGAGAAGACTCAGTTTTTCATAAGTAATCAAAGACCTGATAAAGACCATATGACACAAAATGAAATTATTTTGATAAAACATAGAATCTTTGTTTTCTAGGCAGATTACTTAAAAGATAAAGGAAAACCTTTCATAATCTCATCAAGGACAAACCAATAGTCCAAGAAAACTTTGTCCCTGTAGCAGATGAAAGAAAATAAAGTTTCAGTTTTACATAAATACACCATTGATGTTAAAGCTTACTTTTCTTTAAGCCAATTAAATAGAGCTCTTTGCAACTTAATTTTGGTAATTTTGGTAATTACCAAATTAAAAAGAAAAACATCACACATGTAATATATGTCCATGGACATACATAACAGACACACAGACACAAAAAAAGATCCCATAGCTTTCCTTCCAAAACTCTAGCCATGAATTCAGTACAACAATATAAAATTCACTAGTTTATAAAGCAGTTAAATCCAAATGTGTTTCTGGCAGATGAAACAAGTAAATGTTACCCACTCATATGGCTAAAGTTTTTTATTACTATTTGTAGAGAAGACTTTTAAGATTTGTATGTGCCCTTTAATAGTAATCTTTTGGAGGCTGTGGACTAGATTTGGGGCAAGGGAGTTTCTATAGCAAACTGTATTTTAAAAAGCGTCTTTCCCCCTTTTCTCTCTTCAGTCCCAGGCAATCGTGGGCAGGGTTTTAGTTGTCTCCTGTGGTATTTATATTTCCAGGGCATGATAAGACTTACAACTTCAAGGGACAGAGAAAGAATGCAAGTTTCTTCTAGGAGTTTTAGGGGTATATTTCTTCATTATTGGAAATCTAGAGTAGTTACTATTTAAATTTTCCCGTTGTGTTAGGAGTCAAACTTCACGAGACTGTCAGTTGTCACTGTCAATCACCATAACATCCTCCTCTTTTCTCTTGGCTCTCTTCACTTTCCTAGAGATTTCTCCTCTCAGTATCCCAATCAGGCTTTGTCACAAGCTCTTGGATCTTAACCCAAGGCATCTTGTACCCTTTTAGCTTTGCAAAATTGACCACCAAGTTCCTCAACTTATTATCCTCCTCTCCTACCTTTTCTGCCAGCCCCAAAGCTAGCAAAGTAGTGGACAACTGCTTGTCCTTCTATAGCTCAGCTCTTCCAACTTTCTAACTCAACTTCAGCCTCTAGTTGGGCATCAGTGACCAGCCAAGCTGCCCACATGAGAGGCCAGCCCACTGTGGCAGCCACTCATTTCCCTTCTTTGCTGCAATGTGCTATGTGTAGTTTCTCAAACACGTATATCAAACCTGCTAGCATTTTCAGGGTGTCCTGAGACTCACATGGTGGTCCAAGAGCATCTAACATATGTGACCACCTCTCCTCACATAGAGATCGGTGGCCAACATAGGATTTCCCCCGTGAATGCCTCTTTCCCAAAGCCCATTACTTTGGTCTCCTAGCTGGCTCACCAACTGTTGGTTCCTAAACTGGGCCCATACACAGAAGGCAAGGAGAGACCTACGAAAACGGCGACCACTCTAAATTGGTAGGTGGCAGATTTAATAAGAAAGGAAACTTGCATACAAGGCTTATCTTATGTGGCTGCAAGAAGAGATCTCCACACCTGCCCACCAGAATCTTAAAAAGTTTATATAGAGGCCTTCACTGGGTTCAGTCACATATACCATCCAGATGGTCTCAATAACACCTTCCTCTCTCAAGGCCGCATCCTTAGAACAGCTTTTGCTATGGGAACCGTAGGCAGACCATACATTCAAAGGATGGGGGAGTACGTGAGGAGCTTCTAATTACCCAGGTTTAGCTCTAGGACCAACTGGCAGTCACATCCTCTCAATTACCTCTTCCAACAACATCATTTTAATTTGGAAAAACTGGGACATAGACTTTGTAACTTATTCAAGGTCACACCACAGTTAAGTGGCAAGAATGAGATTCTGACCAGGTCTAACCCCAAAACTTCCACTCTTAATCACTATTTCTAATACGAAAAATGTTTGCATGTTTTGCAGACCCTAAACCAATCATAGAATTTAAACATTGTTGGTCACCAGAAAAAAATAATTTCTTTATCAAGGATTTTCTCTTATTGAAATTATTTTAAAAGAAACAACAATATGGGAAATCAGAAAGTTGGGGGAGGAAAGGCTAGCTAGGAACTCCTTAGAATTCCCATGACATTAATAAATTAACTGTTTTCATTTTTTTCATATTCCTTCCAGTCTTTGTCCAATCTGTATATGTAATTATATGTATTTTCAAAGCCATTTTAAATGAATAGCTAGTATTGAAATGATAAACTCATCAAATGAGTTGTCTTCTTAAAAACAGACAAAAAGCATTTTAATTCTTCCCTCCGCATTCTGGGTTTCATTTCCTCTTCTGGAACAATAACAATGACAGATTCTTGAAGAATTCTGATTCACACAGCAGATGTGAGGATTAGAGAACCTGCTGGCTAATTGGAGATAAGTTTCACTGGAAAAAGTCACATGAAAACAAACTATATGTGGTAAATCCCTACCCCTGAGCTTCTCAGGATATACCGAATTTATCCCACCAAAGAGTTCTGTTTTTGTAGAACTTCAGATGCCCTGAGTCTCTACATCAGCATTTTCCAAGCTGTGTTCTAGAGAACCCTAATGACAGATGCACACTTAGAGTTTCAAGGTAAATACATTTAGTGACTACTGTTTACATCCCCGCTGAGAGATTTAAAATGTACATTAGCATATGAACATCCTGGGAAGTCATGCAGTAAGAAATGCGTTCACTTTTGTCCAGAAGTTGCAAACAAGCTACTTCCAGGAGCCAGGTGGGTAAAGATAGTGATCTGGTGGTGGCTGTGATGAAGTGGAAACTACATGTACCACCTGACAGTTGCTGCTTCTGGTCCACGTGGGCCTAATATTAGCATATCTTCATGAGATGTCTGAAATCTGGGTTTTGATGGAAATTTTACATCCAGTTTGAGTGGGGAAAAAAACATGTCTCGTGGCTAGATTGGGCCCCTAGGCCACCAATTGGCAGCCTCTGGGTTAATCTAACGTTTCTCCAGCTCATTTGACTACAGAACTCTTTGTTTCTAGAATACTCTTTGGGGAAATGCTACCACACTTCATTCTCCTGCCAACCCTTTAAGGTCACTCTCTACATCTAGTCTTCCTCCCGTGCTCCAGTCTTCCAACCTAAAGTATGTTCCAGTTACTATGATTGTGTAATAAATTACTCCAACACTTGTGGCTCAAAAAAAGCAATATTTATTTTGCTCAAAAGTTGTAGTTTGGGTAAGTCTCAGAGAGCATGATTCATCTTTATTCCACTGCATGTCGGTGTGGCTCAAAGCCTCGTGGAGATGGTGAGGGGTGGGAACCATCCAATGGCATTCTCAGGGCACCTGGCTCGTTCAGTCAGTGGAGCATGCGACTCTTGATTTTGGAGTTGTGGGTTTGAGCCCCACATTGCATGTAGAGATTGCTTAAAAATAAAATCTTAAAAAAAAAACAAACAAACAAAGGCATTCTCACTCAAATGTCAGGCTTATGCCAATAGTCACCTGACACCTTAGCTGCAATGGCTTAGAACACCTACATGTGACCTTTCTTTGAGGCCTGGGCTTCCTTGCTAGATATCTAGCCATCTAGATAGCTAGATTCCAGGAGTGAGTTGTCCTGACAGGGTTACAAGAGTGTGGGAGAGGTGCTGGTCCTTGTCTCACAGAGTCAAAGAGTGAGTTTCATGGACAACAGAGTGAGCGAAACAATAGAGTTTATTGAGGAAAGTACAAAGCTCTCAAGAGTGAGAGGGGTCCCAACTGGGTAACTGCCAAGGATTTTTGTCTTTGACTTTTATTGGGCCTTATCAGAAAGTTGTGACACTCCACTCATGCACCTAACCCAGGCAGGTCTAGAATATGTTTATCCATTTTTTTTCCAAACCCTGCCACAGCTTCAGCCTCCCACTTACAGCTGCAACCTTCCCAAAGAGTCCCTTATCTCCCTGACTAACGTGAACCCTTTTCCTTCCCAAGAGGAAAAGGGAGAAGCAGGCAGAACCTGCATCACCTTGTAGGATCTAGCCCCAAAAGTCACAGCACGTCATCTCTGTTGCATTCTATTTGTCAAAGCAAGTGTTCAAAGACAGGCAAGTGACTCCACCTCCTTAAAGGAGGGTGGCAAGGTTCCGAAGAGGATGGGAGACCGGAAATACCATTTTAGCCAATTTGGAAGATGCAATCTTCCGTAAAAGGAAAGAATGAGGGGCACCTGGGTGGCTCAGTCGGTTAAGCATCCAACTCTTAACTTCAGCTCAAGTCATGAACTCATGGTCCTGAGGTCGAGCCTGGCATCAGGCTCCATGCTGGATGTGGAGTCTGCCTGAGATTCTCTCTCCCTCTCCCTCTGACCCTCCCCCACTCGCACATGCTTGCACTCTCTAGCTCTCTCTCTCTTTCTCTCTCTCAAAAAAAAATTCTGGCTCTTTTATTTAACAAAAATAATGTGATTCGAGCAAGTGATTTTATCTCTTTTTGCACCATTTGTTTACTGTATCCTGAATTACAGTTGCTTAGACTGTAAGCATCTTGAGAGTAGCACTCACATCTAAGTTTTTTGTTTTATTCTTTAATGCTGCTGTAATGCAAAGTGCAGACACTTACTTGGGGTTTAGTACATATTTCTAATACCTTATTTTATTACAGCTAGTAGGGAGGTTCTCAGTAACTTTTCACCGCTTGTAAACATCGTCGAAGGAGACGAAATGCCCCCCCCCCCCCCCAGAACTGAATTACACTGCCTTTAGTTCATTATTGTTCTGTGTTGGTCTCAGCCTATCAATGAGCGGTGCTGTGGAGGGACCAGCGCCTGTGGTTCTTATTATGATTTCAAGATGCTCTCAGCAATAACCACCAGGAAATTTTGAAAGAGAAAATGTTTCTTATAAGTTCTGAAAATTACATGGCCCACCTGGAGCCACACAGTGAGGTCATGGATAGAGAGAAAGAGAGCAGACCCAGGGTTCTGCTTTTATTGGGGTTGAGGGCAGGGGACCTAGAGTTTTGAGGGCTCATTCTTCATTGGTTTTAAACCATTCACTCATTTAAAACAGAAGTGCAGGAATTTAGAGACTGGGAGGAGGAAAAAACAACCAGCCCAAATGGTCAGTTATTGAAATCAACCAAGCTGTCTAAAACAAAGTAGCCTTGGGAGTAGGGGTGGGGGGAGGGGGCGATGCATGACCTGGCTCCTGATCTAACGGCAAGGTGTCTTTTATCAAGATAGCCATTTTGAAGTGGATGCCTCATCAATCAAAACTTAAGTCAGGCATTTGCCTTACAAAAAGAAAGCCAACTGTCAGGGCTTGCACTGCAACTATCCATCCACATGCCACTTCCTTTATCACAGGACTTGTGACCGTATGGATGTGAGGCAAGGCTCAAACCCCAGGGCCCTCCCATCTTCTTTTTTAACTGAGCCAGCCAGGCTTCCATGCTCCCATCTCCTTATGCCTATCACAAAGTAGCCCTGTTGTCCTCTATCACCAGCTGCCCAAAGAGCCACCAGGAAGCCTGCTGAGAAATCGGCCCCACAAAACCTTATGCCCAAAGCAGCAGCAAACCCCAGGTTTGGTCTGCAAACCTCCAGGCCCAGTGCACCTTTAAGAGTAGTTCTTTGCTGTGAATACAGATACCAAATGGAGCCACAAACTGATATAATCTTGTCAAACTTTGGCTCCACAAAGGCATTCATTTGCTAATGAATATGCTAAAATCTCTTTCAAAAATGACCATACCCATTTGAAGGACAAGTTTTCCTCATTGCGCATTAATACTCCATTCCTCTTTGCAGCTTGCCCTGGGAGGAAGACTAGAAAGAACAGGAAAATATCTTAGATTCTGACATCCTGCTCAAGCTTGTATTAAATTATTTCTAACCTCCTGTGCCCTTTCCTCTCCTTCCCATCATTTCCAATTTTTTCTCCCCACATTTCTGCAGCCAGCCTGCTACCACATTGTTTGGTGAAAGCCTCAGGCTATTTGCCATGTGCCTGCCAACTTCTGCAGTGATGGCCGATTTCATTAAACAAGGAAGCGTGTCTAACCCAGAGGCAACCAGAAAATCTATGTTGAGTGCTAGTACCAATATTTTTGTTTTTCAACATTTCTGAACCACGCAGTGTACAGGTTATGCTATTGCACCCTCGCTATCCTGAGAAATAATTTTTTTCATTTATGAATATAAAATTACAGTAACTACTGATTCCTTTGTTCTTAATGTTACTAGTTTTAAGCACTTCACATACATTGTTTCACTTAATCTGCACAACCACTTCAGGAGACTTTCTACATTTTACAAACGAGAAACTGAGTTAAAGAGGTGAGCTGAATTGCCAAAGGTCTCTTGACAAGGGACATAGCCAGTTTTGCGACCTGTTTTACTTGATGCCAAAGCCCATGGATTTTCTTCCCTATACCATTTAGGTTGAGAAAGGGGCATGTGTGACCCTTTTCTTATGTCAGAGATTTTATTAATATTGAGCCTTCCTGTTTGACTCAATTTGTCAGTTCATTGATAATGTTGCGATCAGACACACTCAGGGTCCTAAGAGACCATAGAATTCATTAGGTCAAGCTAATCTGTGAATCGCCTTTATAGCACTTCTCACATTGGTCATTGCACTTCTGTTTAAAGACTTCTAATGTTGGGGAACCCAGTCTTCTGAGGAGGAAGCAGCCCATCATTTTCGGGCATTTGATTAAAATCTGCCCCCCAAGAACTGCCATTCATTCACCCTAGTCCTTCTGTCTGTAAGACAAGGCTAAACCTACTTACTCAGCTCCATCACCCTGTGAACGTTGCTTTACCAGTGAATTGTTTCATAAACCAGGTTACTCCTGCCTGCCTATTCACTCTTGCCTGAATAGATGCCAGTTTGCCAATGCCCCTCACTACATGCCCCCCCCAAGACTACACCCAGAGCTCAAACTAATTCTGACCAATCAAAATTCTATCCCATCCTCCATCAGGATGCTGACCATCTATTCTTGCAGCCCCAGGTTGAGTATGTTCTTTGGGCAGCCACATGGAATCTTGGACTATTAGCTTTTAGTCAATATGATATGTGAGTACAGATGTTTTGGCCACATTTTGCTAACCTGGGCTGCTAGATCCCAGGGCAGTAAGGTCTCTAACTGATCCGCACATAATTTCACGTTAACAAAAACTGTTTGTGGCAAATATTTTACCCAAGCTTGCACAGTGATTTTCATTTCTTGCCATGCCTCTTTTCTTCTGCATATAGATAATGGATTGCTTAAGTTTTGATCCAGTGACAGTTAATCAATAGATGTCTAAAGAAAGAAAAAGAAAGTCAGACTCCTCACAGACACAATGGGCATTCAATCTTACATCAAACAGTTCTTTCACAGCACAACCCCAGGATCCTTCTAATCAACAATTATGTTTGACTACAAAATTGAAAGTATCTCTGCTTTAACTCAAGGATGACCAAAATAGGGTGGTGAATGGGAACTGGCAATATGCTGTTCTTCCTTAAAAGTCCCTGGTTCTAAATTAAATTGCTGATTTTTTTACTCTTTATATTTTAATTTCATTAATATTTAACTTTGTCATGGTTCTTATAGAAATTTTTATTTTCTAGTTTTACAATCAAAAAGTAAAGGGAAAATGTCAGCTTTATTCTTGGGAAATGCTTTATTCTTGGGAAAAGTATAATTTTTAGAGATCAGTGAACAGACTAGAAGCCTGTTTCCCATCCCCCTTATTCTGATCTTTTGAGTCAATCTGCGTAAACAAACCTGAGTGTCTAATCAATTCAGACTTCTTACCTTACAGAGGACAAAAAAAAAAGAAAAAAAAATGTACAGGTGACTTTAAATGACTTGTTCAAGTTTACAGGGTTAGTAGAAACACACAACTCTCTTCTTTCCAACCACTGATACAGAATATTAATTCGAAGGAATGCGAAGAAGCAAGAGATGCCTCTAGTGTAGGGTCTTTTGGAGAAAGACCATGGAGGAATTGAAATTGAAAAGAAGTATTTTTTAACCAAATCTTACTTTTTCACAAAAATAACGTGCTAGCAGGGCACCAGGGTGGTTCAGTTGGTTAAGTATCTGACTCCTGGTTTCGGTTCAGGTCATGATCTCACAGGTGCGTGAGTCTGAGCTCCACATCAGGCTCTACGCTCGGTGCAGTCTGCTTGGGATTCTCTGTCTCCCTCTCTTTCTGCCCCTCCTCTGCTTGCTTGCTCTCTCTCTCTCTCAAAGATAAATATATAAACTTTATATTAAAAAAAATAGGGGTGCCTGTGTGGCTCAGTCAGTTAAGCGTCTCACTTCAGCTCAGGTCATGGTCTCTGACAACTCAGAGCCTGGAACCTGCTTCAGATTCTGTTTCCATCTCTCTCTGCCCTTCTCCCATTCATGCTCTGTTTCTGCCTCTCTCTCAAAAATAAATAAACATCAAAAAATGTTTTTTTTAATAAAATAAATAAAAATAAATAACATGCTAGCAATAGAAAATTTTGGAAATGCTGTAAAATACAAGGAATGGTAATGGGACAAATTACAACCATGAAAGTAGTACTGTGGGTACATTTCTCTACAGTCTTTTTTCCCCAACACAGTATTTGTTGCTGTTTTCTATCATTATGATCATACTACTTATAAAGGCCCAAGGCCTGCTCCATGCTGTAATAACTCTTCATAAATACCATTTTATTTTTTTTTAATTTTTTTTTTTTAACATTTATTTATTTTTGAGACAGAGAGACAGAGCATGAACGGGGGAGGGTCAGAGAGAGAGGGAGACACAGAATCTGAAACAGGCTCCAGGCCCTGAGCTGTCAGCACAAAGCCCAACGCGGGGCTCGAACTCACAGACTGTGAGATCATGACCTGAGCCGAAGTCGGACACTTAACCGACCAAGCCACCCAGGCGCCCCCATAAATACCATTTTAATTGCTACTTAACAGTTTTTTTTCCATAATCTCTTAACTTTGCTCCTATTTTTGAATAATTAGGTAGAAGGGAAAGATTTACATAGAAGAAAGTTATCTAGAAGAGGGTACGTATTTACAGCAAATTAAAACACCAGGATACTCATAGATGTATATTTGGGCTTTGAGGTTATAGGTGAGATCTTTGTTTTATTCTTTATATTTTTCTCAGTGATACAAAAACACTACTAAACACACCTACACTTATTTAACATTTACCATGTACTTCATGCCACAGATATATTTTCTCATTTAATCCTCATAATAACTAACCAAGATCACTGTTATATGTTCACTTTAAAAATAGGGAAAATGAGACCTAGCGGAGTGAAGGGTCTTGCAGAAGGTTAGTGATGGAGCCACATTTTTTTCCCAGTTCCACCTGAGCAGAGAGCTACCCTTCTCAACCACGATACCACATATCCCAAGCTTTTCATGAATATCAACCACTGTTATAATCATTTTTAAAAATGAAAGTAGATTGCAAATAGCTCATTTCTGATGTAGGCAGATAACTTATTACCTGTAGAATATAAAAAACAATCTACCAAAATCCCAGAACAGCTAAGAAAATCATCAATACATAAAATCCCTTCAGTCCTATCTACAATGGTTAAAATTCAAATATGTTTCAGGTTTCTCTAAAACTGATTAGAAATAGAAAAAAAGAAGCAGTGTTAATTGCAGTTACATGAATGAAATCTGGATTCTGAGACTGGATGAAAATTGTGCTAAAAGTAGTCGTCTGTAATTAAATGAAACTGTGCTGTGCACTTTAATTAGTCAGCATAATTTGTTCTAAGTGGTAAGTCCTGGAGCATCTCGTTAAATAAGAGCCTGACAGCCTCACCTTAACTGAGGTTCTGTTTCCTATAGCAGTCTTATTTATGCATCCACAACTCTAATTTGAACCTACAGGAAAGGTGATGCATCCTTTTGTAAACCAGATGTACATGTTACAAAATCTTCTTCATTATTTCATTCAGAAGACTTGGGAAAATCAGTAAACATTATAAAATTCACTTGATAGATTTATCTTTGTTTCTATGCAGAGAAGCTGAACTACATTTTTGAAAAGCTATTCAAGAAAATGAGTCTGCAAATTTTTTTAAGTCTATTTATTTGTTTTGAAAGAAAGAAAGTATGAGTAGGGGAGGGACAGAAAGAGAGGGAGAGGGAGGACCCCAAGTAGGTTCCACGCTGTCACCTGAGAGCCCACTGCAGGGCTCAATCCCCCAAACTGCAAGATCATGACCTGAGCCAAAATCAAGAGTCAGATGCTTAACTGACTGAGCTACCCAGACCCCCAGGTCTCCGAAATTTTTTTCAAATTCCTCAGGACTTAGATATTCAGGTTTGTGGTATTTACAAAGGTCAGATAGTTGTTCTTCTTCATTGTTGTTTTGAACCTTTAAAAAATTATAACAGCAATGCATACTTAGAAAATTCAGAAAGTGCAGAAAAGTATAAAGCAGGAAAAACATCACCCATCATCCCTTCATTCAAAGACAGATTATTCTTAACATGGCAGTGTATGTCCTTTTAGTTAATTATCAAGCCATTGCTTTTGTATATTGGAGATCAATCTGTTTGCACAATTTGGAATTCTAGTAAAAAGACTTGTTAAAAAATAAATTTTGGATTTTATCCCTAACCTTAACCTGGATAAGTGGTGGCCATTCCATGTGCTTCTAGCATCTCAGACACAGATTGTCAAGGTGCCTGCTGCCCTGAGCCTTCGTCAAGGGGAGGCCTCTGCTGAAGGGACAGGACCCATTCCTGTGGTAGGAAGGCACAGTGTAGACATAATAAAGGAGAATGACAACACCGACTACTTACTTAGAAGCCTTGGATTAAACAGGTTGGGTTGGCCCTTAATCCCCGAACATTTACTTCCGTAAGAAATAAGCTTAGAATTATCATTCGGAGCAACTCTGAAGAGTTCCCACCAGAGAACAACCACTATCAGACACGAGGGTAGAGAAGATGGTAAGATAGAAGGACTGAAAGGTGAAGGGCAACCCTGAAGGTGTCAGCAAGTCACAGGACTTAGAATCATAGAAATTGAGATTTGCAGGTAAAGGGCGTGCATGTCAGTCCCACACTCAGATGTTCAAGGGAAAATCCCTTGTTTTCTTTAAAGAAAATTAAGTGGTCTCTAAGCATCGCTCTTACCAACTGGAAAGTAACATAGTCTCAGGCACCAAATATGGAAGGATTATGGGGTGTCAGAAATCAAGGGCAGAGTCTTCATCCTCCATCTGTTCATGCTGATGGCTAACAGCCGACAAGCCCCAAGTGGTTCCTTGAAATCCAGTTTCTCTCTATGTCCCTGCCATGTGGGAATCAGAGTTCAAGTCAGCCCCCCAGCCATACCCTCTGGCACCCTCTTGGAGGTCAGGCCAGTTTGCAGGGAAAAACCTAAAAGCTAAGCACCAGTCTCCCATTCATCTCAACCCACCACCCTCCTTCTATTTTCCCACCCCTGAAAATTTCCCCTTCCTCTCTTAGGTTCTCTAAAATATTTGCCCCTTTCCCCCCACGCCAGGACACCCAAAGTACTCTCTCCAGGCTTAACAAAATAGAAGCTAACCAGGCAGATCTTGCAGAAAATTTCTGCTTCAGTCCTCCCCTGAAGTAAAGGAGAGCCAACGTCCTGGTTTCCCTTTTGGAAGACATGAAGGAAATTATAAAGAGAAAAACACAAAGTAATATTTTCCAAAAAATCATCCTGCCATTGGTAAGACCTTAACTAAAAGGACTCCATTAAGTTCACACCAAAAGACAGTCTCCTTAATGTTTTAGCCCTACGAGACCATGCTTGCCGTAAGGTGATGAGCATGGGCTTAGAAGCCAGACCGAGGTTCTGATCCTGTGCAATCCTAGCTTTAGGACCATAATCCTCTAGACTCAGTTTTCTCCCAGCACAGTGCTTGGCACAGAGTAGGGTTATCTAATGTTATTTTCCCTTGTTCATGGCCAGCTGCCTCCCCAAGTCACTGCCCCTCCAGTCCCAAAGCCACTGCTCTAATTCCTCATATCCTGAGAGCGACTCTAAGAAAGACCATCCTTCCTAAAATATGTGGCTGGTACCCACACTTGAAACTGCTCAAGTAATGGATTTTTAGTTGAATTTGGTATATATGATATTGGTCCTTCAGATGGTAACTATTTTCCTGCTGGAGAAAGTCACAACTAATCCAGTTCAACACTTTGACCACTAAGTACCCTCCAGAAGCTCTTCAACCATGAGTATCATTGGAGGCGACCAGTTTGAACATTTTATTCCTCCTAAGAACTCCTTTTGATCTATGAGTAAAACTGTCTTCCTAGAAATAACCCAAGTGACATAGCATGTTCTTAAATCCATCTGTCTTCATTTTTACTATCTCCTAGTCAGATACAGAGTTTTGGGATAAGATGCAAGCAGAATGGGAAGAAATGGCCCGGAGGAACTGGATATCCGAGAACCAAGAAGCCCAGAACCAAGTTACAATCTCAGCTAGTGAGAAGGTGACCAATTCTGTTCTTATATACGCTGACCAGTTTTCTCAACCTCTTTGCATCATATTTTTATAAATTAGTTAATAACTATTTTGTGAAAATGTTAAGAATTAAACAGACAATTTAATGTCAATCTGACCTAGAAGAAATTCTGGTAGATGAAAACAATATAATCATCCAATGTGTGAAGACAGCAAAGCTGGAATGGAATATCCTTATTTTTATCAATGTTAATACAGTTTGGCAGTCAACAAGAGCTTGGATCCTGACTGCTGGCAAGTTACTGAACTGACTGACATTGAGGGTGGGTTGGAACAAGAACTGGTTGATCCCACAATGTTTTTTGTCAGTCATTCATGTGAGCCCTGTGGATGAGCTAACAGAAATTGTATCAATGGACAGGGGAGTGAAGTGGGGGCTTAGGGCTATATTTCACAGGGTCCTCACACAGCTCACGAAAGAACTACATGGAAAAGATACCCTTCACACAGCCAGGTCCAGTCCCAAGGGGATTCCTCAAAGATATTCCCCTGATAGGAGCCCCAGCAAATGTGAGAGTTCAGTGAACAACCAGCCAAATTACCCATGATGTCCCAGTTGCCCTTGGATTTATGCTTTTAAAAACATTTTCAAAAATAAATTGAAATGATTCAAAAGATAGGAAAAAATATGGAATTTTCTAACTCAAGGGATACACACACACACACACACACACACACACATACATATATATGTTTGTATTATGGACTTTTTATGGTAGAGGAAGTCTCAATAGTATTCAGTTCTGGATAACTTCCATTTGTTCAATCCAACAAATATTTATTAAATGCCTACCTTGTAGTAGATATGATGATGAATAGTCTCCAATCTTAGGGGATTTTCAACCTACATAGTCATTCATTAAAACGTCTTCCTTACCCCACCATTCTCTGTCCCTCGGTAGGCCAGGCATTCTCATAAAATCCGAAGAACTATCTTATTAAAAATAACTCTTTTCCACAATGAAATCAAAACTAAGCAAGAAGAGAAGACATTGATATAGATTGTCAGACTCTAGGCTATAATTCGTGCACCTGAGGCATGGCTGGGCCCTGAGATTCTCATCCCCAGGACCCCATATCTGTTATACCACTACATAAACTGGTCATACCCTGTGGCTTTGATAAGGGGTGTTATCTTTCTCAATGCCAGTGGAGAATGAAGGTCTCCATTTAATGTATTTTAAAACCTTAGTAGCATCACCAACAGACTAGCTTATTTGTATCTATCAAATTAGAAGGACATTATGATAATCTATGCTGGTAAAGTTGCAGCAAATCATTTCTCTCAGATAATTCCAATAAGAGTTTAACTTGAGATAAACTTTCTCAAAAACAGTTATACACATCAAGGGCTCCAAAATAGTTCATAGCCTTAAGTCTAATGAAGCCCTCTAGAAGTCCATCCTAATGTAATAATCATATGCAGACAAAGATTTGAGCATGAGATCTTCACTTTAATCTTATTTACGATAATAAAAAAATTGAAAGTAGCCTGAATGTCCATCAGTAGAAACTTAATTAAATAAGTTTAGGCACAAGATAGATAATTTTAAAAACCAAATGGGGCACAAGCTACAAAACTGCATATATACATAAGCTTATTTATTTAATTTATATATTCATTAAAATATTAGATTATTTATAAATTCTGTATTTTTTACATTTTTGAAATAAAAAATCTATAGCTTTAAAATATGCATTTTCAATGGGGCAGTATGGCCCACCATGGGGCAAAAACTGGTTCAAGGAGCAGGAAGGTAAAAAAATATCTCAGATATTGGAATGGTTTGTAGACCTCCAAAGGGCCAAAGCATATACACAGATGTACAGTATGTGGCATTAACATTTGAGGGGAACGGATGGTAGCACTTAGCGAAAATATGTCCAAAACTCTGTATTTTTTAAATCTTGGGGAGAAATGATTGAAACAAAAAGAACAAAAGAGCAACAGAGAAAACAAACTCCAGGATATCAGCAGTGATATTTAGGTTGTAGCATTATGGGTAACTTTGCTTCTTTTTATATTATTCAATAACAAAATAATACCATCTAAACTGTATACAGTGAGAATGTACTACATTCATAGGAAGGAAAGAAAACCAGTCATTTAAATTTAATTTTAATTAAAATAAATACATAAATTCAAATTCAAAAAGAGCTTACTGAACGTGAGAATGAAGAGATAAATCAATGGATCTTGTATTGGCCCTTCTCTACGTTGTAGGGATATTACTTTCACACCGAAAATCCCTTCAAGGACTGGCCGGGAGCATTTGAAGAGGGCTTAAAAAGACTGAAGGAGGGGGACCTGCCCGTCACCATACTGTTCATGGAGGCGGCAATTCTTCAGGACCCTGGAGATGCAGAGGTATCCTATCCCCTTCGTCCTGCCAGGCTCACAAAGTGACTACGTGTAAATGAGGGACACAGGATGCCACAGAGTTCTACTGGGCTGCATTTTCTTCAGTTAAAGGTTCCCAAAGGAGTTAACCTGGTTTACTGTGCTGTGTGTTTGAAAGTTACAAATAGGTATACCTTTCTCTAACCAAATCTGCAGTATCTACAGTGCCCAAAATAAAAGGATGGGGACAAGAAATGAAAAACCAAAATTGCCAACCTAGAGGTTCAGCAATAGTTTTCAGGGGCCAGTGTATAGTTCCATCTAGGATTAGAGCCATACCCTATCTCACCCTTGATTTTACTCACTCATTGTTTATTGAGCACATACTATGTCCCAAGAATTGTGCCAGACATGGATTTCAAATATTGAGGAGCTGGAAAAAATGGAACCATTGAAAAGACACACTTGTATTCTATTTGGAGAGACAAGTAAATAAATCAATGCAGTGTAAGAAATGCAGTGTTAGAGTATGTACAGGATGGTAGGGGAGCAGAGAGCAAGGGTCCTAAGCCAGTCTTCTCCCACAATTAAGTCCAAAACTGAGCTTTGAAGGAGGGAGATTAATTAAAGACAGCAGGGGAGTCGAGATGTTAAGAGGCAGTGGTCTGTGAGTGGGCAGTGAGGCATGAAACATTGTGCTGGGTGGGGAGAGGAGAGGAGACAATGCCAGGAGAGGAGGTAGGAAGAGGTGGGTAAGAGTCTGAACTTCATGAAAGCAGGGGACTCTACTCAGCAGAGGGATATAATCAGATTTGCATGTTTGAATTGAAAAACCCCTTTTGCTGAGGTGTAGAAGGTGATGGAGACCGAGGCCAGGAGACCACCCAGGGAGGCTTCCATCATCCTATTTTGGTCCACCATGTTTCCAAACCTGTGAAGGCCTATAATTAGATAGCAGCAGGTGTAAAGTTTTAGTTCATGAGTAATTTTCAGGAATTGTCTTATAAAGAATCTTCCTTATAAGAAATTCACAGAAATTTTAGGGAGGGGTATACACGGCTCTGAGATGGCAGTATACAATAGTGGTTAAGCTTCTAGGCTCTGCTGGCCTGTGTGGGTTCAAATCCCTGCTCTACCACTCATGAGCCATGAGCCATGTGATCTGGGACAAGTCATGTAAACCATCTCAGCTTCCATTTCCTCATATGTAAAATGGAAATCACATTACAATAACTATCTCCCTGGGTGTTGTGAGGATTAAATTAGGTCATACAAATAAAGTGCTTAGTTCAGTGCCTGACACATCAGTAATTAGTCTTCATCGTTACTTTGTATTTGGGATTTTTCTTGTATCGTTACTATTGACTGTACTTAAAGTCTGTATAGGAAGGACGAGTAAACTGATCACTAGGTTAAAGCCCTGGTGTCTTGTTAGTCAAAACGTTGACAGTGAAATGAGATTGAACTGAGAGTTGGAATTGTGAACCAAAATATTGAAACCCTGGAAGGTTAAAAAAGATGTATATACATTATTATCTCAGATTCATAAATGAGAACATTAGGGCACTGATTAACAAATGGATCCCAAACAAGGCCCCAGGGCCTCTGAATCTTGGAGACCCCTAAATTAAGATAATGGGCAATTTGTGAACAGTGAAAGTGACACCCTGCTCAAAGGCTAACAAGAAACCCCCAGAGAAGAACTGTTTCATCAATCTTAAGAAGCATTCTAAGATGTATGGAAGGTGAGCTCAAAATAGGGGCTGCTCTGTGTACGTCTGAAAGATTAAAGAGAAGTGCCGATATTGGGTGGGGGGGGGAACAATCAGTATTTTTTATGAGTTGATATGGCATGGGTAATAGTAACCCATGATGGGAAAAGCCAATATAATTCTTACAGCATTTCAGGATGAGTGTAGGTATTTTCATGAATAGTCTTGCTTTAAAATGTCTGTAGGTGGGAGAACTATGCACTCTCCAAACCCTTTTAAATTCCTAAGACTCTAATACACCCCCATCCCCAGTAAATTTGAGGACAGTGTCGGCAATGAGAGGTTGGTTCATGTAGATTGCTCTTGTAATGGTGCGAGAATTATTGTTCTTATGAGTATATAGGGAGAAATTTCTTATATTAAAAACTTTCATTGTCGATATGAAATATGTGACCTGCTTAAAGACATTTGTCCCATTGTTGACAATAACACAGGGTGGGAGCAACCTTATAGCAGTAGGGAATTGGTTGAGTAAATAATGGAATATCCACTCAACAAAATTTAAATTGAAAATTCTAAGTATCATGATTTTGTAAAACCATTAAAAACATTTATGATGCATGATAAAGTATAAGTGTAGGCTATAAAATTATGTCTGTATTATATTGCATTTTATATGTGCCTTATGCATTTTAACAGTGATATTAGAGCAGTGAACACATTGGAGTGGAAGCTTTTGTTTTCTTTTCCCTAGTTCCTAAATTTCTTTTACCTCTTATAATAACAGTCAGACTTGCATTTTTACAAGCTGATTTCATTTTGTACATCTTGAGATTCCTTACTATAAACTTTAGACTCTTCAGCTACATTTCTGGGTTATTTTTGCACCCCTTTTCCTGACAAATGCATAATTTTATATGTTTATCTGTTGGTTTTAAGACACCTAATATCATGAAATCTCGGATATTCAAATGTTTCCATGGGTCACAGGAGAATAAATCCTGAGAATTCGTAAGTAATAACAGAGGATCTTGACCCAGATGTCAGAAGAGCCTTTGGATAAAGAAATGCATGTGACATTTTTCCCTTTTACAAGACTCTCGCATCTCAGACAGGTTGCTCTGCACTGAGGAATCTAAAGCACAGGAGTGATTCTGCTTCCTCTTCCAATGTTGACCTTGGTTGTTTTTCGTAGGCATGGCAGTTCCTCGGGATAACCCAGGCAGAGAATGAAAATGAACAAGCAGCTATTGTCGCCCTCCAGAGGTACATGAAACTAAGTGCAAACTCACGGGCCTAGTGGGCCCTGGCTAATGGACTTCTGTTGTTTCAGACTTGTATTTTAACCCTTAGGTACATTATGAAGAATTTGGCCAGGATAAGTGCTGAGATGCCTCGTATTACACTTAGCTGTGGGAAACAAGAATTCATGAAGAAATGATGTTCCTAAATCACAGTGTTTTGTCACCTGCAAATCAGTTGACCATCACTGGCATGAAAGTATCCATGTCAAAAGCAGTCATAAAATAGACTTATTAAATATATAGTTCCTCTTAACTTTGTAACCTTCTGCAGCATTTGAAGGTTTTCCTCAGGAGAAAATATACTCAAAATAATCTCAGTGTAATTTTAGCTCCTTGTGTCTACAGAGAATCTCCCAAGATAGTTTCAATGACCTATCAATACCAAAGTATCACTACCGAGCCCCTGAGTAAAGGTCTAGGCTACTTTGGCTGGATGTAGCATCACATTTTACTTGATTAGAGCCCCTATTTCAACCCTGAAAAAATAGCCCTACCAAATAGACTTCCCCTTTCCCTACTTAATATATAACCACCCCACCTATATAATCTCTCGCTGAAGCACTGATGTAGGTACTGGGGGTTGCTACTCAAAGTGTTCTCCAGGGACTACCAGCTTCATTATCACCTTGGAGTTTGTCAGACCTGCTCAGGCTTGGGCCCACCCCAGGCCCACTATATTACATAATCTGCCTTCTGCCAGCTCCCCAGATGATTCTCATGTACATCAAAGCTTAAAAAGCCCCCACTAGAGGCCAGTGGAATAGCGTGAGGGGAGCAACTGTAGCCTGTGCCTCCTGCAAACCCACTTCAGTTGTCTAGAAACACAGGATTCTCCCTCTCCTTTATAAAACACTGTACAGCCTTTCATCTTTGGATATCCAAATTTAGCTCAAATCAGTTTGCTTTGTGGGTAAGATACGTTTACTATATTAATAGTAGAGCAGCACTGAAACAGTGATATCCCTGCCTCATGAAATAAAGTCCTAAGAAATTTTGTGCAAGGATTAGCCACCTTTTCTATAGTTTTTAAAACCATTTAGGGGAACCTGGGTGGCTCAGTCAGGTAAGTGTCTGACTCTGGATTTCGGTTCAGGTCATGATCTCACAATTGTGAGATTGAGCCCCATGTCCGGCTCTGTGCTGAGTATGTGGAGCCTGCTTGAGTTTCTCTCTGTCCCTCCCCTGCTCGCATGCTCTTTTTCTCTCAAAATAAATAAATAAATAAACATTTTAAAAAACATTTGTTAAATTACCAGATCTAGCACTCAGCAAGATGAGTTTTAACTTTCTTACAAATATACTTATGTCCCAATTTTGACATAGATAAATATGGTATTTTCCAGGGGCTTAATATAAACTTCGCAATGCTCTTGCACCATTTAATTAGTAAAGGCTTCAAATTTCCTAAAGAACTGTTAGAGTCAGTCTCAGAAAAAAATCTGAAATAGGCTTTTTATTTATTTACTTATTTATTTATGCCTTGATGCAGGTGCTTAGAATTACAGCCCAACAACTTGAAAGCTTTGATGGCTTTGGCTGTAAGTTACACTAACACTGGCCATCAGCAGGATGCCTGCGAAGCTCTAAAAAACTGGATTAAGCAAAATCCAAAGTACAAATACCTTGTGAAGAGCAAGAAAGGATCTCCAGGCCTTACCCGGAGGATGTCCAAGTCTCCAGTTGATAGGTATGCTTCTAACTAAATGACCGTGGGCAGTAAACACCCATATACACAATTAGTCACCTTAAGGGTAATTAACGAGCCTCACCACAAGCCATTCCAGAACGATTGTAGGACAACATCCTGCTAGAAGAGCATCTCTGATTAAAAAGATTGATGCTGAGAGCAGAACCAACAATTGGACACATGATCAACGTTGTAAACGTTGTAGTCACGCATAGGCGTTTATCTGAGTACCATAATTCAAAGCAAAGTGCTGTGGACATATAATTAACCTAAAATAAGTTACAAAATGCACCACATTTCATAAAGACTGAGAATTGGATATGAGTCCTTTCTTCTAGGGTTTTGTTTCTATCAGCAATAAATCATGATGTTAAATTCTTTCTCATAGAGCCTTGGGGTTTTCCACATTGGCTCTCACAGGGTCAATGAAACTCTCCTTGGGAAGACTTGACTTAGTACAGTCTTGTTTCTGTGTATGACAAAATACTTCATGAAAATCAGCAGGTATTTTTTAATGTGCAGTATTAGTCCTCTCATTAAGGGAATATATTTTAAGCAAGATTTTTCCAGTTTGTAATGTTCTCTTAGAACAGTGGACATAATAGTAAATAATATATGTTCAGACTATTTGGATTATAAATCTCATTTTTTCCCTTGCAGCTCTGTTTTGGAAGGAGTTAAGGAATTATATCTGGAAGCTGCCCACCAAAATGGAGATATGATTGACCCAGACCTACAGACAGGTCTGGGGGTACTGTTCCACCTGAGCGGAGAATTTAACAGAGCAATAGATGCATTTAACGCTGCCTTAACTGTTCGGCCAGAGGTAAGTGCCCAACAAGAAACCATAAAGTTCTCTGTTAAAAAATAAGTTGCCGCAGGCTACACTTTGCACATTTCTGCTACACCTTATTTGCCTGCATCCAATGGTTTAAAAATTATGAGTACTAATGATATGCTTCTGTGGCTGTTAATACTTGAGTACCTAAAATAGAAACATGAACTACCTGACAGCATCAAATGATAGCTGCTCTTTGATGAATGAAAGCCATTTCACAAAGCTGTCCGTAAAATCATTTGAGTAATTTACCAGTGTCATGGTCCCCATCCATGAGCACTGGATAAATTTTTCGCCACCATCCTTCTTCTGCAAGAAATATGGGAGTACTCTGTCACCGTGACTCGTACTGGTTGTTAGTTCTAATTTTGTCATCAGGACTATTCATTATGGAACCGTCTCGGGGCAACCTTGGCGAATGGAGACCGCAGTGAGGAAGCTGTGGAGGCCTACACACGAGCACTGGAGATTCAGCCAGGCTTCATCCGATCCAGATACAATCTGGGAATAAGCTGCATCAATCTGGGCGCCTACAGGTGAAGTATGGTCACAGGCTGAGAACCATGAGCCACATGCAGGGCTGAGGTGAAAGATTGTTTCCCAGTGAAAATACCTCCTTTTGTAGGAGTAACCCTCCTCCTCTTGTCAAGGGAAAATTTGAACCCTCGGATCCTGGGGCCTGTTGCTGCAGGAACAGTGTGCTTCAGTGTTTCTCAGCCTGTGGCGAACAGCGATCATGGAGGCAGCTTGTGAAATGTAGATTCCCAGGCCTCTCCCCAGAGATTTCCATTCAGTCAGCCTGGGTTGGGACAAGTTAGTAACACTTCCAAGGGCAAGTGTTTGAGAAACTTGAACATTCCAACCCTTCATTTCCCAAATAAGCAAAAAAGAGAACCTTGGGGGATAGGGACAGGGAAACCAACAAAATGAGTTAAGAAGGTCCAGGGTCAGTTTTTGGCAAAGCACAACAAAAAGTCCAGGTTTTCTAAAACTACTTTGCCAGTAAAGTTGGCTAAAAAATTATTTTAAGAAAAAATTTTAAATGGTGCGTTTATGGTTTAAAATGTCTTGTTCTGTCATGATTCCTCATCATCAGGTCTATATCATATATACTATTTTTTATGCATCTACAGGGCCCATAAATGACCTTTATTTTTTTTAGGTAATGAAAGTATAGGTAATTTTTCCTTCTTTAGCTTTCTACTTTTTCGACTTTCTAAATAAATAGGTATTATTTTTGTAATTGGAAAAAAGAGAATTGTTAGTTTTAAATCCCACAAAAAATGTAACCCTTTCTCATTCTCAGAAAAAGCCTGGCTTTTAGAATCAGACAAGCTCGGATTCAAATCACAGCTCTGCCATTTACTGGTTTTGTGATTCTGGGCACATAACTGTGAGCCTCAATTTCTTCACCTGCTTAAAAACAAGTGGTGATAATATTTATCCCGCAGGATTATTATGCAGGTTAAACGTAATTGCCTAGCACAGAACAGTAGTCAGCATTTATTATTATGATTCTGATCATTGCCATCATCATCAGTATCCTTATTATCTATTCGGATAAGTCATCAGAGAGCTACATAACTGGCTTGCAATCCCTTTGACATCTGAAAAATTGCTGTTTCTGAACTGCCTTGGGGATTGTGCCATTGGCAAATATTGACGTTTCAGAAATTGGTTGCTACATTTATACTAGAAGAATCTTAGAACATTAGTCACTGGATTATACCCGTCCTCCAAGAGGACCTTGTTCAGGTTAAAACCAGGAATAGCTGAGTGACTCTGCAACTGGTTTGCTTTATTTCATGGGCACTGTGAAGTGTGCGACTGCAGAGACCCTCCTTACATCAGCTCTGCAAAGGGTCACGGGAGAACCTTTGCTGCCCCCTCGCACATCAGCTGTCAAAGGCCTGGCAATGTCCATTTTGTATATGAAGTTCATTCTGGTCTCATCTGATTTTCCTAACCCGATTTTATCTTTACCCCTTTTAGTCACTTAACTTTCTAACTATGTCATATAGATGTATTTAATAAGATACCTTAGGTCCTTTGTTGGAACAGGGAGAGATGTAAATAAATATTTATGTACATGTAGTCATATTAACTTCTATCAGAGGAGGCTTTTACAAGGCTTCTGGTTGAGTAGTTCTTAACTGTAACTCCTCGTTACAGTGTAGAAAACAGTACTTGAGATGCCAATAAAATACTTTCTTGGCACTTACATGTATAAGCCTCAGTAGGGCACCCGCTTGCAGGAGGCCTTGAAGGTCCATGATAGGTAGAAATGGGCAACTCTACCGGGAATGGATTTTTAATCCTCAAGCAGAAAGTCACCTGTACAGGAGCAAGTCAATTTTAGAGTTGCCATATAAAATACAGAATTCCCAGTTAAATTTTAATTAGATAAACAGCAAATATGTTTTTAGGGTAAGTATTTTCCAAATATTGCATGGGACATGCTCATACTAAAAATTATTGTTTATCTGGTATTCAAATTTAACTGTGCATCCTGTATTCTTACTTGGTAAATATGGCAACCTTGATCAAATGGCTACCTAAAAATTTCAAAACATCTCAGCTAAGCTCTGTGGGTCCTTTATCGTCATGCTAGATGTGGGAAATTTTTATCAGTACTAAATATTTTGGGGTTTTTTTCCCCCTGAGAAAAAGAAGACCACCAAGTGAGACATAAACCTTAAATGAATTCTGAAAATAAGTTTAACTCGAGGTGTAAGTGGATAGTTAGGAAATAATAACCCTCAATAGAGATGTGGCTGAGAAGAAGAGCCAAGACCTGGTTCAGATACTTCCATACCCACCAGAGTCTTGGAACTTCTCCCTCAAGGGCTGCAGGTGTCTATGTACATAGCTATGACACTTGTTTGTCATCGCACATTTTCTTTTTTGTTTGTTTTTTAGAGAGAGGGAGAGAAAACGTGAGTGGGGAGAAAGGTAGGGGGAGAGAGAGAGAGACAGTCTTTTTTTTTTTTTTAACCTTTATTTATTTTTGAGACAGAGAGAGAGCATGAACGGGGGAGGGTCAGAGAGAGGGAGACACAGAATCTGAAACAGGCTCTGGGCTCTGAGCTGTCAGCACAGAGCCCAACGCGGGGCTTGAACCCACGGACCGCAAGATCATGACCTGAGCCGAAGTCGGCCGCCCAACCAACTGAGCCACCCAGGCGCCCCGAGAGAGAGACAGTCTTAAGCAGGCTTCATGCTCAGCGCAGAGCCTGACGTGGGGCTCAATCCCATGACCCTGGGATCATGACCTGAGCTGAAATCAAAAGAGTGAGATGCTCAACTGACTGAGCCATCCAGGCACTCCTGTGATTGCACATGTTCTATAAAGAGTCAAAGCAAGTCCCCAGTACTTTATACAATTGAAATAAGGAAAGGAAATTGTTGGCGTGAAATGTGTAGCTCAAAATGCTACCCCTCTGTCAGTAGGAGCTCCAAAGGATCTTAAAATTATCAAGAGTGAGGACTCTTTTTAATGAAAACATAAATCACATCCCCTTTCATGTTAATGTTTTTAGTATTAATATAATGAGGGAAAGATATTATAAAATGAGGAATGCTTTTAAATGAATGCACTTTATTAATCAAGACATACATGAACAGCTTATTCATATATATGTGTGTGTGTAAACCATTTAAAAACTATTCATACATATACATGTACAATCTTCTAAATCCCCCAGAAGGACTCTGTGTTCCCAAGTTGGAGAACAGATTTAGACTATCTTCATGGGGACCGCTTCACGTTGCCTGGCAAAGTTAGCATTTAGACTATTCTGGTACTCTCCCTGTCCCTCAGAGACCACTGCCACACATGGGGCAGCTAGGAACAGCCTGTGCATGAGGAGATTCCGGGGTCTTTCTCCCCCAGAGCTCTTACGAGCCTAGGATGATGAGAGGAAATGGAATTCTTGTCATTTGAGCTGCCATCCTGGAACAAGGAAGCCAGAAAGGGCCTCCAAAGTAAACCCCACATGTGCATCTGTTTATAAACCCTCCTCTCTTGCTTGATTACTAAACATCCAAAAGAGAAGATGATTAGAATCCCAATCCCTTCCATTAGCCAGGTTGCCAAATACAGTGGAACCATTTCCCAGTTGCCATTTATTTCCAGGCAGTCTAACAATACAGATGAACCAATGTCTAGATCATGTTCATTGGAATCAGAAGTCCAGCCTCACTTCAAAGCTTCTTACCAGATGCTTAATAATGACCTTGTGGGATTAAGTGGGATCAAATGTGTGAAAAGCTTTTAAGAAGAGTAAAGCAGATACAAATTAAAGCAGTGTCATCATTCTTAGCAAAGACCAGTTTGTCTGATACAGAATTCATGCTTCTGGGGACAGAGGTCCTGAGAGTGCAGACAGAAAGCACACCGGGTACATGAGCAAGAGAGCAGCTGTGGACAGAAAGAGCTGGAAGGTTCACAGACTTGGTGTTCTCAGGACTCCTTTGCACTTTTAACAATTATCAGGCACCTCCAAGGGCTTTTAGGTGGGTTGTATCCACCAATATTTACCATATTAGAAGTTAAACTGAGAAAGTTTATAAGATTCATTTAAAAATAATAATTAACTACATGTTAACATAAATTAGACATTTTATGAAAAATAATTATTCCCCAAAACAAAAAAATGTTTAGCGAGAAGAGTGGCATTCTTTTATCATTTTTGCAACTTTTAAAAATATCTTGCTTAGGGGCGCCTGGGTGGCTCAGTCAGTTAAGGACCAACTTTGGTTCAGGTCATGATCTCATGGTTCATGGGTTCAAGCCCTGTGTCAGTCTCTGGGCTGACAGCTCGGAGCCTGGAGCCTGCTTCAGATTCTGTGTCTCCCTCTCTCTCTGCCCCTTTCCTGCTTGTGCTCTGTGTCTATCTCAAAAATAAATAAAAACTTTTTTTAATATCTTACTTAATAGAAGACAGATTCTCATATCTGTCTCCACATCCAATCTATTGGGATTTTACATATTGTGTAATCACTGTACAATTCCATTGTACATTCGTGAGAAAATGAGAATAAGATAAAATAACATCTCGGAATTGTAAAAATAATTTTGACCTCACTGATCCTAGAGTTCCCCGGACCACACTTGGAGAACTAGTGATCTGATTTAATAAAAGATTTCACATAAATTGATCCAACTGTACCTCACACAACAAGATTTTAAAATGACTTCTTGGGGCACCTGGGTGGCTCAGTCAGTTGAGCGTCTGACTTTGGCTCAAGTCATGATCTCACAGTTTGTGAGTTCAAGCCCTGCAAGGGGCTCACTGCTCAGCGCAGAGTCTGCTTCAGATCCTCTGTCCCTCTCTGTCTCTCTCTCTTTCTCTCAAATAAATAAATAAATTTTAAAATGACTTCCCATAGAACAGAACAGAGAGACAACTAACAAGGGCTTCAACTACATGTGGCCGTGGGAAGGACCAAGTGGGGAAAAGACATTACAGAGTGGATTCCACGTGGCTCAGTGAGATGCTGGGGCAAGGGCAAGAATAGTTGAAGATGGCATTAGGTTTTGGTGCTGGTTGGATGGTGATGCCATGAACAGAAATCAGGAGAACCAGTTGTAGGTTTCCCCCACCCCCATCCCATTTTACATATTCTAAAATGAAGCATCTTTTTTTTTAATTTTTTTAATGTTTATTTATTTTTGAGAGAGCACAAGCAGGGGAGGGGCAGAAAGAGGGAGACACAGAATCCAAAGCAGGCTTCAGGCTCTGAGCTGTCAGCACAGAGCCCGACACGGGACTCGAACTCAGAAACCACGAGATGATGACCTGAGCTGAAGTCGGACGCTTAACCGACTGAGCCACATAAGCGTCCCTAAATACCAGGTGTTAACAGAACTTCTAAGTGGAGATAACCAACAAATTATTAGAATCAGAGTCACAAAAGGGAAGAACTGGAATGAACTTATATCACCTAGACCATTTGGAGATGAAGAAAGTGAAGCCCTGATAGTAACTTGCTGACATCCCCAATCCCTTCTGGAACAGGGTGGGGTATTAATAAATGCATATGTTTAAAAGGAAAAAAAATAAATGAATAAAATGAGTTCTATTATCCCTATTATACAGTTGGGGAAATAATAAATTTGCCTAAGGCTAAATGCTTAGGATTCCAACCCAGATGTTCCGAGAGCAAATCAATTCAGCCCCAGCCGCCTCCCATATTACTATCACTAATAGGAATAGTTAAGCCACTTTGTTTCTGAGTAGGGCCAGATGCTTCCTCTTCAACCCTAGTTGTATAATTCACATTTGCAAATGGATTCTGTCTTTAAATTACCCCTGAGGTAGGGGGAAAAGGAATGCATTAATGAGCTAGCAATGGTTTTGCTATTACTCTTTCTGTCTCACATGACATTCTTAAAATAAAATTCCCTTTTTCTTTCTGGTTTTGCTATACTGAACAATGATTTTTCACAAAAGAATAATGAGACAACCAGAAGGTTGTTCCTCTGATGATCTAAAACACCTCAGAGAGGTGATTTAGGGTTTTGAACTAAAAGAAGTTAATCCATTTTTGTTTTTTAAGTTGCTAACTCTGAAATTTGTTGCATTTTTAAATGTCTGTTTTTCTACCCTCTTAGAGAAGCGGTCAGCAATTTTCTCACTGCCCTCAGTTTGCAAAGAAAAAGCAGGAATCAACAGCAAGTTCCTCATCCTGCAATCTCTGGGAATATCTGGGCTGCCCTCAGAATCGCACTTTCTCTGATGGACCAACCAGAACTCTTCCAGGCGGCTAATCTCGGTGACCTGGATGTCCTCCTAAGAGCTTTCAACTTGGATCCTTGAAGGAAAAGAAAAAAAAAAAATTAAAAATGATAAATCCTTATCTGTGTAAATGTACTAAGAAATGCAAAACTATTTTATTATGAATTCCAAAAAGGATAAAACCAGATGTCCAAAAGGCCATGGTGATATGACACAAGGGAACTCCTACAGACGATGCCCAGTCTCTGTTCAGATTCAAAAGCACAAAATGTTGTACATAGAGTCAAGGTTGGGCTCAGAAGAATAACTGAGAGACACAAAGACAAACCAAGATAAAATAACCGTGTGTGAATACTCTTCACAAGCTGCAAGCATTTTCAAAACACGTCCTTTGGGGTTTTTGTCCTCACTTTTGCAGCTGATGACACACCTAAGGAACTTGCTCATAGGACACCTGGAGAAAGCACTGCCTCTGATCAGGGAATTCTGACTGTTTCTGAACTACCCCCTGCAATTCCCCCTTTTACAACGTAGTTTGGGCCAAGGTGCATGCACATATATTAACCCTTGACTAAAGAGAGGCATTGCTTAGACCTGTTCCGATTTTAACTTTTACTGTAGCCCTTCGACTCCAGAGAGGGAGCTTTGCTGGCAAAAGCAGTTTTTGCACTAGAAATTTTTGCTGTTCCCAATCAAAACTTTTCTGGGACTGTATATACGCACTTTAATATCTTATTTATGCCTTGCTGGAGTTTTGTTCCGTTGCTCCAATTTTTAACTTAGGGGTGAAAGATTCAAGAACTCGGCCTTGTTAGATCAATGGACCAAATAAAAATTCCTGAAAATAGTTTTTCATAGTGTAGAGTTTTGAAGGAGTTTTTCTCAAAGCAGATAGGACACAGGGTGTAAATATGTCAAATACAGATCTTATTCACATGCTTTCTGGGACCGTATGAACTTAAGCAAGAGACATTGTACTGTCCCTTCATGCATTCTCTGCAGGGAGGAATTTGGATGATTATGGGATTTCTGTAGAGTTAACATTAACTTGCTTAAATGTCATACTTTACTTGCTTTCTGACTGCCCTGCACACCAATATTCCTTTTAAACTGTTAATATTTTAAATAGTATTTCGTAAGAGTGATACATTTTTTCCTAAAAATTAAGTGTTTTCTTAGTTCCATAATAATCTGCATTGCTCTCCCTTCTGCATTCTAATTGATAGAAGATCAATATTTTCTAGCTGAATCTCACTGAATGTCAGTGGTTTAATATGAAAGATGCATGCTCCTTTGGCTCTCATTTGGAACATTTATCAAGTATCAGGAACCTTCTGTCGGTAGTGGTGTTTTATTTCATTGATTACATTCTACTCACTTCTGCAGGGTGTGTTGTGCCCTGTTGGGGCTTGGTGATTATTTGGATTGACATCATTTTTTAAAGAGTTAGAAAAATTGTTTGCAAAACGCTAACCAAAACATAAGATCGCCAGTGTCCAATTCTAGCAAGTTGTTCTAATAAGTGGTCCCATTCTTCTTTATTGTTTCTCCTTCCTTTCTTCCTTCCTTCCTTCCTCCAGAATCTTCCCCAAAGCAATCTGATCCCAACTTTTTCTTCGTGTTCTTTGGTTAATAGTAGCTGGTTACTCTCATGATTATAGTTACCAAGCAAACAGCATTTGAGTCAAGACAGTTTAATTGACTGGAGAGTCAGCTTCTCCTGGTGAGGGCGGTGGAGGAGGGGAGCGGGGTGTGCAGGTAGAAATCCTCTCCTCTATTACCTTGGAAGTTCCTCAGGTAGGAAGGGGCCTCAAGGAAACAGGAAACCACAAATCCTTGAAGTTCACGTGTGTTATAACGACAGAGAGTTTATAAAGACGAAGAGTTTATAAGGTTTATAAGGACAAAGAGTGGAGAGCCCTGTGGTGTGCCGGGCTTTCATCTTCACTGTCGAAGCTCACTTGGGCAAAGGTGATGCCCCCAGCTGGACAGCAGGAGGCAGAGGCATTAAGGCATTCACCATTGGGCAGTAGTGACAACCCAGTCTTTGCCTACTTCCTTCCAGTCTCAGCAGCAAATAAAGCTCAACAATATTTTCAAGAATATTCTTTATAATTTTAGAATCCTAGAATTCAGTCTAGAAAGGACTCTCAGGGCCAGAGTCCAAGTTCATGGCAGCTGCCTGCTTGAATATCCCTGAGAGAAGAACATCCATTCCATGCATGTCGCTCCCGCCAATTCCCGTGCGTTCACTGGCTGACTAGCTGATTTGCATCCATCGTAGTCCATTAGGAGCCTCTGAACACAGGATTCAAAGCCAGCTTTGCAGGTTTCTGTTTATGATGCCACTCTATACTTTCAACAGTAACCGAATTTGCAGTAATAACAATAGGCTGTTTTCTTAGATTTGTTGGCCCTACATGCATGACATCAGTTAATAGTTTAAAGCCTGACAGTAGGGTAAATGCAGGATACTTTGATTTAATTTGATTGTTGCTAAGTGGTGATAAATTTTGCAGCCCAAGTTTGATTTTGCTGTCAGAATACCAAGTGAATTCAGAGGAGAGTAGACAGTTTTCCATTCCCATCATACTTGGATAATTTCAGTAGCACTTTCTTCAATATATCTAGTGTCCATCAGAACCAAGATTTTCATAGTCTGTTGCCTATCAGGAAGTGCAGAATTATTGCCCAAGATATTTTTCAATAGTATTTTTAAACAAAATTAAGTAAAAACAGTTACTAAAAAATAAGTGAAAGTTTATAGAAATCAGAGCACCACCAAAAATTAGTAAGATTTTAGAATGATCTTTATTGTATGCATTTTTCAAGTATATACACATTTTTTTAAGACAGAACTGGTTTTGGTATCTTACCCTGGTGGTATGAAATTGTCATTTATTCTTTCCATTTCAAAAGGCAGGGTGTCCTTGGTTCCTGTCTAAGGCACCCTGGGAAGGCTTTGAGTTCCTTTTTTCTGAGAGTCTTACTAAGTAAGCCTAAGATCTCTTAGAGGATGGTACTGGTTTTCTAGAATGGCCCTTCAGTTGCATGGATGTAACTTTTAAGAACTTATTTTCATTGGCAGATTGGATGAGAATGCAGAGAAATCCAGTGATCACTGCTGAATTTCAAGATATGTTACACCTATGTCTAGTGGGCTATTTCTACGTGCTGTTGTACCTTGACAGTGGGGATGAGGCTTCCTCTTAAGGTCATTCCCCATGACACCTAAAGAAAGGCAGATATTGTCCATCAGGAAGCTTTTAGCAGACAGCTATGAGCTGTGCTTTCTCAGCCAATCTGTATTTGAGCTAGAATGGCAAATTAGAGACACTTCACTGGGCTAGAATGTGCAGGACATACTCACCTTCAGAGTTGGATGCCACTCTTCTCCTTTTCTTTAAAGGGAACTATTATGTTGTATCTTGGGTCCATGTCTAGATACTCATACTAGGTAAGTCTTTCTAGTATATTCCTGCTATACAAGCAAGACTTGAACACAAGTATAGCTAGTCCCACATACAACAGGAGTTCCCAAAATCTCTTCCATACACTTTATCCATGAGCTCTTTGGGAATATAGAGAAAGCAAGATGGTCATTTTGTGTCCCTTCCTCATTTGCCCCTGAATCAGTTCCACAAGACTAGACTGCACTTTAAGTTAGTGGTTGCTATTGTTTTATACCTTGAAATGATTCTGAAAGGATTCTAGAAACAGGGTATTCTGAAGGTTTCATTTGTGTACCAATTTTTTTGAGTCCTCATATTTTAGAAATTATTAAACATGCACACACATGATTTCAACTTTGTAAAATGATTTCAAATTCATTCCGTCTCCCGATTTTACTGCACAGTTTCCCTGTCATCTCAGTATTTATAGAACTGGTTGAAATTAAACTGTTTTGAACTAAGAAGTAGATAGATAGATATATATTTTTTTAAAGAGTGTTCATAGATGAACTCTGGCATAAGGTTTGTAAAAAGGCAATTTTTAAAAAATAAAACGTATAACCTCAGGTAAAAAATAACGCATGCATTAGTACTTGCAAATCTGCCTACTCAAATATTAACCAAAGCATGCAAGATAACTGTACTGAATGTAAATTTACCCAGTGCATGGTTAAATCTCATAGGGTAGCCTATTTTTCCTTGTTTCTGAGCAAGGAAACATTTTCATGAACTTTGCGTTATAGTTTTACTATTTGCTTTTAATATCTTCTTGTCAAGACTGTTTTCCTGCTATCACACTACACTGAACTTTACAGATATTCACACATCTGGCTTATGCAGTGTTGCAGCCAGTGCCAAATGAATCTACTGAGGAATCCAGGTACTTAGACATCTAAACAAGTTTTAAACCAGTTGAGGCACAACAGATCCAAAACTCAAACAAAATCCGTGTGTCTGAACACTACTAAATGCAATTGTGTTGATTGCCTCCACAGAGTTTTGGGTTCAAAATTCTGAATCGTGCATTTCAAATATTTTCTAAAATGTAGGAGTAAATTAGAAATACTGACCTTCTAAATAAGGTGGGAAGGTTGGGGTAATGTCAGGCACATGAAAACCACCATAAGGCAAAGTGGACGTGACGGCTTAATTTGCACAAATGTTACATAGTGAGTGTGTGGGTGTCACACCATTGTCCTCAACATGGCCCTATTTATTTGATAAGTGAGTGAGCTACGTGGGCCACATCCCTTAAGAAACTGGACTTGGTCTGTATGTCTAAAAACACTGAAAGTCAGAGATAATGAGGTGATTTCATGGTCACTCAGAATGAACTTGGAAGTCCTCTCACTGCCTTTTTCTGTAACCCCTGCTTCATGAAAAAATAAGGGCAAGGAGACCAGAAATGGAGGGAACAAAGCTCACTAAGACAAAGCTGGGGGTGAGTCTTATGTTGCTAACAGCTTTGTCACCATCTCACACACCGCCAAACACACACATATAAGCTCAAAGACGGAAATCCTCAAACTCCTAGCAAAGACTCATGTGTGGAGGCATTAAACAGTTAAAGAGGAGAAAAACCAGAAAATCAAAAGTGTGAAGTTTAACAACCTCTCACGTGGTATTTTGCCTTGAATAAAGTTTCCACTCCCTGTGACCTCTGCAGACTTACCAAAATAACACACTCTAGAAACCAGTGCCCCAATCTCAGAACTGTTGTCTCAGGACCTTCTCTACAAGAGAAAACTAACTTGCAGTGTTGCAGGGTGTGCATGCAAAACCCTGACAGGCTCTTCAGGACACTTTTAGAAACCCGCATTCGAAACACTATGAAGATGAAAAAACAGCAGGCAGTTCTTTGCTCAACAATAAAATGTGTGTCGTTTTTTTTTTCTTTGAATTTCTTGGAGAGGGGAAATGGACTGACAAAACAATAGTAAGGGATATACATACACACTCAGCTAGATAGTTGGGCATTTTCACTGAGATATGTAAAAAATTTGCCTAGATACCATAAAGAATTGCACAATGCGAGAAATGGTTCATGATTGAATATGTTGCCAGTAGTTAAAGGAAATAAAGCAAACCTAAATTTTTACCAATGTCCCCCCATATCACTTGACTCAAACCCTCTTCAACTTTCATTGCCCAAATTTGTTTACATTAGTTGAAAAAAAAAACCTGATTAATTTAATAAACTTTTTACAAACTATAACAGGCATTTATTAACTATTTAGAAAAGACGTTTCTATATATTTTGTATATCTACGAATATTGCATATCTAGTCTAATCTAAAAATATTAAGACAAATGGCAAATTCTTCTGTGATGCTTCTCTATGCTCAATAATGTTTAAAATCTTGGGATTTCATTTTTAAGCTGAAATAGATAACAAAAAATTTAACTTTAAATGTTTACATTGAGTTTTTAAGTTAAAACCAACCCAAATTAAGTGACCTATAGTAAATTAATGGCAATGGGGTGAGGGTGTAAAAGTTACGGGCATACTATGTGATAATGTATCTGTATTTAGTGAAATATTATGTATCATAGCACAACTCTGTTGGATAATAAGGCTTCATCTTAGTATTTCCCTGCATTGCTCTTTGAAATAAAACTACTACCATAAAAATAACCAATCATATTGATGTGTTTAATTTACTCCTTTGGCTTATAATTTGCAAAGTACCAAGATTAAGGTAGTATTTTTGTACTATTATTGGAAGCATGCCTTCCCTTTTTCACATTACTAAATTGTATTTATATTTGTGCAATTTTAAACTATGTTTTCAAATAAACTTTGTCTGTGGCTTCAAGGTCTTTTGAGAAATCTTTCAAAATGGGATTTGGGGGTCAGAATTGCTTCAAATCATATATAATCCAATTTGTACTATTGGTAAAAAAGGTCTTTTATTGAATACCACCACATATGATGTTGCATGAGCTATCTGGAAATCAAGAATGCATTTTTACATATAAAACAAAACTTTAAAATCTTCTTCCTTTGTTAATTTTTTAAGAGTAAAATATTTAACCTGAAATTGGATTTTGTGATTTTTTTTTTTAGAATAAAAATATTAAAATATATTTCAGTTTTAGGGTCTGGTTTTTTTTTTCTTTTCTTTCTTTTTTTAATCAGTCAATAAATATTTGAGGTTCTATTACGTGCACGTACTGTTCTAATTCAGGAATGGTAAGTAAATCAAATCAAACTTGCCCTTGAAGAGCTTAGATTTCTGTGAGGGATCAACAAATACTTTAACACATAAGGATGTCATGTGCCAAAAACTGCTAGAAGGACAAGGCAAATGAGGTATTATGAGAGAAACTGGGGGCTCCTTTTTATCCATAGATGGTCAGGAAAGATTTCTCTTAGGTGACGTTTGGGCTGAGCTTTGAACACCAAGAAGCCCACCAAGTGGCACTGGGAACAGCTCTTTGAAATATTCTCAGCAGAGCCAACAGCTACCATAAGACACCAAGGCAGGAATGAGCTTGGTGTGTTCAATGAGGAAGGAGCCCAGGATGGCGAGCACTGTGAGCTGGGGAGACCTTAGGAGATGCCCTGGCAAAGCAGGAGATTGTTGGTGGCCTTCCTGGAGCACATAAAGGGTGGATTTGCCCTCAAGCAGAGAAGGGATGCCACCGAGACAGATGTTTCTGTTTCCAGAATGTTTACTAATGAAGTCCTTGAGTGGTCAGGTTGGTGATGCAGGAACAATAGGCTTGGATGAAGAGAGCTACACAGGCACACTGAGCCCCCCCTTCTCCCTCTTCACTAAGTCCTCTTGCTATAAGCCAACAACCTGGTGGAAGTTCATTTTCTCCTCTATCAAATCAGGCTGTACCTCCTTCTTTCCCACTTCACGGTTATTTTACCCAGCGGTGAATTGTGGCTCCTCTCCCGACCCTTTGCATAACTTAAACCTTTTATTATGTCTCTTAATCCTTTTTAAGCGTGAATTCTATTTCCTCAAACAGCTGCTTCACTCCATGCGTATACATGAAAGCAGCCCAAGGTTTGAAATGTTTTTCACATTCCTTTACAAGGCTCCTCACAGTAATGCCTTACCTATCCAGTACTTTAGGGCTCACAAGGACGTATGTATTTTTTTTCCTTACTTATACCTCATAATAAATAATGCTGCCTGAAAGGAGGTTAGAGGGGGAGTGAGCCAAAGTATAAGAGACTCTTAAAAGCTGAGAACAAACTGAGGGTTGATGGGGGGTGGGAGGGAAGGGAGGGTGGGTGATGGGTATTGAGGAGGGCACCTTTTGGGATGAGCACTGGGTGTTGTATGGAAACCAATTTGACAATCAACTTCATATATTGAAAAAAATAAAAAAATAAAAATAATGCTGCCTGGTTATCAACTTAATGAATCAGAACCTTGGAAACTGACAGTTAATTTTAGTATTTTGATCTATGGAATTAAGCCATTTGATTCTTAGGAGGCCCCCTGCTTGAGTTTGCTCACCTGAGTTTAGAAGGGTGGAGACCAAGCAGTGCAGCCTTCCCAGGCCAAGGTCTTTGAAAAGGAAAAAGAAAGGAAGCTAACACTGAAACCTGCCATGCGCCACATTCCTACACCATTATTTCTACTAACGCCATTTTAACCCTAATGCACACTCAGGTCCTCTGCTTCTCCCCTCCTAATAATACACACAGTCCATAATTAATATTATTGCAAATGATGAACATAATAGCAAAAACTGCGCCAGGTGGAAGAAAAACATCTTACCGATTAAGAACTGACTAAAGATCACATCTACTATTAAAAACTGCAAAAACTGGCCCAGGAAAAAGTAAGCTTGAGAGAAATCTTACCAAGACGATGGCTAAGAGTGCTTACAGGAAAACTGGCTACTGATTCAAAAAAATGACAAAAGAACAAAATCTTGACAAAATCTAGAGTGGCAAAATTTGACCTGGTAAAGGTGGACCCGCTGGAAATCATGGCCACAAAAGGGACTCTGCAATAGGAAAAGTTCTAATAGGGAAAATGTGATGAGGACCAAAAGCTGAAGACTCAGGCTGTCTTCACAAAATTTACAGAACTGAGGGTGCCCGGGTGGCTTAGTTGGTTAAACATCTGACTCTTGGTTTGAGCTCAGGTCATGATCTTGGGGTTTTGTGAGTTCAAGCCTTGCATTGGGTTCTGCACTGACTGTGCAAAGCCTGCCTGGGATTCTCTCGATCCCTCTCACTCTGCTGCTCCCCCACTCGTGCTGTCTCTCTCTCAAAATAACTTGAATTGATACCAATTAAACTAATTTCATTAAAATAGAAAGGAAAATATAAAAGCTTGGAGAGAGTTCAACTGGATAACTGTTTCACACCTCCCCTCGCCTCGAATCTCCAATCTCCCCCACCCATGGTCCCTCCAAGCTGAGGATCTCACTTCTTACTCCCCTGAGCAAATTAAAGCAGGCAGGACAGAATCCCCAGACTCTCAGTGCTCCCACTCCTCACAGCTGCATCTGGCGCTCTTATCTCTGCCTTCCTCCTGTCCCCAAAGACGGGCTCCCCAGCCGGTGCCTAAAGTCAGCTCCAACTGAGCACGAGATCCCGTCACCTCTTGCCTGCTCAAGGGCAGCAAACAGCAATTCTCACCTTTCTGTCCTACATCCTCAGTATTGGGCCTATTTGACCATCTTATTTCCCATATTTAAAAACAGAAACCTCTCTTGTTCCCAGCCCACGTCCTGTCAGCCACCATCTCTTCTTTGCTTCCCTTTGTGGCAAAATTCCCCAAAGAGTGGTTTGCATTCATCTTCTGCAAAAAGTTTAGAAGGGTGGAGACCAAGCAGTGCACCCCTCCCCACCCCCCAAACTGTCCCCATGGAGATCACCCATGACCTCCAACTTGATCAATTGTGTAGTCAACTCATCTGACTTAACCTACCACAGTTACTTGACAGTTGATATCTGTTGCCTCCACTTGGCTTCCACTTGCATGCACCGTTCTCTTGATTTTTGCCTACGTTGGTGTTCTCTCCTCTCAGAGTCTCCTTTGCTGGCTCATCTTCTCCTGGACTTCTTATATTGAGCCTTTGCTCAGTCCCTGGACCAGTTCCATTTCCTGTCTTCCTCCATTGATGATCATACCCAGTCCCTGGTTTAAATGCCATCTTTAGTTTTTTTTTTACTTCAGTCCAGACTTTTCCCTCAAAATCCGGAGTTGTATATCCAGCTTCCCACTCAACATCAACCACGGAGATCTAACAGGCATTTCAAATTCAACACATCCCAAACTTGCGATCATCTTTTCCCATCAATACCCCCCAATCCCACCAAGCCTTCCCTATCTTTGTTGATTGCAACTACATTCTTTAGTTGCTCAGAGGAAGAACTTTGGGGTCTAGCTTGGCTACTCTCATTCCCTCACATGCCACGTCCGGCCCATCAGGAAATCCTACTGGCTTTACTTTCACATGTATCCAGAATCTGACTATCCTTGCTACCTCTACTGCTACCATCCCATTTATGTGAGCCATCATCCTAGCTCACCTTGCTTACCACAGTAACCTCTACTTCTATCCTTGCCTCCTATCAGCTAATTTAGAGAACTATCTTCCTGAAACTTTGGTCAGATCAGATCATTGCTCTACTTAAGAGCCTATAATGACTCCCAATGGCACTCCAGAGTCAAGCCCTTCCAATGCCTCCTGGCTCAGGCAATCTGGCCCCTCTCCAACATCTTCCTCTACTCCTCTTCCCCTCATTCCCTTCTCTCAAATCACACTGGTCCCCTTACTGCTTCTCTGACATAATAGATTATGCTCCCACCCTTGAGCCTCTGCTCCCATGAGTCCCTCTGCCAAGCATATCTTCCCCCCCCCCCCCAAATATCCGTTTAGATGACTCCTTCACCTCCTTCAAGTCTTGGTTCAAATCTCACCTCCAAAAAAATGCTTTCCCTGCGTACCATATTTAGTAGCAAAATCCACACCTCCCCCCATTCTGCTGTTCTTTTTTTCCATAGCACATAGTACCTTTTAACATATTATATAATTTACTTATTTCTTATGTTTAGCATCCGGCTCTCCCTGCTAGAAAATAAACTCAACAAGGACAAAGAGTCTGGTCTGCTTTGTTTACTGATATATTCTAAGAAAAGCAATGCCCAGCACATAGATATTCAGTATTTATTGAATGATGAACCATGTCATATACATTAACAAAATAAATTGGCTTAATGACATTATCTCCAGAAAAATACTTTGGGGGAAAAAAGTCATCGATGTTGGTATAATTCTGATTCTTTACAAAAAAAAGATTTGCTAGACTGAAATAAAGGGTCAAAACCTCCACAGGGTCAAAGTGCTAGTTAAAATAGTGATGTAAAATAGCACAGTAAAAATATACTGTGCCACCAGACTGTGAAATGTTCGACGTAACTTATCTCATGTATTATTAGGCCCCCTGCACAGATGACAAGACTGAGTTTCAGAAAGTCAAGTCTCTATGCCTCTACTCTTGCCGTTCTATCTGCCCCCTACCTCACTGAAAGACTTTTCCTAGTAAATTTTTAAATAATAGGTTGCATGAGAATGAGAATAACTGTTTCCTATTAAATTTCCTCACTACAAATGATTTGCCACTGACCACATTTGAAAAGTGGGACCTTAGATTCAAACAGTGCATACACACCATGGTAGACTCTCCCACTGGGCACAAGGGGACAGAGCAAAGTGAATGTAAGCAGCATCTGACTTGCAAACATTGTCCTAAAAACTTTATAACGTGTGAGTCATAAAAAAAATCCTCCATCCCAATCATTTCCTTCTCCTCTTCTCACCAAAACATTATGGCACAACACTGATGTTGGTCATTTTACTTGGATTTTTAAAAATGTACAGATTCTTTTAAATTTTTTAAATATTGAGGGGCACCGGGGTGGCTCAGTTGGTTGAGCATCAGACTTTGGCTCAGGTCATGATCTCACAGTTCGTGGGTTCAAGCCCCCCATCAGACTCTGTGCTGACAGCTCAGAGCCTGGAGCCTGCTTTGGATTCTGTGTTTCCCTCTCTCTCTGCCCCTCCCTGGTTCATGCTCTGTCTCTCAAAAATGAACAAACATTAAAAAGAGAAATTTTTTTAAGTATTGAATGGACATGTTTTAAGTAGTAATAAGCATACCCTATATGGTAGGCAAAACAATGCCTCCTCAAGAATTTCTATATCCTAATCCCCAAAACCTGTGAATGTGTTACCTTACATGGCAAAAAGGAACATTGCAGATGTGATTAATTTAAGGATCTGGAGATGGGAAGTTTATTCTGGACTATCTAGGTGGGCCCACTGTAATCATAAGGGTCCTTATAAGAGGGAGCAGGAGAGCCAGTCAGAGGCCATAGGACAATGGACACAGACACTAAGTGACGTCCATGTTGTTAGGTGGCCACAAGCCAAAGAATGAGAACAGAAGAGTTTCTAGAAGCTGGAAAAGGCAAGGAATGGATTCTCACAGAGAGTTTCCCTGCCAACACCTAGATTTTAACCCTGTAAGACCCATTTTCATACTTCTCACCTAATAAATGTGCTCTCTTGAGCCACCAAGTTTATAATCCTTTGTTACAGCAACAATAGGAAATTCATACAACCTACAAACACGGTGCCATCGAAATGCTGAAATCCCTTGGTGCAACCAGTATTGAGCATGCTGGCACCTGCATTAGGGAAGCTACCAGCAAATTGAGAGCCACAGAACCACAGCAGGGTCTCCACTGACTCCGGTATTGCACCTGACATCCATTCGAGAAAGACTAAAAGACTTCCCTGCCTCGGCCCCTCCCTCCTTTGCAGAAGAAACATCTTGCACCGTTGCTGATGTTCCACTATTGATGGGAATGAGGCGGCCTTGGTGCCCACACCAAGAAACCCCAAAGAGAAATAAAATCAGTCACTGTCTTGGGTTACCTGTTCTGTTGATGGATGAGAACCCGCCAAGGGCAGAATCAGTTTACTTGACATTTTGCAAAAGAAAAAAGAGCCATAAAGGAACCTCAGATTGTGAGAATAGCTTTTAATTTTAAAACAACTGAAGCAATAAATCATCCATCTCTCTTTCCATCACAGGCAATGCTCTCCCCAAACAGTTGAGATATTTTAACAGCAGCTGTGACTAGTGCAAAATAAAATAAATACAAACTCTTTCAGGAGTCAACCTCAAACCTGCTGGGCAGGTGGGCGCAGGCAGCAGGCTCAGCCTCTGCCCAGGCCGATAGGAGCGGCGAGATTTACACCATACATCATCACACCCAGCTCTGAATGGACCACACAATACCTGGGGAGGGGAAACCACAAGAGAATGTTGCCTAAGGTGAAGCAAATATGCCCAGCACCCTCATGTAGCCAGCATCCCTGGCACACGGAAGATGCTTGAAAAATAAGTGCAAAGTTAGCTTCTAAGCAAAGCTGAAGGAACGCAGTTTGGGGCTCATTTGCTTTAGTTTTGTTTTGTTTTTTTTTTTTTATTGGAGTCTTATACATACTGGTTTTTACATAGAAAGTCTTCTGCTGTCTGGAAGGCATTCTGTGCCTCACCGAGCTGACTCCAGCGAAAATATGTGTGTTGCTTCTGTCTATTGGGAGAATTACCTTCCACACGTGGCATCTCACTGGTGACTCCACACCATCTAGAACCTAGAGCAGCACCTGTCCAAGTGCAATGCCAGCCACATGTCTAATTTTAATTTTGGTAGCCATATTAAAAAAAAAAGAGAGAAAAAGGAATAAGTGAAATTTTATTAACCGCTTATTTATCTAAAATATTGTCATGTTAGCATGTAACCAATATAAAATACTGATGAAATATTTGACGTTCCCTTCTTTTTGGTACCAAGCCTTCAAAATCTGGTGTATGTTTTACATGAACAGCACAATCTCGATTTGGACAAGCCAAATTTCAAGAGGTCACTAGCTACATGTGGCTACTGACCCTTACACCCAGTAGCACAGATCCAGCACATTTTAATACAAACTCTTTCAAGATGATTTACGGTGTAGGGAATCTTCATGGCACTGGGTAGGTGATCTTATACACCAACGTAAGAGTACAAAATCTTGCTCTGTAACCTAGGATTTCTGACCGAGGCAAAGGGTGAAATCACATTCCATCTAATCCCATCCCCTGCTCCTGCTCAGCACCTGCCATCTCCTCAACAGACTACAGAGATACTGTAATTTAGCAACAGTGATGCTCACAAGAGGAAGAGACATCCTTTCTGTGACAAACAACTTTCTCAGTACTTACTTGGGGATCATAGCTATGACTGAATTAGAGTAAGAAAATCGTCTACACACGTTACAGATTTATTTGCTGAAAGTGGTGCTGAGCCTTTTCATCGCAGGAGGTGTTTTAAACAGACTTTTTCATTTTGGAAGGGGATGGGAACAAGGTATCTTATGGACTAAGAAGTGGCAAGTTTCAAGAATGGGAGAGAAAGAGGATAATTACCAAAGGAAGTGGGAAGAGAAGTTGGGGTGGGGACACTAAAATGATGCAGATTATAAACTGGGGAGTACGACCTATAACAAACCAACAAGTTACATCTAACCTCTGTGTGCTCCCTCATCCCACATGTCTAACCCCCATAGTAACTATAGGAAAATAAAAATAGAATCGAATGTTAGGGCAGGAGGGGACTTCTGAGCTGATCCAGCCTACCGCACTCATTGTAAAGAAAAAGGCCCAGAGAGGTAAAAGGCCCACGGCACCTGGAGTGGCGTCGGGCCACGAACCCGGGTACACACACTGGACACTGCAGGTCATGGGAAAGAATGATGTTGGGAGTCACAGGCTCAAGCTACTTGTGCCGGGCTTCCTGTAGCCCAAAGTGAGTGTGGGGGAACAGCAGGCACATTCTCTTATAGTTGGAAGAAAACAGCCGTGTCAATTCAAAATACCGAAGCAATGTTGATGTAAATGGCATTAAAACATGATTCTTCCAGTAGTCCTTTCTGCATGCTTTTTTCCCTTAAAAAAAAAATCCCCCAATCTGAACCAAAACTGGATTTCTGATCAGTTATATGGGCATTCAGATCAATTGACAAAATAAAAACTTTGATACATTTTCCAAAGACACATTCATTGGGATTTTACACAAATGGATATCAAAAGATATTTACAGGAAAAAAAAGGTGCACTCTTTCACACGTACACCCACACACGGTGAGAATTTCACAATTACACCACCACGCCTCACACAGAGGACTCCTAACAGGCTGATAATCTGACAAAATCCACACATTATTCCAGTTTTCAGTCACAAATAATCTCGTCAACATACATGGTAAAATTAAGGAGTATGTTCCAGACTTTTATTCCAGGGAAATCTGCCTTGTATATATTAAGGTATACATATAAACACACTTTTAAAAGCAAGAAAGAAACACATTATTTGCTCCAGTTTTTCCCCAACTCTCAATCTGAAATAAAGAATAGCACATATACAAAACTTTGCCTTGTAGAAATAGCCCTTTGTTTTGTGAGGCAGGAAAAAAAGGCAGCCATAGTAATATTCTCTTACAATATGTCAAGGCATCAAAAGGGCTAAGTTTATTTTTCTACTTGAAGAAATTAAATAATGGATAGCCTATAATCTTGTACTGATTTTACACCATTTTGCAAAGTTTTATTACAAAATTTTTATTTTGTTCAAAATACACATGCTATCTTTGTTCACATTTCAATCCAAACCCCCAGTTATCCCCCGACCCCCGAAGAAGGCCTTCACTTTGTAAGAGCATTGAAAACGAGTCATTTTTCACGTGTGTTTGGAGTCAGTATTCTAGGACACTCAGCCAAGGAGACTGGATTTTGTAAGGCTGCTTTGTGTAGGAATTTCTACAGGAGCCAGGGACTCATGTGACAGAGTGGGGCTGCTTTAGGATCTCCAAAACAACACTAAAAGGCGGCACTGGTGGGCACAACCGAGTAGAGTTACTGCACCGTGAGCGCCCTCCTCATGCCAATTGCATTTGTTCCCAAATTGAAGAAAACATCAGACGAGAGAAGGAGGGAGCACACTCTACTGGGACCCACACGGCATACCACCTGCTACTCTTTCAAGGGTCACCGTATCAAACCTCACATATCTATCCTCAAAGCACAGCTGGAAAGAGAGAGCAGGTGTTATTGTGCAGATAAGGAAGCTGAGGCACAGGGAGGATGAGGGTCTTGCCCAGCTAGGGGCAGCACCCAAATCTCCAGGCTCCCAGCCTCGGGCTCAGTGCTCCTCAGACATACAGCGTAGCTAATCTCCTGTAAAAGGAGCCCCGATCTTAACCAGAATCCTGACTGCTCACAACTCACCGTGTTGCAATCCACTTGTCCATGTGGTATTTTACCCAACTGGTTCTACTTTATTTTCCTACAGTTTCTAGACAGATCCTTTCTACCAATCAAATGCACGTTAGGCAGACTGCAGTAGATCCTTCTTCATTTGACTGGATAATCTGAAATAGAAACTCCAGAGACTCTAGAATTCGGTACAGAGCTGCAGGAAGATTATACACCACTCTTGTTGCACTTTTTCATCACATTTGAAACCCTGATCTAATCCCAGGTTGCAACAAAAATACTAAAACACCAAAATGGAAATGATGGTTTTTCACAATGTCATATAAAGCTTCCTTGCATCTGAAGCCCTGAAGGTGCCCAAGATCACACTGCTGGTCACAGCAAACAAGCAGCAAAGGCAAGTCAGGAGGTGATTACCCCAGAAAGGGCCAAGAGGAGACTCTAGCCCCAGAAAAATGTAAAAATGGAGGCAGGCGAAGAGCTCAGGGACAAGAAAATTACAGACAAATTTGGGGCACTTAGTGGGATTCCAGGGAGTTGTTACGTGTTATGGTAAGATTAGCTATTTTAACTAAAAATACATACTATGCCTTAGGGAGAAGGGCTGCTGAGGACCAGAATTCATCTACTTTTATTTGGCAAAGAACAATGTTGTGCTGCTGTGGGCATCCGGCATTCTCCCACAAAATGTCACAAACCCAGGTGGATTCTTGACAACACTTTTTTAAAGGGACAACTCAGCCCTTTTTACTCCTGAAAATCTAAGTGGGGAACCAATTTTTAAAACTGATCCTGAGTTATAGTTTCTTTAAAATAGTTACTTGCTTTTCTCAGCTATGCTTAAGACCAACTGCTTTAACCTTTAAAAACTAGCCCGTCATAGATTTCCTGGTTGACGATAACAGTCTCACCCTCACACATTCACACAATCACATTATGAATTTTGATACGATTAAATTAAAAATACCTTTCATTGCAGATGCTCTTATCTTCTATACATGGACAGGTCAGAAATTGTGTGTAATGAAAAAACTATGTCACAAATAAAGCCCATCCCATTACTGATTTTTGATATGAAATAAAAATGGGCTTCTCATTTATTTGGGGGTGAGGTCACACCATGGGCCCCCAAAGCATAACAGAGGGCTGATGGCACATTCCCATTTTTGGTGTGACACTGGCAGATCCCCCACCAGCAGTATAAATACTTTTTTTTTTTTAATCATCCTCTCCTTGAACATTTATAAAAAGAAAAACTATCTACAGTAGTGTATCATCACTAATAGAAATTCCTTCCCAGTTCTATTTCAGAAGGCGTCAAATGATGTTCTTTAAATAAACTATAAATACCCCCATGTATTCCTTCATTTCATGTCTGGCTGTCCCAACTTCTGCTTTTTTTTTTTTTTTTTTTTTTTTTTTTTTTTTTTTTGGCAAATTAAAAAGGCGTGTGGCTTCTTCTGGCCAACTGGCACATCTGAGGCTCAGCGTGGTACCCTGTGGTAAAAGTACATGTAGCCCAGGTCCTTAGGGGGCCTTTCTGAGGCACACACCCTGTGGTCATTGTAGATCACCCATCTGAAAACAAAAGAGAAGAACTCGATGATTTCAGTCAGTCCCGGGAAGCTTAGCGGAAAAAAAGTTACTGCTCCATCCTTATAATAGTCAAGATGTTTTAAGACAACCAAACCCAAGCCTGTTGTATAAAAAGGAACAGAACACTGGTGGGAATTTACTACTACTTTTTTTATTCTTGAGCTCAAAAGTGGTCATTAAAGGGGTTTCCAAACATTTTAAACCCTTTGATCTCATAACCCCTTTTGTAGAAATCCATAGATGGCCTCAGAAATTAAGTCAAAGAATTATGTACGACAGCACTTATTTCAGCCTGAGACATAAAACTAGGTAAAAGTAAGAAGTAAAGAGCCATGTGGTGAACTACTGTACAACTATTAAAATGTCTTCAAGGAATATTTGGTAAAGTGGGAAAATTATTTCAATATGGTATGAAGTGGAGAAAAAGGTTAAAAAATTGTATGTGCTGTGTGCATACTTTACTCTTTTAGAAAAGTTGTAAATACATACGTACATTTATATATAGCATATGTACATAGACATATACCCTCTCCCAACGAAAATAATAAAACAAAGAGAAGCGTTATCAAAATATAAACAATGATTATCTTTAGGCTTTCAAATGACATATCCTTTGCATGTTTTTGCACTTTACAAATTCCTTGCCATAAACTGTATGGCTTTTTAAATTATAATTAAGCTCATTTTCTTAAGAAGAATATTTTGCTTAGTAATAAAAAAAATTCTCACTATAAATCAAGTGTCTGTGCGCAACTGTTTCATTAATCAAGTTAAGATGACAGCACTAAAAGACATACCAAAAAGGGGCACAACCAAGTCGCAGGGGTGGGGGGACGTGTCTCCCCTGCAGTGCATCTTGTTGTATGAGAGATCAACATCCCACCAGGACAGGGCAAGACTCCATTTCTCCAGCATCCCAGGGGCTGAGCATTGCCTCAAGCAGGAGGCCGACACACAGGCTGCTCAGAGAAAAGCTCAAGGAAGACAAACCAGTGGGGTGTGTGGGGATCCAGCCCAAGGAGAAGGTTCTGAAGAGAGCAGCAACCTCACATGCCGTAGATGTCTTATTCCCGGCTCACCACACACATAGCAATTCTACTTAAGAAGCCAAGAAGCCCACTGTAAGGCCACAATAAGGCAAAACAAGTGGATGTTTAGGGACGCCAGATAAAACACAGGATACCCAGTTAGATTTAAATGGCAGGCAAGCAACAAACAATTTTTTAGTGTAAATACATCCCACGTAATACTGAAGACATGTTTATACTAAAAAGTTATTCGTTGTTTATCTGAAATTCAAATTTCCAGGGCATCCAGTTTTCTAATTTTGTTGGCTAAAACTGGCAATCCTATGGAGGTCCCAAATATCTACACATTCGGCTGCAGGATGTATCTTTATTTTGGGAAGTCGCTTTGGTATAATGGTTGAGAGAGGCTTTGAATACCAGCTACTTACAGGCTAAGTTCAAGCTATTCAACTTCTCTGAGCCTCCTGTGTCTTGATGTGTAAAATGGCTTTAAGAGTATATCCCTACAAAACCATTGTTGAGAGCCAAATGAAATAATATAACAATAATATACACCTAGTAGAGTCCCTGGCATACAGTAGGTGCTTAATAAAACATGGATATCATTTACCTTCTAAAAAAGACTTACCTTCCTTCCTTTTTAATATGGCAAACATAATGGCCACTCATTGTAGATGTTCCCATGTGACTGATGAACGCAAATAATTCATACACTATGAAAGAAGAAACACCTCTGTTACAAGGCAGCATTACCAGAAACCAAAGCCGCTTCTGATTAGAATTTAAAGCCAAGAACAGTGGGGGCGCCTATGGGGCTCAGTTGGTTAAGCATCTGACTTCGGCTCAGGTCATGATCTCACAGTTTGTGAGTTTGAGCCCTACACCGGGCTCTGTGCTGACAGCTCAGAGCCTGAAGGAGCCTGCTTCAGATTCTGTGTCTCCCTCTCTCTCTGCCCCTTCCCCACTCTTGCTGTCTCTATCTCTCATAAATAAATGAACTTAAAAAAAATTAAAGCCAACAACAGTGAACCCCAGCAACTGTTTAGATTGAAAGACAAAGACTGTTTACCTTGCTATGCTGAGAACACACACACCCACCCACACACACACACACCCAAAGTGACATCAAATTTGACCTGCAAATTCATCACAACACAGGACATAAACTATCAAAGCACAGCTGACATTAGATTCCTATCTGGAAGGGGCTTTAAAATCCCATAGCCAAGTCTGGTGGCAAGCTCATGGGTCTAACGGGGAAGTCCTGGCTCTCTCACTTCTAAGCAGCATGAGAGCAGAAAGTGGTTTCCTCTTTCTGAGCTCGTTTCTTCACAGTGATTAAAAAATCCACCCACTTCACAAGGTTGTATAAGGCGTAAGTGAGCAATTCAGACTAAAATACTATACAAATGTCAGGATTATGAGGAAGACAGCAGAGAGCTGTTGTCATTTATAGAAAAGGCTAATGCTTCACAGTAGGCTTCTTGTGGATTCTGACTTGCTCACAACGATACGGGACCAAAATTCAGACTTCATGCTTTCTGAAGAAGAAAATATAGAGCCTTAGTGTAAGACCGATGTTTATTCTCTAACAAGTACCTCCTGCCATCTAGCAAAGTATTCTGGACATCCCCATTCTGAATGAATTTCAGCTCATGCTCCCCGGGCCAGGCCTCAATCTAAAAACACTGAGTGGGCTCCATGGACTGGTACCCGTCCACTCTGCAAACTGTTACAGGCCACGACGGAGTGTTTACAAACTTTCATAATAATTTCAGAACAGTATTCATGTCTGTTGAATCTAATAAGGAAAGAAAATGAGCTTACCTGTTCATTTTTCTAGTGCTTAATTTGTATTGCATTTTCCAAAGTATTGTTTCTGGACACACTCTTTCCCTTGACCCTCCCTCTCTAATTCCTTCTCTCCTTTGCTGTTCACTCAGGCTCATCCACTTACTTTCCCACAAGTCCCAACCTTACTCCCCTTCACTTCACATCACGCACTGCTGATCACCTGCTCCTTCCTCAAATATTTGCCCCCAGGACACAACTGTCTCTTGGTTGTTCAGCTGCCTCGTGGGCTCCTCCTCGTCTCCCTGACCTTCAAACACTGATGACCTGGAACTTAGACCTCAGACCTTTCTTTTCTCCATTCTACACACTCTCTCTTTGGGTGATCTCATCCCATTGCATGGAGTTAAATGGAATTATTTTCTTAATTTCTGGAATGTTCATTGCTAATGCCCAGAAATACAATTGAATTTTGTATGCTGATCTTGTTTCTTATAATCTTGTTAAATCCATTTATTAGTCCTAAAAGTTTTTAGTGAATTCCTTTGGATTTTCTATATACAAAATTATATCATCTGCAAATAGACAGAAGTTATACTTCTTTGCTAACTTGGATGCCTTTTATTTCTTTTTATTGCCTAATTGCCTTAGCTAGAATATTCTATTACAATGCTAAATAGAAATGGCAAGAGTGGACATCCCTGTCTTGTTCCTGACCTTAGAGGAAAAACATTTAGTCTTTCACCATTACGCATGATATGAGCTATGGGGTTTTTGTAGATGCTCTTTGTCAGGTTGAGAAAGCTCCTTTCATTTCCAGTTTGTTGAGCATTCCCTCTTCGGCCTTATCCATCTCAGTTAATGGTGATTCCATTCTTCCATTCAGGACAAAATTTTGACTTCTTTTTGACACCCATCTTTATTTTTCTTTTCGGTAAATTTTTTTGAGTATAGTTGACACACAATGTTATATCAGTTTCATGTCTCCTCAGGCTCTTTACACACATCCAATGCATCAGCAAATCCTGTCAGCATTTCCTTCAAAATATATCCAGCATCCAACCACTTTTTACCACCTCCACTAGTAATGCCTGATCCTAGTTACTGTCATCACTTGTCTGAATTTTTACAACAGCCCCCTATCTGGGCTCCTTGCTTCCTCCCTCGCCCTCTACTGACTATTCTCAGTATGGCTGTCACAGTGGTCTTTAAATGGAAGTCAAACTGTGATTACTACTATTCAAAATCTTCCCAGTGGCATCCTGTATCTCACAGTAAACTCTTCCTCTCACAATGACCTATGAGGCCAATCTCCTGCCCCTCTCCCCCTCACTCCACCCTGGCTACTTCCCCTATCCCCTTCACATCACCTCAGCTACCTCCCCCCTCCCCCTCGCTCCACCCCAACTATTCCCTTGCTCCCCCTCACTCCATCCCAGCTATTCCCCTTCTCCCCCTCACTCCACCTGGGCTACTCCCCTTCTCCCCCACACTCCACCCCTGCTACACACCATCCCCCTTACTCCACCATGGCTACTCCCCCCTCCCCCTCACTCCACCCTGGCTACTCCCCTTCTCCCCCTCACTCCATCCCAGCTACTCTAACCTCCTGGTTACTCCTCAAACACCCAGCATGTTCTGGCCTTCAAGCCTCTATTATTGTTCCCTCTCTGAAACTATTCTTTCAGATGTCATTTACTTACTTCACTCCTTACTTCATTGAGACCATGGATGAAATATCACCTCGGAGAGGACTTCCTGAACCACCTTGTAAAAGAGCAACTCTCCCTTCCACCCCCACCCTCACTCCTAAGCTCACCCCCAACCTTGCTTTATTACTGTCCACACAGCATGAAGTAACTCCTGTCACATTACATACTTACTTGTGTGTTTATTTATTGTCTATCTCCTTTTATCTCAGATTAGAATATATCTCCATAAGGATAAGAAGTCGGTCTGTTATGTTTACTGAAATATTCCTGACACAGAGAATGGTGGCTTAGCATGCAATAGATGCTTCATAGGTATTTGCTGAACATATAAATAAATGTATGAATTAGAGAACAACTCCGTTCACTCCATTTCTTCACTTGTTTTTATATCATCTTATATTGTATATATTTTATAAACCACCTACCAAAATATAAATTAGTAAAATAATTATTAAAAAAGGGGGTTCCTGGTAGGCTCAGTCAAGCATCTGACTCTTGATTTCAGCTCAGGTCACAATCTTACAGTTTGTGACTTCGGGGCCCACGTCGGGCTGCAAGCTGACAGTGTGGAGCCTGCTTGAGATTTATTCTTTACCTCTCTCTCTGCCCATCCCTCCCTCCCTCCCCTCTCTCTCTCTCAAAATAAACTTTAAAAAAATAATTATTAAAAAAGATATCATTCAGAGGGGATTGCTTTTCCCAACATTAACTAAATTTTTGTTGTTAGCTGCCATATCAACTGATGACTAAGTCAATCAATCAATAAATAAAATCCAAGTTTAAAACCTGAAACCAGGCAAAAACAATTATGAGTGGCAATCATTTTGCCTGGCACTTAGTTTTTGAAATAGTGACCCAAGCACCCTTTTTGGTCTTCCCTCCCCTTGGCACCCCCAACACTAAGAACCTACCCTACAGTAAGCAAGGGAGAGTGTGGGCAGAGACCAGTTCATGTTTCTAGACCCTGGCTGGTTTTTAAAACTCTTTGGAATGGGGTGTCTGGGTGGCTCAGTTGGTTAAGCATCCAACTTCAGCTCAGGTCATGATCTCAGTGGTTCTCGGGTTCAAGCCCCACATCTGCCTCTGTGCAACAGCTCGGAGCCTGGAGCCTGCAGCCTGCTTCAGTTTCTGTGTCTCCCTCTCTCTCTGCACCATCCCCCCCCCCCCCCATTAACTCTCTCTCTCTCTCTCTCTCAAAAATGAATAAACATTAAAAAAAAATTTTTAACTCTTTGGAATAATTCTATATCAAATTCCAATACTTCAGTCTGAGATACAGTACTGGTCTCCCAAAATGAAGCTGCTCTCTTAGAGTCTTCATGAAATAAAGACAGGACATGATACCCTAACCAAGACTTCCCCCCTCCCACGGAACTGATCCCCAAAACAATGATGTAAATAATTGAACAGAGTATCTAATGAACATTGCTCACATTAAGCACGGGTCATACAATGAAACATGGCTTAGACCCCAACACAGCCAATGAGTTGACAAAACAAGACAGAGAAAGGGATGGATCCATACATTCCCAAGCCCCCAAAGGTATTTCTCCTCTCTTTGGTTAAAAACAATTCAATGTATACTCAGAATCATAAAAATGAATTAAAGAAAAAAAAAGGATTAGCATAAATCTTAGTCCTATAATTAAAATTAACAATGTTTATCAATATAAGCAACCACCCCATGCATTATTCAAGACCTCCTGCTGGAACCGCCAGCAAAAGAGAGCATCTCTCCCAATGCATTTGCAAAAACTCAACAGGTAAGAAATCTCAATTGATATTTGCTTCCAAAAGAGAAAGTGAAGGCGAATAAACCCAACAGGGCAGCTACTGCTGATTCTTCTCCAAGTTCCCAGAGGCCTCCCTCTAAAAAAACAGCATCAGTGCACACACTCCCAAAAAATGTGCAGACCCCTCTTCACGGAGATAGAAAAAGCAGTTTGAGGCAAGGCAAATCATTTTTTAAATACTGACTTGCAACAGAGAAACTCTGGAAGTACCCGGAAGAGCTGGACAAAACTGCCTAAACCACTATGTCCCTCTAGAAAGCCAGAATTAAACAGTGTCTCCAACTCACATCTTTCCCCCTCACTTCCCTCTCCCAACAAAACTTGTCCTTTTTTGAACATTAGAAAAATGTGTCCAACCTTCCTAATATGAAGAATTTTTTAATATCAAATTTTTACCACCACTGCCCCTAAACAATAAAACAGCGACTATGCCCTGATTTTATTCTTTGAGAAAGGACTGTCAGAAAACAAGGGTGGCACGTGGAAAACAGAGGAGCCAGGCAGCCTGCCCTTTCATGTCATATGGAGGAATGGCCACCCAAGGGTTGTCTAGGGTAGGGACTGGCATACTATGATGGCTCATAAGCCAAATCCAGCCCTCAGACTACTTCTGTACTGCCAAGGAGAAAGGAAGGAGGAGAGGGACAAAAATACCAGATGACATAATTATGGCCCACAAAGCCTGAAACATTTACTCTCCGGCCCTTTAGAGGAAAGGCTTGCTGGCCTCAGTCTAGGGGAATGAAAGTTCATCTCACTGCTTACTACTGACTAAAGGTCCCAGACTTAGTAAAGTTCCTCATTAACTTGTAGATTTTTGTTTGGTAAAAGTACAAAAAATTTCTTTCCAGTGGATTGTATACCCTCAAGGATTTATGACCCTGAGACACTAATTTTATATTTAACTCAGCAGTCAAATTATCTTTCAACATCCTGGCTTCTCCGATGCTTTGAACCAGTAGTAAAAACTAACTGGTCCCCTCAGTAATTAATGAGTCAAAGAAAATCTGTGATACGTGCTCAGTTTATATGTACCTGAAAATCATGATTTTACCTTTTTGAAAAGTATAGTTCAACAACTCGTAATGACCTAAAGCAACTCTAGATTCGGAAGTGCAGTTCAATGAATTTATATTTGTTAAGCCATTATAGCATCTATATGCTGTATATTTGAAAAGCAGTACTATCTTGTAAGGGTGTGACACATTAGTTAGTCTACAGAGCGTGCACAGAGTACACAAACACCAACAGATTCCTTGAAAGGACCAGCGAGACCCCAGGGGCTCCACAGCTTTTTGGTAAGAAACCCAAACTGAGTCTTCCAACTGAATCTTCCTAACTGGAATAACTGGATCCATTACCCACCTCTAACTCCTTCTGTACAACGGTGGGGGGGGGGGGGATATCATTCCCAATTTATTAACATTTGACTCACAAATACCTTATATCTGCAAACAATTTCTACCCAGAACAGCTTGATTTCCCTCATCACTGCTCTGAGAAAAGAACACAGTGGGAGGTGGGGGAGAGAGAACAGGGTAGATTTGGATTTGGAGCTTTGAGAAAACTTCAGAATTCCCAAAAAAAGCAAAAGGAGCATTTGGGTAAATCAAGAACAGCTTAAGGCAGCTGACAACAAAGACAGAGTCTTAAAGAGCCTACAAATGGGCTCCCCAACCTCAGCCAGCTCAAAATTACCAAAACCTCTTGACTTCTCTTTCTTATACTGCCTAAAACTCTAAATATCAACCAATCCCCTCCAAAGCTTAATAGTTCTCAGTCATTCATACTTTAGTATAAATTAGCTTATTTCAGACTGGCTTCCTCTTAACTTCCAATAATACCATTTAAAAAAAAAAAGGCCTATAGGAATTACAAGCAGATACTGAAATGCATGGGCTCAGGAGCCCAGCTGCATTAAGTGTGTGTTGCTTTCCAGTAGACCACCTGTGTTTAGCTCCGCTGCGTGGTTGTACCTCCTGCTCTGTGGATCCTATTCCCGTTGCATCCCTCAGGGACCCTGACACTTTGGGAGACCCACCATTATATAAATGTCTCTCTGCTCCCCTTGCTGGAAAATCTCAGCTGCAGTAGAAGCTGTCTGTGCCATTACAGCGATGCGGCTGAAGGAGCCAGAGCAGATTTTGAGTAATCACAGCCTAATCACATTTTAATTACATTGGCAATCAGTGAGTTCTTAAAAAGAAAGAAAGAAAGAGAGAAAGAAAGAAAGAAAGATTAAATGCTCGTTAAGCACAACACAGAAACAGAAATAATTTTGCAAATGGCAAAAGCCCAGATAGGTCAGACTGAAAGGCCTGATTTTTGCACTTTTTATAATATTTAAAAACTCAACAGAAAGTTAGGTGATAGCCCTACAATGTGCAGAATATGATGATAAATAGAGCCTTTTGAAAAACAGACTCCTCCTTCCCTTCCAATTTAGAAAATCTTCAGTAAGATGAAGGAGGAGGTACACAGGTTTCAAAATCAGACAGACCTGAATTCCAAGCTGGTTCTCCCACCACCAAGTCACCTAACTTGTCAGGTCCCTGTTTCCTCATCTGAACACCCAGCCGTAAGGAGTGAAGGAAAGCTGTGGAGGAAGTAGCTGGTGCCTTAGCAGGCATTCAATAAGTGACACGCTATTTCACCCAGTGTTGTTAGCATTAACCCTTCTTTTTTCTTAATTTTTCTAAATGTTTATTTTTGAGAGAGAGAGAGAGACAGAGACAGAGTTCTAGTGAGGGAGGGGGAGAGAGGGAGGGAGACATAGAATCTGAAGCAGGCTCCCAGGCTCTGAGCTGTCGCCACAGAGCCTGACGCAGGGCTCCAACTCACAAACCACAAGATCACGACCTGAGCCAGTCAGACACTTAACCGACTGAGCCACCCAGGTGCCCCAGTACAAGTGCTTCAGTAATCCCTGTCCTTATATAGTCACTTTTTTCCTAATTCAAACACCTATCTTGCCATTATTTTCCACATTAACATGGTATAGTGATGTCCCAGCAGCCACTGTCCTCCTTCTTAAGGCAATGGTAACCTAACCTGGCTTGTAGGGTGGTGGTTCCCAAAGTTTGGCTGAATTAGAACCACCTAGAGGGCTTGCTGACTCCTAAATTGCTGGACCACCTGTGAGGTCCTAATTCGATAGGTCTAGAGTGGCGCCCAAGAATATTCATTTCTAACCAGTTCACAGATGACGCTGATATTCCTGGTCCAGGACTACTCCCTTCCCTTTTCAGATCACAAGCTAGGAAGGAAGGTCTCCACCCTCAGGTTCCATGAGTGGGTCCAGTGATCAGGGGAAGGCTGGGCAGCACATGACTCAGATTCTCAGGACCTTCGTTAAGAACTCCAGGACAGTACTCCACTGGATTTTAACCTGGAGACATACATTGTAGGAGGCACTGGAAGTCACCTCAGGGCCATTAGGGAGACGCTGTCTGAGAGTGGCACCAACCCAGAGGAAGCAGAGCCAAGGGGAACAAACAGATATAAGGGTTTCAGTCCCAGGGGCGCCTGGGTGGCTCAGTCAGTTAAGCATCTGGACTTGTGATTTCAGCTTAGGTCATGATCCCAGGGTTGTGGGATCGAGCCCTGTGCTGGGCTCCTCGTGGAGCATGGAGCCTGCTTAAGATTCTGTCTCTTTCCCTCTGCCCCCTCTCCCCCTCACACTAGCACATTCCGTCTCTCTCTCTAAAACAAACTAAAAAAAGGGGGGGGGGGTTCAGTCCCAGAATCAAGGGCATGGTCTCCCTGGGACTGTCCAGGTTTTATGATACAATACTTCCCTTTTTGCTTAGATAAGTTTGGCTCAGCTCTCCTTCCACTTACAGCAGAACCGGAAAACGGAGTTTGTTGGTTTTACTTGGTTTTCCTGTCGGTTTTGGCTCTCCATTTTGCTCCTAAATAACAATTACCTAAACCATTAAATTGTCTCCATTACCACCAAGTCAAATGTCTCCACCAAGTCACCAACCCAAAAAGAGATCCAAAGCAATGTTTTGGGAATGTAAACAACCTACCCCACACAGAATACACATCTCCCAAGGTGAACCTCTATGAGTTTAATGTAATTCTAACCGAATCCCTACAGAATGGCCAATTACAAGATCAGGAACTTTCCAAAATTCAGCAGTAACAATTTAGAAAACATAATGGGGAAAAATTATATTTAAAAATACATTAAAATTATATTCATAAGTAACAGAAAATGTAATTCTGAGAAGACACTAAACCACAAATACACAGGAAGTTTATGAAGAAAACCATATAGCTTTGCAAGGGCGGGCGAAGGGAGAGGTGAATAAAAAAAAAAAAAAAAAAAAGGATAAATAGCAAGTTTCTGGCCAGAAAAACTCAATATTGTCGAGCTACCAGGTATTCCCAAGCTAATATGCAATATATGAAACTCTCATACAAATCAATAAAAAACAGATGAAAACCTCAATAAAAAATGGGAAAATGGACCAAAGGAAATGAGGAAGTGATTAACACAAGAAGAAAAACAACCAGCCAATAAAAATATGAAAACTAAGGGCAGTACTTAGCCTGATGGCACTGGTGCGAGGGACAGGGGAGCAAGAGAGTCACCAGAGCTGGCTTTTGGGGGCCAATGTAATAATCTGCATTAAAACCCTGAAAATACACAGTTTTGACTCAAAAACTTCACTTCTGAAATTTACCCTAAGGAAATAATCAAATAATTTTTAATAGAGAAAAAAGTAAGGGAGCACAGAAGAGAAAAAAACTTAAACATGGAACAAATGGTTACTATCTGGACAGTGACTGAAGGAGGTATTTGTTGTACTTCTGTAAACAGAATTCATCCTTTAAGACATGTATTATTTAAAAATAATTGCTATTATCTTCTGGATGTAAAAATAACCCTATTATTTGAAACTCTTTCTACAACTGTCTTTTATTTATATAATGATTAGTTGGCCTAAAATCAGGTGTATAAATTATGGTACTACTGTACATGGGATATTATTGGCATACGTTCAACGATTTAGACTTACATATATGTACACACACAGGGGAAAAGCAGGTTATAAACAGCATGTACAGAATGAATGTTTGCTTTTTTTATTGTGGTTGTTTTTAATTTTATTTATTTTGAGAGACAGAGCACACAAGTGGGGGAGGGACAGACAGAGAATGAGAATCCCAAGTAGGCACTGCACTGAGAGTGCCCACCCCCCATACCAACATGGGGCTCAATCCCACAAACTGTGATATCATGACCTGAGCTGAAATCAAGAGTCAGATGTTTAACCGACTGAGTCACTGAGACGTCCCATGAATGTTCTACTTTCATAAATATACATATTTATATTCATTTTTATACAGTTTCATAGAAAGGCCTAAAGAACACACACAAAATATTAATAGTGGTTATGACTGGGAAGTAGGATTGTAAGTAATTTTTATTTTCTTCTTTTCATATATCTGCACTTTCTCAAGTTGCTAAAATTATTAAATACCCTTTTTAATTATAAGAAAAATAATATAAATGTTAATATTTTTAAAAAAAGAAGTGACTGACATTTGAGTTTGGGAGTGCTAATGCAGCTAAGTATAAGAAATCATCTTTTTCTTTTCCTGTGATTTATGTGATAGAACACAAAACGGTACACTACCAATTCCTCCATCTGGCACTTAATGGAGACAGCAAAAACTTTATCTCCCAACATTCATTCATCCTTCATTCAATCATTCATTTTTATGATCACCTCCCATGGGCAAGGCAGATGGTGCTGGAAAGTCTACTTTAAAAACATCCGTTTTTCTTAAAAATCGGATACAAAACGCAATGGGTAAGTTAGGGTGGGTTATACTTCTTTGGCTTTTCATAATTAAAATTTTCACCTACTACTGCTTTTAGATGCAGTATATTCTATACCTGATTTCTCATGGTGCATCACTGTCTCCTTCCCCACCCTCACCCACAGGAGCCCTAAATTTGGGGGCAGTGAAGAATAAGACCACAGAGCTTGGCCCCAAGTGCCTGCAATTTAAGGATGCTTAAAAGCATCATCGTGACATCCCATTCAAGGATGAAACTCAAAACCAGCAGCACCAGAAGTACCTGCAGATCACTCCAAGTCAGTAAGCCCAGGGAGATGATGTGGCTGTTCCAGACCATTAATGACCATCTGTAAGAGAGTGACTGGTCCTTCCAAGCTCCATCAGAAAACAGGAAAATGTAAGGATCAGATTCTCCCTCTTTCTGCAGCCAAATATCTTGGCAGCTTTACAATGGCCCCATCTTGTGGTTTATTCCTTCCATGAGGAGGACGTACCATCCCCAAAGAAAGTCCATTACAGAAAATCAAGGAAGAAGTGGACCGATAGATATGTAACATGTAATAAAATCCTGCTCATGAATTATTGAGTAACATCCATTAGTCACCAATTTCCAAAAAGTAATACAAGACTCTTAGAAGAATATGGAAATTGGGAGAACTAGATCTCATCCTTTTCTTACCCAGTCGGGATAACAAGTTTCAGTGAAGAAATTCCTATTTTATATAAAAGAAGAAGAAAGTTTCCCTCCCACCGTCTATCTCTAGAGGTAAATCAATATACACATTACAGATCCTGTAAGACCACTAATGCGTGGACCATTAATGAGAGCTACAGCTTTATTATTACAGGAAAAAATGCTGCTAATGTAAAATTAATTAAATCCAATTATTTTTTACTTGGTACTTTCTATGTGCTAGACACCATGAGCTTTATAAAATAAAACAGCCTCTCCCTTCCACAAGCTCCCAAACAGGAGATGCAAATATTTACATAAATAATTTTATGTTGCAAGATGAATTTGAAACTTCTTATAACAAAAGAATAAACAATATGTTATAGGGGTTTCAGGCACAGGCTCTGGAGGCAGAGTACCTGGATTGGAATTCTGATTCTATACCCATCACTAGCTAGCTATGTGACCTCGACAAGCTTAACCTTCTCTTCTACCTCAGTTTTTTCATTTATAAAATGGACATAATAATGATATCTACCTCATGGGATTATTGTGAGGATTAACTGTGGCACAAACGGAAGTATCATTAATATCAGTATAATTATTACTGGCATGAGATAAGGAAGCACTAATTATGAAGACCCTGGGAAAGCAGTCCCACGGAATAGAATCTGTGGCCAAGTTCTGAATAATGGTCAGGATTTTAGTGGGAAGTGATGGGAGAGAAGGGCATTTCACAATTAAGGATTAACCTGAGCAAAGGCCTAGAAGTAGGGAGAGTCGATGCCCTGAGTAAGCTGGTGGTGTGGCTACAGCAGCAAGGCAGCTGAGCTATATGTGGTGGGGGAAGGAGGTGTGCAAAAGAAATAATGCTGAGCAATGAGGCGCGCTGTCATCTGACTCAAGGAGGTGGTGACCACCAGGCTAATAAGACAACACTCTTCTAGAGGCAATGACAGCTCAAGAAGCAGGGCATCATAGTGGTAAAGAACATGGGATTCTGGGTTTGAATTCTAGCTCCATCTCTTTTTTTTTTTTTAATTTTTTTTTTTTTTAACATTTATTTATTTTTGAGACAGAGAGACAGAGCATGAACAGGGGAGGGGCAGAGAGAGAGGGAGACACAGAATCCGAAACAGGCTCCAGGCTCTGAGCTGTCAGCACAGAGCCCGACGCGGGGCTCAAACTCACGGACCGTGAGATCGTGACCTGAGCCGAAGTCGGATGTTCAACTGACCGAGCCACCCAGGCGTCCCTCTAGCTCCATCTCTTAAGAGCTGTGTGACTTGGGCAAGGATGTAATCTTTCTGTGCCTCTGTTTTCTCACATGTAAAATAGGTGTGTTGAAGATTAAATGAGGGTCTATATACCAAGTTCTTAGAATAAGTGCCCGGCACCTAGTGATACATATGTGTTTGCTATTAAAAGGTTGAATACTGTATGACTCTTGATCTCAGAGTCGTGAGTTTGAGCCCCACACTGGGTGTAGAGATTACTAAAATAAATAAATAAATAAACAAACTAACTTAAAAAAAAGTAGAATACTGGCCTCTTCCTCTTGATAGCTGTTCAAAAAATTATGAGCAGTTGGTATGGGCAATGACAGGGTCAAGGGTATAAGACTGCTTTTCAATTATTCAAAAAAATACTACCATGAAAGTAAATGCTCTCATTTGGACAAAAATTTCCACGGTCCATGAAAAAAATTTATCTCAAAGGAGTGACAAACTGACAGCAATCACTAAGCTTAAGCACACACAGTTCTAGGCAACACGACTCTTAAGTTTGTCCAAGACTTCATCGGATCACCACGGCCATGACAAAATGGCAAAATGCACCATTTACGAGAAGACGGTATCTGTGTTGATTGTGGATGATGGCAAAGGTTTTAATGTGAGTTGGGGTGGGGGGAGGAGGGCATGAGCCAACGGATGGTCACGATTGCTCAGACGATCCCTAAGGCAAGAACTTACTTCCAGATCCATCCTTGACTCTAGGTCCTTCAGGCTTGGCCTCAGAAATAATGTTTGCATTGGCGTTATTCTCCATCTCGATCACAAAGTCACTGTCCTCCTCAAACTCAGGGTGACTAAAGATCCAATCCAGGGCTCTTTCCAGGTTATTATTCTAATAAAATAAAACATTTTTACAATGAATGCAGTCCCAGGGCCTCATTATATCCTGCCCACTTGAACCAGGATGTCAAGCAGATAAGACAAGAGGCCTGAATTCATTAGTCCTAAGTGCTTCTGAGTGAGAAGCTCTGACCCTGCATATGAAATGCACATTTAGCTGGTATTCTCTGAGTCTCCCAACTGGGGTCTGTAATTGGATTCACCAGAAAACAGTTCTGAGCAGCAGACCAGCATTCCAAAGTCCATATCAGTCTTAGATCAGTGTTTCCACAGGCTAATGCTACTGATGAGGTGCAGAATATCAAAGAGTATTGCCTATGTCTAAGAACAGCCCTTTTTCAGGCCACAATAACTGCATGCACCACATTCCCTATCAACTGTGTTTTCTGCAGAGCCATGCCAGGTAGAAGGGATGCCAATGTGAGTACCATGTTAGCGCATCTTCTCCCTCAATGTCAGCAGAACTGTTGAAATTGCAGTAGAGACAAGATTACTGCCTTGATTAATGGTGACAGCATTGGTTAGTGAGGTTATATTGTTTTAAACTGAACTTACCGTGGCTCGTAGCGCCTGAATAGCTTGATTCCGATGGAATCCCATGGAAGTAATGATAGCTACAATTTCCTCCGGAGGTTGGTTATCCAATCCAGTAGCACCAAAAACAGAGGCCCCAGCAGAAGCCGCCCCTCCATAACCAGGCATGGTCAGTGGTTCGGCAAAATCTGGGGAAAATAATCATTCTCAGGTCTTTTCCTTTTTTTAGTCTTGAAATAAACAACATTTTAGAGCTAAGAAGGAAAAATACCTACGAAGTTATAATAATCAGGACAGTTGGTACTAGCATTAAGGATAAACATATAGATCAGCTAAAACAGAATTCAGAGAGTCCAAAAATAAACCCATAGATTTATGGTCAGTTGACTTTTGACAAGACCACTCAATGGGGGAGGGCAGTCTTCTCAACAGATCATGCTGGAACAACTGCATGTCCACATACAAAGAATGAAGATGGATCCCTACCTCAAGCTATATTCAAAGATTAACTCAAAATGGCTCCCTGACCTCAATGTTAGAGATCTTAGGATAGGCAATGGCTTCTTAGCTATGACAACAAGAATACAAGTAACAAAAGAAAAAACATAGAAAATTAGACTTCATCAAAATTGCAAACTTTTGTGCTTCAAAAAATACCATCAAGAGGGGCGCCTGGGTGGCTTGGTCGGCTAAGCGTCCGACTTCGGCTCAGGTCATGATCTCACGGTCCGTGAGTTCGAGCCCCTCGTCGGGCTCTGTGCTGACAGCTCGGAGCCTGGAGCCTGTTTCAGATTCTGTGTCTCCCTCTCTCTCTGCCCCTCCCCTGTTCATGCTCTGTCTCTCTCTGTCTCAAAAATAAATAAACGTTAAAAAAAAAAAAATTAAAAAAAAAAATACCATCAAGAAAGTGAAAACACTCACAGGATGAGAGAATATATTTGCAAATCATGTATACAGTAAGGTACTTGTATTGATTATGAAAATAACTCTTACTACTCAACAATAAAAAGACAAATAATTTCATTAAAAATGGGCAAAAGTTGGGCTGCTTGGGTGGCTCAGTCAATTGAGTGTCAGATTCTTGATTTTGGCTCAGGTCATTATCTCATAATCAAGATCAAGCCTCATGTCGTGGAGCCCGCTTAAGAGTGTCTCTCTCCCTCTGCCCCTCCCCCACTTGCACACACACATGCTTGCACAAGTGCTCTCTCTCTCTCTCAAAAAAAAAAAAAAAATGGGCAAAGGATTGGATAGACATTTCTCCAAAGAGATTTAAATTACCCACAAGGACATCAAAAGATGCTCTACCTCATTAATCATTAGGGAAATGCACATCAATATCACAATGAGCTACCACTTTCACATCCACTGGAATGGCTATAATAAAAACAATAATAACAAGGGTTGGTGAGGATATGGAGAAATTGGAACCCTCATACATTGGTGGTAGAATGTAAAACAATACAGCCTGATTGTTGAAAAACCTGCATTTTTATGTTATGGACATGGCTTCTTTCCTTCAATCTTATGAAATAACCTGTGCTAGCTTCACACTTTTCTTCTATGGCTTCCTCACCTCTCCCAGACTTCACAGACTGAAGAGAGTGAGGGCCTTGCTCTAGACTAGGTTTTGGCTCAAGGGAATGTTGTGGCTGGTTTTGATCTTGTGTCGAAACCACTAAAACTTTCTCCAAATCAGCAATAAACCTGCTGTGTGTTCTCATCACTGGTGTGTTCAATGGAGTAGCACTTTTCATTTCTGTGGAAGAATTTTTGCTTTGCCTTCACAACTTGGCTAACTGTTTGGTGTAAGAGGCCTAGCTTTTGGCCTCTCTGTTTTCAATACGCCTTCCTCTCTAACCTGAATCATTCCTGGCTTTTAAGTTAAGAGATGTGTGACTCTTCCTTTCACTTGGACACTTAGAGGCCAGCATAGTTATTAGCTGGCCTAACTTCAATATTGTTGTGTCTCAGGGAATAGGGAGGCCCAAGAAGAGGGACAAAGACAGGGGAATGGTTGGTCGGTGGAGCAGTCAGAACACACACATTTGTGGATTAAGTTTGCTATCTTACGGGTGCAATTTGTGGTACCCCAAAACAGTTACAACAGTAACATCAAAGATCACTGATCACAGATCACATAATAGAATAATAATGGAAAAGTCTGAAATATTGTGAGAATTACCAGAAATGTGACACAGAGACACGCAGTTAGCAAATATTGTTAGAAAAGTGGCACCAATAGACTTGCTCAACACAGAGTTGCCACCAACCTTCTGTTTGTAGAAAGTATAATATCTGCAAAGTGCAATCAGATGAAGTGCAGTAAAATGAGATATGCCTATATTTCTAACTAAGAAATGATAAGGACTTGAAATAGAAAACTGTGCATGAAGAAATGGGGGTTGTTTAGTTAGCTTTCACTTCTGTCTACTTTATTAAGGTATAATTCACACACCCTATAATTCACCCACTTGAAGTGTACACCCAGTGGTTTTCAGTAAACAATATTGCCCACTCAACAGACTACAGTATAGTGTAAACATAACTTTTATATACACTGAAAACTAAAAAATCCATTTGATTCACTTTATTGTGGTGGTCTGGAACTCAACCTACAACATCTCTCTGACATATGCCTGTATGTCCCACATCTTTCCACTGGTCTTTTTGCCACTGAATTACATACTTTAAAAGGTGAATTATGGGATGCCTAGGTGGCTCAGTTGGTTGAGCATCCGACTTCAGCTCAGGTCACGATCTCACGATTCATGGGTTCAAGCCCTGAATCAGGCCCTGCGGCGACAGCTCAGAGCCTGGAGCCTGCCTCAGATTCTGTGTCTCCCTCTCTCTCTCTGCCCCTCCCCCACTCACATTCTGTCTCTGTCTCCCAAAAACAAATAAACATTTTTAAAAAGGTGAAAAAAATAAATAAATAAATAAATAAATAAATAAATGTAAAGTACTCACTTAAAAAAAAAAGGTGAACTATATCTCAGTAAAGCTATTATTTAAAAAAACAGAGAGAGTGACAGTAAAGATTAACACTGTGACTCTGCTCCACAGGCAAAGTGCCACCTCACTGAAGCAGAAAAAAAAGTGACCTAAAAAGTTAAATTATGAGGGGCAGGAAAAAGTGAGCTAAGAAGCTAAATCATGAGCTAAAAAGTCATTTTCTGGGACACATTCAGAGGACATGTTAGTATCTCCATGGCTTAGCAACACTGAAGATCTCATCAGACTCCAAAGCTATTCCCCTTTCCAACCACTGACCTGGCTCTTCCATGTGAACAATGATCCAGTTGAAGGCCACTTCAGCTCCCATATTTCCAGTAAAGTACACAGCCTTCCGACACGCTTCTAGAGGGAAACCCATCTCGGCCAGCTGCATCACTGATGACTCATCAATGTCTGAGGCTATGGGGCACAACAGAATATTCTGGTGTAAAAATGTAAACTCTCTTCTGGTCTTAGCTTCTCCTCACCCACTATCTACGTGCTATCCAAACAAAGTGCTATTTTTTGGTGGTTTAACTTTGTTTTGTTGTGTTTTAAGTCACCCAAATATTTAGCTATTTGAGCTGAGTTTATATCTGACCTAAATAGGAACCATGTTAACTATCTGGACAGCCCAAGCACGGAAAAACAATTCTCTAATTTCATAAGGGGAGATTTGGTATATTCCCAGAACCATTTCAACCTCTCAGATCATCTCAAGACCTTTCCTATAGCAGTTCTTCTATGACTGAAATCTGAAGAGAAAAGAATTATCTACAGGCCTAAAAGCCTATTCTTTAAATCCCATAGGAAATTATACCAGGCCTTTAGGAAAATATATGTATTTTATATATACCAGGTCAAAGGAAATAATCAGCTCTGGGGAAATGGAGAGCCCAAATGTTAAGTAGAAAAGACAGAATATGTTCTGTAATGGTATACATTTAAGATTTTGAAAGAGATAGCCTTTATAAACCTAACTTGGGCTTGGACACAGAGCGTTTTCTTTTCTTTTCTTTTCATAATAATAGATAGATGTTGGTGGAGATGTGTGTGCATACGTATGTGTGTGTGTGTGTGTGTGTGTGTGTCCATGTGTATACATAGAAGGACACGTCTGTATATGTATAATGTACAAAAATATACATTAAAACCTACAGGCATGTGTATCTATATATATGTACATGTACACACATACACACATAAATACATGCATGTATAATGCATACATGTATATAGGCCAATAAATTTTTTGTATATACTTTTGCACATGTATATACATGTTTATATATATACACATACATGTATGCATAAGTGCACACATAAACACCTACATAGTGCTCTCAAATTATCCAACAACTAGGGGGGAAGAGGAGCACAAAATATATCCCTCATGTTTTCCGTGTCGTGATGTCTCTACTGAAAATTCTGCCAAAGATGGCAATTAGTAGAACACAGTAGTAGTAGAACTGAGGATGAGAGATATCTTTTCTATAAAAATTATATCCAAAATGTATTTATCATACAAGGAAGATACACAGAACATCCTATCAAGACCAAATTTTAAGAAAGCAATGATTTAGGACAACAGTGGCTCCCAAGTTGTGTTGTATGGTGGCCTTGTGTTCCAAGAGAGATGTCATTATTGAACCACAAAACAAGGGGTCTCCATGGCCAAATTAGTTTTAAAATCTACATTCTCTATTCTCCCCTTAGAAATCACAAGGTGCATCAGCACAGTGAAGACTCAAACATCCTGTAATAAAGACTCCTACAGTAAAGAAACTAGGAAACTCTACAGGATACCTTTCAACATCTTGTAAGACTCTAATGTTCCCTACAATGCAGTTTAAGAAGCACAGCTCAATAAATGGTGTATGTATGTCTATAATAACATATTAGATTGAAAGCGTTTAATTCCATTTTTGTGAAAAATTAAGTGAGCCAGGCATGGGTCAAGGACAGGGGAAGGATATGTGCCAAGAGTTAACAGTGATTATAGATGGGCGATGAAACCATAGATGGCTCCTACTGATAATCCATAATTTATAAATACCTTTTTACTCTCATAATAAGAAAATAATCAAAGTTATTCTTTTTAAAAATCTGAGAAAGGAAGGATGCAAATGTTAAACAAGCCCAGATCACTCTACTTCTCCTGTTGAGTACAGGTAATTGCTGATAAGACAGCAGGCTCAGATCTAGGAAGAAATCAATGGCCAAACCATTAACACTGGAAAATGGCTAAGTGCTTCCAATCAGAGACAGACTCCTCTGGCAGTCAGGTCCAACCACCCATCACCTCCCCTGGGGCAAAAGCCTTGCAAGGACAGCTCTCTGGAGGATCTGGAGCAGCCAGCAAACCTCTCACATTCCAGAAAATGTCAAGTGGCATGAAAAGCACATTTGACTCCTAGATCTGGTTCTGGTCCCAGCTCTTTGGTCTCTGAAGTTTTCTGGGTCTTAATTTTATACTCTGTAAAAGGTTACCTGCCCTGCCCTTCTTACTGTGAAAATCAAATAAGAACCTGGATTTTGTATGAATAGTAAAACTATTTATCATTGGAAGAATTTATGAAATAATAAATGCAATATAACTCATGGTAACCATTCAAAAGTAGTAACAGCCATTGTTATTGTTATAGATTATGCACAGAGACAATGGCTTTCCCAAGACCCTCGCTGACCCTAACAGCTTCTTCTAGCAAAGAGCAAACCGTAATTGACCAAGGAAAAGAAATGTGGAGGTCTAAGCCACATGATCAATCATTTGCAAAATACATGAACTTCTAAATTAACAATAGTTTGTCTCCAGGAGGGCTTTGTAGACAAAAAGATTGAGAGTATTTAGTGTTAAACATTCCTTCTTCCTCCTAATTAATCTCTAAATATTCATTATAAATAGTTTATTATGTTCTTTTCAGAAAACCAAGAGTACCAATTCCCACAGGATTAAGGAACTAAAAGTCTACAAAATTAACACAATCCAATGACACTAATAACCTTTAGAGTATTAATTAATACAGCCATGTCCTGTCCAACAGCAGGAGTGGAAAAAATGCTGGGCCACAGTGCCATCATTGCTCTGGAGCCCTACTCATGGCCAGAGTGGGAAGAAATGGCATCATTAGCCCACCTTCACACCTGAGGAAACTGAGGCTCAGAGAAGTTAAGTAAATTTTTCTAGGTTGCACAGTCATAAATGGCAGGGCCAGGTTTCCAATCCGGGGCTGGTTGGCTTTCATGCTGATGATCACTCTTCTGAGCTACAGAGCCATTTAATCACCATGTCACTGGTTTACATTTACTGGTAACTCAACTTGCAGACGAAGAATCATTCCTACCCAGGAAAAAGCTACACACATACACATGTAGAGAACAATGCCCCTTTATTGAATTCCCAAAGATAAATGTCAGACCCAGGACAACTGTAGGACAACTGAGAAAAATTTCGAAAGATACATACGGTCTATCAGTTGATTCATCAGGCGATCTGGAAATTAAAGGACAGGGAAGAAATGAGACCAAAGCATGGCAAAGAGTTTTAGAGAAAAAGTAAGAGTTCATGCAGGGCACTCTCTAATCCCTCAACCCCGAGGGATTCCACACTGTTGTCAACCACTCAGCTCCCCCCAACACATACCACCAAGTCTGTTCAATATGAAATCATCACAGTAGGGAGTGAAAATAAACAGGTTTCAGGCATTTCAATCAGATAAAACATGATGCTCTGGTTATCACCTTAATGAACGAAATGATTTATCTCCCTGTATTTCTAAGAACTCTATATAATTACAAACTAAGGATTCTGTTAGAAACATCAGAGAAAGCAGGAGCAGTTCTAATGAACTATAAACCATCTTGTATTTCTCTGATGCTGACACTGATCTATGCTCTCTGGCCCCTTGAATGGACCACCTATGCCACATAACAGAGTGTGCCACGCAGAGTTCCATTCCCTACTTTCCATACTCTACAATTTAGCATTTGCCTTAGCACTAGATAATAATGGAACATAGATGCCTATCTTGAATATGATCTTGCTCCTTCTGGATTCACCTTACCCTTCTTTGGCACCTGAACTTGGTCACCAATAATATTCAATGCTCAACTAATGAAAAACCTTTGGTAGAGGGGCCCAGAGTGCTCTATCACTATTAATTCACCTAATTAACTGATTAAAAAGGTGAACAGTAAATAGATAGGTGAGCAAATGAAACCACAATGAAACCAATTTCATCAGTAACCGAGCTAACAATAAAACCAAGATTTTTTGCCCCTGTCCTCAGATCCACAAAGATGAAGCAATTATTTTCTGTATGTCCTTTTCCCTTAAAAAGTTAAGTATTCTAGGGGTGCCTGGGTGGCTCAGTTGGTTGGCATCTGACTTCGGCTCAGGTCATGATCTCACAGTTCATGAGTTTGAGCCCCGCTTTGGGCTCTGTGCTGACAGCTCTGAGCTCAGAGCCTGCTTTGGATTCTGTGTTTCCCTCTCTCTCTGCCCCTTCCCCGCTCATGCTCTCTGTCTCTGTCTCTGTCTCTGTCTCTGTCTCTGTCTCTCAATAATAAACATTAAAAAAATTTTTTTTAAGTTAAGTATTTCTAAATAAAAATTTAGTCTTCACAGAGCCAACTGCTCCCTTGTATGAAACAGTGACTAAGCTGGGGAGGTAAAATGTGGTCAAGATTTTTAAAACCAACATGCACTATTGAACTTCCCCTTCTGGCTGTCCAACCATACTCCCAAGAGGACACAGCTCCTCAAAACTAAAAGCCTACTGAAAACACACTCCTTATCTTCCCTACAGATCCATTTGGGGGAAGAAGAGGCAGAGGAAGCCAGAGGCAACATAACCTAAAAACTGTTTGGAGATTTGCTGCCTTCTGTTACCAGTGATTTCTGCAGGTCCATTTCATTTACTCATCATGGGTCTGTGCCTCCTCCCATGACTAATTTAAGTTTACTGTTGCAGCCAGGCCTCCTACTGTATGTCTGTGGTGGGTTAAACACAGGAAAATGGCCAAGGGACAACAGAGTGGTGGAAGAGAAGAGACTTCATCATCGGGTGGGGCAGGGAGACAGTGAGAGAACATCCTCCTGACAGAAGATGGTACCTTTTGAGTCATCAGGAATGACGATAGGGGGGCTGATGTCCGGAAGTTCCTCCTCTCCTGGCTGTAACCCCCTGGCTCGGAGATGGTTGATATCAAGTAGGTCTGGCATGTCAATAGAAACATCTGCAAAATTAGAGAGATTACATTCACCAACTCTCCAAAAACCCACAATCACCCCCTAAAACCAGCACCTCTAACTCTTATGTACATGTGTCTAAGCAGACCTAAGGGATGCTTTTCAGTTCCCTGGAGTAGATTACTGGACCAGTAAACTCACTGAGACTAGTTAGATTTAATGGAGAAGCAGAGGGAAAGTACAGAACATTTCACACTGAACAAGCAAGAGGTTGTAAACTGGGAACCCAAAGACTATTTGTGGCCCAGACACTTTCTGTTTAATGTTTTTAAAATGTTGGCAACAAATTCCAATTTTTAAATCAGAAGATTTCATTTAAATATCCCTATTTCCAGCTTATTTTGAAAAACAGAAAGCTATAGCATATTCTCAAATGGTAATAACTGCCTGGGTCTAATTTTCAGCTTCCACTCTAGACAATATGTGCCCTAGAGCCTATCACAGACCCCACTGCTGCCTACTGATCCTAAGCATCATATTTGTGCTATTCTGATTCTTCTGGTAAAGAAATGTTTTTCTAAGCCATGTCTTTATCCAAAGTGGAAATACCCAAGAAAGACCAAGATAGCCAGGCTACACATTTCTTATATCCAATGTACTTCTTTCATTTACATTAATCCCTGTGCTTGTTAGGCATTTGAGTTTGCAGCCCCTAGATTATGCCTTTTCTCAGATCATGACAGGCACTGCGATCATTCTAACCAAGGTAATAAAGAATGAAGTTTTAAAAAAATAAAATTGAATCTCAAGTGTATTAGGCTTGGGGTATTTTTTTTTTAACTGCTCAGGTCAGTTGTTATTGTGCTGACTTACTTAAATACAAAATTTATTAGTCTAAAAGTCTGCTGAGATTTAGTGTTATATTCAGTTATGACAATAATGAAAAATGGGTCCCAATGTTGGTGTGGGATAGGTCTCTTGGGCTAGCACACAGAACCTGAAAATACTATCCCCAAAACTAGCTATGATGTCAGATACATAAATCCTATTTTAAAACAACAACCCAGAGAAAAAGCTTAGTTAAAAAAATTTTTTTCAATCTCAGCGGATAGCAAAAACAAACATAATGTCCGACAAAGTCAATACAGTTGTTCCTCAACAGAAAAATTCAGGTTCATTAAAGCTCTGAGGCTCCTTTAAATTCAGCAAGTCTATGAAATCTGATCTGAATTTTTACAGAAAATCCAATAACAAAGAAAAATAAGAAAGCTGTTTCCAAAGCAGTTAAAAGCCTTTAGAAGAAAGCAGTTTTCTCTCTCAAGTACTTCTCAGGTCCACAGAGGAAAGGCTGAGTGATGATCATCCTGCCCACAAAATCATTCCACCAGGAAAATCGAAGATGTGCTGCAGAATCAGTCACAGCCCTGCACAAGGTCACGTGGCAAGCAAGTGCCATGTCAATGGAGTGCTAGAGGTTCTGGGGAAATCCGTCCTGCTGATTTTACATTCTTTCTACCTACCCCCTTCAGATGAGCAGATGAGTGCTTAATTAACCAGTATAAGACCTGAGTTATTTTTTAAGCCCTCAAAACCAGAAAATCTTTAAGACTGGCAAGCAGCCTGAGCTACCTGCTTGAGAAATGACAAAGAGTAAAACTGTCCATCCGGCACGGAAGACAGCCTAGTAACATCTTGATGTTGGATCATGACGATGGAGAAAATGTTCTCATACATTGTCTAGAAAACTAACCTCTAACAAAGGCTTCTGAAATTAGCAAGAAAAAAACCCAAGTAAGGCAAAAATCAAATCCCTTTTTTGACTATTTGATGCAACTGACTATACTCATTTTGTTATTAATAAAATTTGTATGATTTAAGTGACTATTCTCAGCCACACCTGCCTACTTTAGAGGCAGAGGAGAAATAATAAGAGGAGCATGTACCTTCAATTACCTGCACCTCCAAGGGTGGTCTCTGGACCAGCAGCACCAGCAGCATCAGTATTACCAGGGAGCTTGTTAGAAATAAAGAATCCCAGGCCCCACCCCAGACCTGCTGAATTAGCACCTGCATTTTGCCAAGATCCCAGATAATTTGTGTGCACGTTAAAGTTTGGAAAGCATGGTTTATTTGATAATGTGGAGATGCCATTTTCACTCTCAGAATCCAGTCATCCCAGAACGCATCATTACAGGGGTGGGCAGCATGTGATAGTTTTTATTATGAGTCCAAATCATATACTGTGACTCAAAAGAGAAAGGTGAGGACGATGGAAAAAGAACGAAATGGAACTATTTCTGACAGCCAACCACATGGGCCCTTTCACACGCCATTTTTTTTAATGGCTAATTTGATGTTTCAAGCAAAAGCATGCAAAAGATACCTACCAAATTTTTTGGGAACCCAGTCAAGACCAAAAGTGAACTTCTTTATCTGCACTACCAAGTATTCAGGGAATGAGGCAAAGCGAGATGTTCTGGGAAACACAAGGGGATTAGATCAATGAAACAAGGCAATCAGAATCATGATTATAGTTCATGAAGCATCCAAAGCTTTGTCTGAGGCACACCTGGCAGTTCCAGTGACTGCACTGAGAAGGAAGGACACTCAAACAGACACAAGCAGACACACACTCACCCACAACCAGTCATTCTTCCTGACCTTTTCCCAAGGAGAAAATGTTTAACGGAGGAGAATGTTGTCCTTAGAGAGTGATTTGGAGCATGGTGCAAAATTACACTTTTATTTTGCTGTGGCACTTTGTATTTCTGAAAAGTACTTTTCAACCACAGACATCTTTTTTCTAAAACCCTTGCTAGAATTTAGTACAGTTTAGTACCCCTGAACAACGCAGAGGTTAGGGGTGCTGAACCCCCCATGGAATCAAAAATCCACATATAACTTTTGACTCCCAAAAAACTTTACTAATAGTCTACTGTTGACCAGAAACCTTACCAATACCATAGAGTCAATTAAACATATTTTATGTTATATGCATCATATACTGTATTCTTACCGTATAAATACGCTAGAGAAAATATAACACTGTACTGTAAAAAACCCACTGGACCCACACAGTTCAAACCCATGTTGTTCAAGGACCAACTGTGTGTGTGTCTGTGTGTGTGTGTCTGTGTGTGTGTGTATTATCTGCAGGATAATACGTGCATGTACTACATGTTTGTATGTGGGGTTTGAAAAGCTTCACAAGTTGGGGCGGCTAGGTGGCTCAGTCGGTTAAGTGTCTGACTTCGGCTCAGGTCATAATCTTGCAGTTTGTGGGTTCGAGCGCCATACTGGGCTCTGTGCTGACAGCTAGGAGCCAGGAGCCTGCTTCAGATTGTGTGTCTCCCTCTCTCTCTGCCCGTCCCCCACTCACACTTTGTCTCTGTCTCTCAAAAAAAAGTGAATAAACATTAAAAAAATAAGAAGAAAAAAGAGAAACAGAAAAAAAAGAAAAGCTCCACAAGCAATCCTGACATACCCCCAATCTCTGCTCCCACAGAGAATCACTATCTTACAGCACAAAGTTGACATAAGGAAGGTTTATTGAAACTTTGGTTGAGGTTGACTACTGAAAATGCCAACACCTCATTAAAATACTACTGTATCTAAAATCCATGATCATGTGAATCCTAAATATATGTAAATATATATACATAATGAGATAAGCATCTAAAATATCTAAATCTGACCTTACATTTTTAAACATACATATGGTCAATATCTCGAGTTTCCCTTCAAACTTTCAGGAATTGTCTAGACTTTAGTTTGACAATTTCATGCAGACTATTTACCTACTATACCAAATTCAAGCCCCAGTTCCAGCTCATTCTCTCCACATTTATCACCTTGTTTATAACAACCATTTCTATGTGGTGTCAATGTGGATATAGTAGGTTATGTAAAAAAGAAAATAAGCTGTAGACAGATACTATGTCTTAAAATGAAAGATTCTCGAACACCGTCCCCACAAACTCTACTTTTCATATCTAAGTCATTGCCTTCTACCTGGAATGCAGTGGGCCCAGAATTCAGAAAGCAAATACAAATGCATTGCTGCCCCCTAGTGTAGAAGAAAAGCCATAGTACAGGGACAAAACACTATCCAAAAATGGGTCAAAATGATGTGGATTTGGGTCTAGAATATGCTACTTAATTCACTCCAATGTGGACAAATCACTGACCCTCCCTGAGGCTCCATTTTCACATCTACAAAACAGATTTCTTAATCATATCTACTTGCACACTAGAACATATACTATGTATACCCAGGGAATTAGCACGATTATTTTGTCATAAAAGAGCTAGAATCCATGGCACTGAACACTGACTTGGTCTATCACTGACCTGTTTTTTGCCCCAAGCAAGTCACTTAACCTCTCTGTATCTCAAATTCTCCAACACAAGGATGGTAGAAGGGTCCAGGCAATAATGTAAGGGAGTTCTTTAAAAAACAGGAACTTAACGATCCTAAGGAACTTCTCTATTATTACCCTGGTTCATTCTCCAGAAACTGTAATATTATCTCTAATTAGGCTTCCTACCTTCTGAGAAGCAGTAATAAACATCATTCTTACTCCAATATAGCCAAGTCCTAATTTCACCAAAATCCAACCAACTCCAGCTGCAGTATTTTCAACTAATGTAAAAATGTCACCTCTCTGATCTCTTCTTACCACATCAACTTCAAAGCTGGAAAATATGTAATAGTGAGATCAGCCAAAAGTCATCAGTATATCAGTTATTTCCAAAATGTGGTTGAAAAGCCCCAAGACTCTAAAAATTGCTCTGTGGTCAGTATCTGGGTGAGTAAATCAGCTGGTGATACCATGAGCAGTGCAGGGAACTGGAGGCTGGGGTGTGGTGGGAGAGGGGTGGATAATTTAACACATCCCTTTGTTATGGGTAACTAACTACCAACCTAAGAGTACCAGAAATCAGATTAGAGGAGCCCACATTATATTTACCCTGTTAGGTAAACATGCTATATATTATATTCATCTTTGTAGCCTTAGAGGGTCTCAAATTGAATCACACAGACAGTAACTGCTCAATATATATCTGTTCAAAATAATCTCAAAATCAGTAATGTGCATTCATTAATTGCAGGTTTGGGACATCAAGTTTGTTAGTTAAATCTAGCAAAAAGTGTAAATTATGCACCACTTACTCTTTTATTCCTAAAATTAATTCCTGGAAATTAAAATTTTTCCTGAAAGACCATTAGACTGTAAACCATTCAAAAAGATCTAGGCAGACACACAGCAAATTTACCTCAAAAAACTGCTATGGGGACTAAATCAGTTAGTATACAAAGTGCTTAGAATTGTGCCTGACAACACTGTTGAACTGTCTACTGACAACCTATTATCATCATTTAAAGTATATCAATTGTTTGCCAATCATAATCAAGGCAAAAACACTATGAAAGCCTTAATAAGAAAATATATAAGCTGTCCTTCTCTGTGAAATTAATATTGTCCATTGTATTGAAAACCTGGCAACTAAAAAAATACAATTCTATTCTTTCCATTGAATATGTTGAAAATATGACAATTAATCAACCACAGTCCAACTGTATAACCTCAGGCAAGAAAAAAAAAGGAAAGGAAAGATAAAAACAACGGTAATAGTAATTACAGCATGTGAGGCACTATACAAAGCACTCTGCATAGTTTATCTTGCCTTAACCTTCACCCCAACCCTAGGAAGAAACTATTATTATCCTGGTTTACAGATAAGGAAACAGGAGCTTAGGGAGATGAAGTCACTTGGCCAAGGTCACGTATCAGTAAGTTCTGCACTGGGGATTAAACACTACCTGTCCATTCAAAGCTTGCACTCTGGAATCCTACACTGTACCTTCCTCTTCATAAATGATGAAAGTCCACACAAAATCTCTCCCTATTGACCCTTCCCCTGTGAGCTGCTTAAAGGCAGGAACTAGGTCTTGTTCAACTCACTGCCTAGAATATTCCAGGTGAACAATAATACTTGCTAGGTGAATGAAATGTCCAAACACTAATATTCTTCCCAGAGACTGTCTGTTCAGAACTATTTGAAGAAAGAGTCTTTATTCTGGTCTATACTGACTGAAGATCTACAAAAAGGACATTTTTTTTGCCTCTTCCTGGTCTTTCAGTGTCTGGGTCTAACACAAGAAAAATTCAAGACCCTAAACTAACATAAGGAGATCGTGTCTATATTGCTAGAAATAAGAAAAAGAAAAAAAATATTTTAGGAATCTCCTGAACTGTGTCTCCCAAAACTAATACTTGAAACATGATAAGGCATAATAAGGAATATGCAAGGCTTTGTATAAGGGTTATAAGGATATAAGCAGATACGAAATGATAAGGGAAATTGGATACTATGTAACAGAGGAATTAAGAGTTTAAACTTTGAACTCAATAGATCTGAATGAATTCCAGGTCTGCCACTTACTGGCCAATTATTTCTCCTTTTATCTCCTCATCCATAAAATGGGGAGAATGGCACCCACTTCACAGTAGTACCAAGAGGATTAAATGACAATTGATGGTAAGTGCTTAACACATGACCTGGAATAATAAATGGACCAAAATATGGTAGCTGCTTTATTAACCTAACATTGTCTTCTCCTTTTCCACAAAGACCAGTTTTCAATTATTAACAACTGGATACATCCAGTATTAATTTTTTTCATATACATAAAAGAATGAGAGCATGTATGTATGTAAAAGACAGAGGAAAGGAATAAACGTGTTTAATATCTACTGTCAAGGATTAGAGAAAGCAGAAACCCCTCCTCTAGAGAGTTATGTTAGCACTGCCTACAACTAAATATTCTGTAGTGCTTGAGGAAAAAACCAGGTAAGCAAGCATCATTCCTCCATTACAGATGCAAGAAGGACACTGGGTGGTGACTGTGCCCTGGGATAGAACATAGGCTGGGAAGTGGACACAGGAGAAGGATCTAGATCTCCTGATCACTCACCCTGGGGTGAGAGCCTCTGTCTCTGGAAAGCTAATGCCTCCCAACTCCATTTTAACGATGGGCCTCTTCCAAGTGATAAGAAGGCTCCTTTCTGCAGGCCCAGAGAGTGTGTCACACCTTGCACTTCTAAGACACAAGGCTACTTTTCTGAAGAACAGAAAAGGGTAGCCAAGCAGACAGGTATACGAAGAACAACTCTGCAGCTTACATCTGATGCTGGGGACTTTCTAGGTGGCCAGGTCCCCTGATCACTTCTATATCCCATACATAAACAGAATTAAAGCGCAAAGAGAGAAGGATAACTGAGAAATCTTCCACCTACTGTCAATAATTAAAGCAAAAAAAAAACAAAATAAAATAAAATCATTATGTTGTATACCTTAAACGTACACAATGTTATTATATCTCAATATATATCTATATATGTCAATATCTCAATAATGTCAATGATATCTCAATAAAGCTGGAGGAAAAATAATTAAAGAAAGTGGGTCTACCACTAAGATACTTTGTAGATGTCTAACTGCCCAATGATGTCTCCAAGTTGCAATGAAGTAAATTTGACACATTTACCACACCAACTTATCAATGTTTCTCTGCAAGGACACACATACAACACACACACACACACACACACACACACACACCACAGACCCTGTAACTCAGCAATCCTAGGATAAAAACTTACTTCACATTGAATAACTGATAAAGGAATGGAAAATTATTAACCTCATTTGGATATGAACAACATTTAAAAAAATCATTTTAAGAAATTATGGCTTTTTTTAGCTCTTTGAAATAAATCTTTGTGCTTTCCCATTTTTAACATATGAAGTCAATCATCTGAAACAAAGAGGAATCCCAGGGATGGCTGTTCCAGAGAATAAAGGATTTAGGTTTGACGGCTACTTGAGGTGATAAAACATCCAGCAGTAGCTCTTCAGCCTTCATTCCCCTTTCACATCAACTAGATAGTGCTCAATTTTTGTCAGGAGGACAGATGGCCAAAGAATATCTAAAAGGAGTGGGGGTGCCTGGGTGGCTCAGTTAAGCATCTGACGTTGGCTCGTGAGCTCATGATCTCACAGCTGGTGGGTTCGAGCCCTGCATCGGGCTCTGTGCTGACAGCTCAGAAACTGGAGCCTGTTTCAGATCTGTGTCTCTCTCTCTGTCCCTTCCCCGCCTGTGCTGTCTCTCTCTCTTAAAAATAAATTTAAAAAACAAATAATATCTAAAAGGAATAAAATTCCCAGAACCAAACTTCCAGACCTCCCTTCATGTTATGTGACTATGTGGGCTTTACACATTTGACTGTATAAAATCGATTAAGGTGTCAAGGGCAGAAAAAAAAAAAAAAAAACTTATGTACCTGACAATGAGGCACACAATGTGGAAACTGAACATCTCCTAGCTAAGTCCTGAGCAGCTCATTTGAACAAAGAGCAGGAGCCCTATGTCCACTTTGAAATACCCTGAGAGCCCTGGACACCAAATTCTAAGCCAAATTTTTAATTATGGAATTAAACTATATCATATGGAGTTTAAATATTGAAGACTATCATGAGTATTTCCATAATTTCTTCATTAATATCATTCTTACCATGGGGTTGGGGTAGGGGGTTGTTGGAGTTCTTGACTACATCCTCTTGGAAAAAAGAAATTCCTAATAGAGGATAAACCACAGCCTTGCCTTTAAAAGGCATAAAAAAAAAAAAGGCATTCCCTCCCTAGCACATAATATAAATTATGAACATTTTATTGGACAGGTCTCATACAAGTGAGCTCTATAATTAGGGTTGTATGATTCATTATCCCATCTCACGTGAGCAAGCATGTGCAGACTTATACAGTTCCCTGCTACCTCTCCCCTAGCCATTCCCCACCTGTCAAGGGTCCCCCCTCACCCCACTCCCACCATACAAGAACACACACACAGGTGCACACATATACACACTTACTTAACACCCGCAGACTTTGCTTGTAGGGCGCTGCTCCAGAAGTCATCGACATTTTCTGGTTCAGAAAAGGCCTGAAGGCAGGCACTAAATGGTATCTTGGCGCGAACCAACTCAGGAAGGGGTCTTCTGTTTGCTTCTGCTTCCCTTCTCGTTAATTCATAGGCAATCAGTTCATCTGAGTAAAAGAGCACATGAATGACCTTGTACTCACTCTTATCTTCTTAAAGTGAAAAACACGCCCTTTGGCCAACCTTCCCGAAGGCTTCTGGGCTGGGGCAAGATTGCTTACTTGTTGCCCTCCACAGATCCAGAAAAGCCTGTTGAAAGGCTGATCTTGAGCCATCTTTAAAGTGGCACCGACAGACCACATGAGCCATTCATATTTTTTTTTTTGCCTGTTCTTCTTTGAGACTGACAAGAGGGACCTGTGAACTCCAGCCCAGATCAGAGGTTCTGCCCTCATGTGTAATGTGAGTGATGCAGGAACCTGGTCTTTCATTCGTCCAGAGGTCAAGGCTGGGATTACCCAAATGCCACCTTCCAATCACAAAGTCTTCACACCAGAGAATTTCACACTGAAAGAGACCCAAGGGTCATCTCTTCATTCTGATTAGAGGTCATGGAGGGTGTGGACCAAGGAGCAAGAAGACCTATAGGGGCCAGAGTCTCTACCGCACAGAGCCTGTGATTCTAACCAATGATGCCCAGACAACTCGGGTTGAGGTTACCCACCACCTCAGATAGCAGAGCCACCAACCTAGAAGGCCTTTTACACTATTCCTGCTCAAACAATTAAGATACCAAGGGAAAAAGAAAACATCACATCATCAACTTCCCAAGAGTCAGCAGATCTGCTCTTGGAAACTGCCTATAAGTCAAAATTTTATATAATTTTGAAAGGGCCTTTTTGGGAATTCCTTTTGTTAACCAAAAAAAAAAAAAAAAACCCAAAATAAAACAAATTACTCCTGAATTACCAGTTTTTAAGCACCCTTATGTACCTATGTGTTTTCTTAAGCACATCTGAGCATGGGTTTAAAATTCATTGTCCAGCCCACCATCAGTTTATGATGTACTTATATCTAGGATGCCAGCATTAGGTGTTCCCAACAATCAATTCCCAGAGACTAAATTATAAATCTCCTTTCTGAAAAAGAATAGTTACTACTCATAAATCATAAACAATGAGTTACAGAGGATCACAGAACTGAGTAGAATATCCCCAAGGCTGGCAAGAGAAAGCAATCAAGCCTTATTCTAAAACAGAAACAAACCACAGACCCCTACCCTCATTTCTACATTATATAATGGATAAGAATTTTAAAACTGGTCCAAAGTTGCAGGAGCTTACAGAAAATGGAAATCATTTCATCTTAAAATCATCATAATCCTCATTAGCACAACAAACTGACCCCCCCCCAAAAAAAAGGGAAAAAGGCCACCCACTGAGTTGTTGACCTTCACAAAAATGACCAGTTCACAGGACATAAGTAACATAGTAGATAATACCCTTCCTCTATTCTGCTTGGGAAGAACCAGATAAACAAACTGAAGGAACCTTCTCCTGAGACCCCAGCCTGGCCATGGTTCCTCTACCTTCTGAAGTCCAGAGACCCTTCTAATGGGTCTTGGTCCTACAAAAGCCCCTGCCCCACTTCATCTCCCACAGGAGGCATTTTCAATACTCAGAGGTCAAAGCCAGATTATTTCAAGATCTCTGCTAGAATGTCTCACATCAAAAAATGCAGTTCTGGGGGTGCCTGGGCAGCTCAGTTGGTTAAGCGTCCAACTTCGGCTCAGGTCATGATCTCACAGTTCGTGGGTTCGAGCCCCGCGTTGGGCTCTGTGCTGACAGCTCAGAGCCTGGAGCCTGCTTCGGAATCTGTGTCTCCCTCTCTCTCTGCCCCTCCCCTGCTCATGCTCTGTCTCTTTTGGTCTCAAAAATAAATAAGACATTAATTTTTTTTTTTAAATGCAGTTCTGGGGCACCTGGGTGGCTCAGTCAGCTAAACATCTGACTTCAGCTCAGATCATGATCTCATGGTTCGTGAGTTTGAGTCCCACATCGGGTAAGCTCAAGCCCCACTTTGGGTGAGCCCACTTCTCCCTTTCTCTCTCCCTTTCTCTCTCTCTGCCCCTTGCTCACTTGCGCACCCCCCCCCCCAAAAAGAATAAATAAATAAAAAGAACGCAATTCTGATCATTTCCCTCAGAACTTATAGCACAACTCATGAGTGCTAATGTTCAAAGAATTTCCCACATTTATAATTACAAATAATGTCCCACCAAATTAAGCTGACTCCAAGCCAACTGGTTGGTCAAATTTATAGGCACTAAAATAGGTTCCATCCGTAATCCCTCCAACTAAAACCTGTGATGCGTTGGACTCTTCTCACAAGAAAATCACATGGGGACTGAGGAAACGAGGAAAAGAGACGTGCCAACCAGACACCATCTGGGCTGGGTCTACTCCTGACGCAACTTGGCAGTGACTGAACCGTATTCCTTCTCTCCAGTTCGAGGGTTTTCACGTATGAGAAAGCACACTGCTAGTTTCCCACTTTGGAACCATTACCCTTGTTGGTTGCTGCCTCCATGGCCACAGGTAACTGCATCAGGTAATCCACCCTCTCCGTGTAGCGGACTTTCCGGGTCTGACAGCACTGAATACGTTCTTCCACCAAAAACCGAAAAACGTCACTTGGGTTTTCTGAGCCAATGCGGTTCCTCTGAAGATTAGATTGTATCAGGTTAGTAAATTTAGGACTATTGAGCCATAAATAAAAACTGGCATAAAACAGAGTATCTATCAATCTTGTGTAGAGACTGGGCATTACTAAGCATTCCCTCTGGGCATGGCAGTTCACCTAGAGTACGTTCATAACAAAACACTGGCATTTCTCTAAAGTCAAAAAATGGGGGACTGGTTAAATAAACTGTAGTTCATCATGTGAATTAACATTATGCAGCCATGAACAGTTATGAAAGAGGGACTGACCTAGATGGAATCAGAAGAAAGGGGGTGAGGGAGCCATACTAAAGACAAGGCAGGGGGGAGGCGAGGGTAATAAAGGGTTGCCCTGGAAAAATTAAGGCACATATGATATGATCATGTAAATGCATTTGTGTAAATTACATACAAATAAAAAAGAAATCATGCTACATCCAAATATGTAACGATATGGGCAAAACATTCACAACAGGTTAAGTGGAAAGTAATGCTTATAGGAGCGCCTCAGTGGCTCAGTCGGTTAAGCATCCTACTTCAGCTCAAGTCATGATCTCACAGTTAGTGAGTTCCAGCCCCGCGTCATGCCCTGTGCTGACGGCTTGGAGCCTGGAGCTGCTTCAGATTCTGTCTCCCTCTCTTTCTGCCCCTCCCCTGCTCACACCCTGTCTCTGTCTCTCAAAAATAAATAAACATTAAAAAATTTTTAAAAAGAAAGAAGACAAAACAATGCTTATGAAACAGTCTGGAGAGAATTAATAAATGCACCCAGGGAGGCGCCTGGGTGGCTCAGTCGGTTAAGCATCCGACTCTTGATCTCAGCTCAGGTCTTGATCCCAGGGTCGTGAGTTCAAGTCCCAGTGGGTTTGAAACCTGCTTTAAAAAAATGCACCCGGGGTGCCTGGGTGGCTCAGTCGGTTAAGCGTCTGACTTCAGCTCAGGTCACGATCTCGCAGTCGGTGAGTTCGAGCCCCGCATCGGGCTCTGGGCTGATGGCTCAGAGCCTGGAGCCTGTTTCGGATTCTGTGTCTCCCTCTCTATCTGACCCTTCCCCATTCATGGTCTGTCTCTCTCTGTCTCAAAAATAAATAAACGTTAAAAAAAAAATTAAAAAAAAATGCACCCAGAAAGTGACTGGTAGGTCAGACACCAAAATGTTAGCACTGGTTGTTGGTAGGGGCTGTTCTCACTGGTGATTTTTATTTTCTTTCTGCCTTTTTATATTTTCCACAAGAACATGTTTGTAATCAGGAAAAAGTGGCTGTTTTTTAAGAAGGGGAAAAATAGTTTAATCACAAATTCTCAGTAGCTTTGAAAAACCACAGCGTTTAATGTGGTTTGACTCTGCTGTGAGCAAAACGTGCCCATCTCTTCTGAGTGGTGGCACAAGGACACCAAAGACCACACCCGCCTCTTAAGGAAGTCTGTCATGGAGACCAAAAAACCTGTGAATGAAATTATGGACAAACACTCTTATAATTACAAATTAAAGAAGAACAGGAAGATCCAGAAGTGCTACAAAACAGGGACTGAGAAGCGACTCTGCCCAACGGGCTGCGCAGAGCAAGCCTCACACCAATGCCACATGAGCTTGGACCATGAGAGATTCGGGAAAGGGGCGGGGGGTGGGCACCCTGGCCACAACACAGTGGGCTGCACCTGCGGATTGGGCACACCTCTTACAACGCTTTGAGCAGTTTGGAAAACCACCTTCTCACCTCTACTAGATTCACCAGGTGCAAGAAGAACTCCTGGGCATCCTGCTGTCTATTAGAGGAGAATTCCGGGTGGCTCTTGCTTACGAAGGCCTTAAACATGCGTGGAGAGATCCCATTCTGTTGAGGCTGAGATGTAAAAATAAAACCAACTTACAATAGTTTCACACACGTTAACAGCACTGAGCGGCCAGCAGGGTAGGGATGACCATAAGTCCCGATTTTCAGATGAGACTACTAAAGCCCACAGAAGTTAAACAGTGATGACAGCCAACGTTCGCTGGACGTTTAGTGTGCAGCAGGCACCGCATTAACGAAACACAGGAGAAACACCTCCACTCTCTAAAGAAAGGCATTATTCGACCCATCTTCACAGGACATGCTCCAAGGCAGGCCATTATGGCCCACTTCAGGGCAGGCGAGAGAGGCAGGAGTGGGGGTTCTCTGAAAGAGGCCAAAGGGGAGGAGAGCTCTGCAGCACCCCCTTCCCTCCTTGTGAGAGAGTCTGAGAGAAGCCCCCGTAGAGACGGGGGTGCAGCACACCTCATTTTATCGTGCTTGACTTCACCGTGACTCGACGATACTGTGTTTTTTTACAAACTGAAGGTGTGTGGCCGCCCTGCACCAAGCAAGTCTGTGGGCGCCGTTTTTCCAATTGCATTCATTCATTTTGTGTCTGTGTGTCAAATGTTGCTTAATTCTCAAAATATTTCAAACTTTTTCATTATTGTATATTTGTTATGGTGACCTGTGATCAGTACTTACAACTCACCAAAAGCTCAGATGATGATTAGCATTTTTTGGCAGTAAGGTATTTTTCATTAAGGTATGCACATTGTTTGGGGGGGTTTTTTTAGACATAATGCTACCACACACTTAACAGGCCACAGTGTCAGGGCGCCTGGGTGGCTCAGTCGGTTGAGCATCCAACTCCGACTCAGGTCACGATCTCTCGATTCACGAGTTCAAGCCTGGAGCCTGCTTCAGATTCTCTGACCCTCCCCTGTTTGTGCTCTGTCTCTGTATCTCTCTCTCTCTCAAAAATAAGTAAACATTAAAAAAATAAAATTAAAAAAAGAAGGCCACCGCGTCGTATAAACATAGCTTTTATATGCACCAGGAAACCAAAAAATTCATTTGGCTCCCTTCATTGCAGTATTCCCTTTATTGTGGTGGTCTGGAACCAAACCCACATTCTCTTCGACGTATGCCTGTACCTCCAAGAGAGGAAATGGCACAGCATGCCCCCAGTAACCGCTGCAGAGTGTTCAGGCTCATGAGCGTGCCCTTGGCTGTTTCTGGATCAGAGCATGGGTTGTTTCCAGGAGCTTGCCCCTTGCCTGGAGAAGCTGGAGGAGGCTAGCAGCAGCTGCCAGGATGACAGAGTGCAAAGAGTGGGTGGCAGGGACAACTCTGATAGATAAGGATATGTGAACTTCCCTGGGACCAGAAAAACAGTAGCCAGGCTCCTTCAGAAAGGACACTGCATAAGATGATGGAAAGTCAGCTGGCAGAGGAGACTTGAGGCAGGAGCCAAGGTGGGGGTTACAGAAGTCAGTTGAACAGAAAATAGGGAAAGGTCCCTGTGGAGGTCCCTGAGGAGACAAGCAGGGAGGAGGGACACCTCTAAGGAACCACTAATGTGCCCCTACAAAAAGGCTAACCATGGCAGAATACACATGGCAGCCAAGAGGAAGCCAAACACACTAGCTCAGTGAAAGGCTCTGCCTCTTGTCTAGTATCTCCATCCCTTGATCCTTACTTGACTTTAGAGGGGTCAGAGCCAGAGGGAGCAAGGACACAAAGCTACCAGAGGATGCTGATGCTAGCTAGCCCTTGTGCACTGCTGGTTTCCATGACTTCCGAGCCTGGTAGGGGAGAGATGCTTTCAACTGCCTTTGATGTGAACTGGACTTTTTAATGCTGGTAATCTGCAGGAAATCACTGGAAATCTAGGCGATCTGCCTGAGATGCTCTGAAGAGGCAGAACAGGATGAGTCCATATCACCACGGAGGACAGAGGTGGGCTCATGATAAAGCTGTTTCCTGAGTCCCCTCCAAGTTCACCCATCTAATAATGGTGTTACATGTCACTTCACCCAATACTCACAAGAACCCCGCAAAGAAGAGACTTCTGTTATCCTCACTTGATAGCTAGAGAAATAGAGACGGGCAGAGAAGTGCCAGACAGATCTTTCAACTCAAAGAGGTCTTACGACCAGATTATCATGCAGCTAACAGAGCAGAACCAGAATGAACTCCAGTTGTGATTCCAATTCCAAGCTCTCTGAAGCAAAGATAGGGAGTGGCAGCTGTAGCACACAGTAGGTCTCAGTGAGACAAACCTCAGCTTGCCAAGCAAGCAGAGGAAGTGGTTCATGTACTGTGCAAACTGTGTGGCTGCTGCACACCTACTTCTTCTCAAAACCTCCACTTGCTATCCTGAGAAACTTAACAGAAACCCATGGGGGAGGGGAAGGAAAGAAAAAAAAGGTTAGAGTGGGAGAGAGCCAAAGCATAAGAGACTCTTAAAAACTGAGAACAAACTGAGGGTTGATGGGGGTGGGAGGGAGGGGAGGGTGGGTGATGGGTATTGAGGAGGGCACCTTTTGGGATGAGCACTGGGTGTTGTATGGAAACCAATTTGACAATAAATTTCATATATTGAAAAAAAAAAAAACCTCCACTTGCTCAGCTTCTGGGCCACGTTCCCCTCTGCAGTCCAGCGAACGTGGTCCCTGGGCGGGCCATCACTGAGTACACAGCACAGCGTGCCTCCCACTTCCTGTAACTTCCAGTCTGCTCTGGCCCACCTCCTCGGCCTCACTGCAGGCTTTAGCAGGTGGAGGCCACGTTTCACACTTCTATGAGATCTCCTGGACATCCAGGTCAATGCCTAGGGTCCAGGGACCATGTTAGGTGTGCACGATCACACAATCAGATGCAACGGGGGATGGGAAAACTCTCGTACCCATCTCCCTGCAGTCCCATAGCGGCTCTACGTGTAAATTCTCCCCAACACATATTTCCTAAAAGCAACGTTTCTAATAAAACTCTGGTGATTTTTCCTATCTTGTTGAATATATATGTGACCTAACCCTGTCATCCAGTATTTACTAATCACCTACATCACGCAGAGCACTACTGGGGATTCCACCTTCCAAGAGCTGAGAGACCATGGGGAAATGAAAGACAACACACGTGTCTGTAACAAATGCTGAGGGACACTGCAGAAGACCCACAACAGCGCCAGCAGCTCTTAAAGGAGAATTCTCCAAAGTGGGAGCATTTGGGCATCTGAGGACCTGGAAACTGTACATAAATGACCAGCTTACACACATGCGTGGCGTCAGATGTGCTTCCAGTGCTAGATGAAGACCAATTTACACCTGATAATTAATGTTACTACCTGTATAAAGACCTCCCGGGGATGATGTAACAAGCGTAACTCTCTTCACTCACACTGCTTGATGCCTGTCTACCACATGGTGTCACCCAACACAAGCACACAAAAATAATGCCTTGCATCATGGCTAACATTTATTCATTCATTTAACAGAAATTTACTGAGTGCTATAACATGTCAGCCATTGTTCTAGGTACTTGGATAAATACTTACTAGATGTCAGGCGTAGTTCTAACTACTTTATACATGTATCTTGCTTAACTCACCTAACCTGATGAGGTGATGATAATGATGATGATTTTCTCCACTTGACAGATGAGGAAACTGAAGCAGAGAAGTATTAAGTAACTGGCCCAGGATCACACAGCTACAGAAGTCAGCTACTTGCTATCTCACTGTCTGTCTCCCTGTGTGTGTCTGTCTCTCTCTTTATCCCAGGTCTTTTTTTTTTTTTTTTTTTTTTTTTTGTAGAGAGTGAACAAGCAGAGGAGGGGCAGAGAGGAGTAGGAGAGACAGAATCCAAAACATCCTCTGTGCATCATCAGCACACAGCCCGACATGGGGCTCAAACTCAGGAACCATGAGATCATGACCTGAGCCAAGATCAAGAGTCAGACACTCAACCAGCTGAGCCACCCAGCACCCCTATCCCATGTTTTAATACTGCTAGTAATAATTACTAGCTCTCATCTCTGATGGCCCTGAGTCCATCTCACCAGTTGCTGAAAAAAGGAAAACAGTATGCCTTGGACTCTGACTGAGCCCTCTTCAAACCCACACACTTCTGGAGTCAACATTCCAGGCCAGTCCAGCAACTATTCCTCTGCTCTTGGCAGTGCAGAGGCACCACACGGAATGAGCCTTTTCACATTGAGCATTTATCTTTAGGCATTCACATACACACGCACTCACTGCCTGCTGCTGATGACATTTCTTCCTGCAAGCTGCACTTCAACCCGATGTGGCTGCCAGTCCCCATCAAAGCAGCTGCCTTGGAAAGTTCAACAAGTCAGTAAATTCAGAAAAGCTGGCTGCTGCTCTGTGCCATTCACTGTGTGGTCATACAACTGGGAGGAGAAGTTTCAACAGGGACTGTGGTGAGAACCCCAGCACCTCAGCCCCGCACTGGGCCGTGGCCCAGCCTCATTCATTACCCACCCCCACACCTCTTCTCTTTCTGTGCCCATTTCATTTGTTTTCCCTGGACTGACCTTTCTTAATCCTTTGTTCGATCCTCTGTCAAGCTATAGCTTGTTTACCATTGAAAAGTTATTTGAAGAAGCTTCCTAACCAGAGAGACGCTATCTCTTCCTCTCCACGTCACACTGCAGACCAGCTCCTGGCTTTTACCGGGTTCAAGCATCTTAGTTAAAACTAGCTGAACTCCACAGTTAATGTCTTGGTCATCAGCTGGCCTGTCTGCCTGTGCCCATGCCCCACACCTTATCTATCTGATTTCAGATGGAAGTCTTACTAATTCCTATACTCAACTATTAGTATGTTCCCTTCATATCTAGCATAGTCCAAAATCTTCCAGATCTAGCTTCCAGCTTATCAGGAACACAAGCTGAAAAAGGCAACAATCTTTAAAGCAATCCTGGGGCAGATGATTCAGCTCCTTCCATAAATCAATAGCTTGCAGAAAAAAAGGGAGGGGGATTTGTAAAAGTCATCTTTGATACTGCAGGGGAAACTCTGGGCATGGACTGCATATTAGATGATACTAAGGAATGGTTGTGAATTTTGTTACTGTGCTACTAACACTTTAAACAACTTTTAACATGATTTTTATTGGGGGGGGGGAAGGCATTCTAGTCACAGTTGCATACTGAACATGTACAGGTAGAAAAGGAGGATGCTTGGGTTTTGTGTTAAAATCCTGCGGGGAAGAGAAGGGAGAGGAAGGGGAGGAAAGAGGAAGAGAACAGGGAGGAAAAGTTGAGCTCAAGGGGGACTGCTGAAACCAGACTGGCAGAATGGTGATTGCTAAAGCTACACAATGCTACTTGTGTGCATATTTGCAAATTTAAAGAAAAAAAAAATTTTTTTTTAAGACCAGGCTCTGGATAAGGCAGTTAGTTAAAAGAAACCAAAAAACCAAAATAAGAATCAAAGAACGAAGTCACAGAAACCACATCTCTTAGTTGGCAGTGCGTCACTGACATCATCCCAGTGTCCCCTATGGGTCTATCACCACACAAGATGAGAGGGAGTGACCAGACCTGACCAAGAGTCAGACCTGCCTTCAGGAAGCATACACTCTCACCATGAGCCAGCTCTTAAAACACCTGAAGCAATGGCTAGTCTCAACAACTAACTTTATTAAGAGGGAGCCCCAGGAGTCTCCAAAATAGCAACCACCTAAGGAACCTGTCATATTTATAGGATACTGTACTTACTTTCTCCATCAGCAATTGCAAAACAGATCAGCTAAAATTAGCGAGAGGACTACAGTGTTCAGAATCTTTCCCACATGCTTACTTATACAGGGCTTTCTGTTTAACTCTGTACCAAGAAAGCAGCCAGATACTCTCCACTCACATTCTGCTGAGCCTAAAGCTTTAATTAATAAACACACAGGAAGAGTGGGGCTTTGTATCACATTAGAGCAACACCCGTATGGATATTTACATTGTAAGACCACAGGAATAAAAAGAAAGCTAGATGCATCTCAGCCTGTCCTCAGTACACGTGTATGGCATCTGTTCATTTAAACTTTTATTAATCTTTTTTTTAAAAATTTTTTTTAACGTTTTTTATTTATTTTTGAGACAGAGAGAGACAGAGCATGAACGGGGGAGGGGCAGAGAGAGAGGGAGACACAGAACCGGAAGCAGGCTCCAGGCTCTGAGCCATCAGCCCAGAGCCCAACGCGGGGCTCGAACTCATGGACCGCGAGATCGTGACCTGGCTGAAGTCGGATGCTCAACCGACTGAACCACCCAGGCGCCCCTAAACTTTTATTAATCTTAAACCATAAACCTTGGGCCAGTAGTTCCTAACCCAGATTCAAACCCCAAATCTCCAAAGAGAAAGGAACAGAGGGCTTTCCCCAAGCTATTTTTCATATTTCAAAAAGTGAGTTAGAAATGTTACATTTTCCCCACCGAGAAAAATGGAGGTTAGCGAAAATAAAGTTCTTATGCTTGGGAGTAAAACTACATCACCTCAAAGCAGAACACTGGTAATCTCATGGTGATCAAAAACGAAGACCGGTAATTCCTCATCAAGTATTTTTTTAGAGGGGAAATCAAATGAATTGTCATGTAAGAAATGCAGTTTGTTTAAAATACAGAATTGTTTAAAACATGTTATCTTCAGAAGAAGAAATAAATTAGAGTTATTCAGCATTAAAATGTGTGAAAGCATGGTCTTAGAATGCATAAAATCAGGAGTATTTTTTGAAGAAGAAAAAGCGTCCTTTTATAAAAGTGAGGAGGTTTTATCTACAGCAGATGCAATTTAATTTTAAAAATCAATTCAACAAATTCATGTAGAAATGGCATTGCCCAAAACAAATACAGCAAATCTTTTTATAGATGAAAATGTGCATTAAGCATGTGTACATAAAAACTAGATTTTGCCTTGGTCTACAGAAGACCAACTTAAAACTAGGAAGCATGTAGCCTAGAAAGGACCCAAGATGTAAGACAGAGGTATTGAGAAACACAAGTTGCTGGGCCACTGGCAATTCTGCAAACTTTAAGGACCCCCTGTTGTCATCCACCTACACCATCCACACACTGGGGCACTGGAAAGCCTGAAGCAAAGCCAGAACAACTATCAGGGATGCAGAATAATGTAGGGGTCAAATGAAGACTCAGGGGCCAGCCTGCCTGGTGTAAATCCCAGCTCTGCCACTCACTGACTGTGTAACTTTAGGCAAGGTTTCTGTGCATTAGCGAACATACAGGAAGAGCCAGGCCTTTCCTCAGCACTATGCAATCTTAGCGATTCGTATTGCTGGTGGTGGTGGCCGTGTAAAAAGGCCTTCCCACCACATGGTGGCTCTGACTTCTCTCTCATGCTCTCTCCCTTCCACAACACATTCCTCTTGTAATCCATCCCCTTCTCTGCTTTAGCACACCTTCTTTCTTCTCTTAGGGCATTTCAGGCACATTACAAATCACAAAAGCCACAGGCCTGGGACAAGGCCACCTCACCAAAGGGCTCCTGACACCTCAGAGAAGAGTCTCACAAACTGGTTTCTCTGAAACCAACTGCCAGTGAAAATCCTGATGCCTCAGAAAGCAATTCCCTCCACTGGGAGGGGAAATGGAGATTTTACTATGAATCACTTGTCTGTTCAAACAGCAGCTTAAAACTGACTCCCCCAGGGCCACAGATTGTATGGTCAACTCAAGCTCCTTTTGAATGTTAAAGAGACCCTGGTGATCTCTGAACCAAAGGCTCACTTGTATCCCACCCAGCTAGATGGTCTTCCCCACACTCCCAAGATGCACATTGTACTACTGGTCACATTCAGGATCCTTTCTCTAAGACCATTAGATCACGGTACCTTGGAGCAGGAAAGGATTTCACAGATCATCTAGATTAAAGGTCACACACTCAAATGCAACAGCATACTGGCCAAGTCACGAATCACAAAGGGACTGGAGCCAGCTGGGGACTGTGTGTCCTGTTTGAAGGGAGGGCTGCTACTCAGCTCCAGCCATCTGCTATCATGGGCCTGGAATCGCCACAGGGTCTTAGTGTTTAAGAGAAGCTGGAAATTCAGGTGTTTATGTGTGGGCCAAGGAAACACACCTACAGGCCAAATATGGCCCAAATGCTGGGTTACCCATGTTGGGCCAGACAAAGCTGGGGTTCCCACTTGTAGGCTACAGACCCTGGAGATCACAGAGCTACTGCACCACAGTCACTAAACCCAACAGTGAGGAGGGGGCAAGGGCCCCAAGCAGTCACTATTCATAGAATTTGAATAAATACATGCCTTACTCATATAAGAACTACTTTTTTTCTAATGTAAAAGGACATTGTAATATTAACCAAACCAAACTTTACTTGCAAATATTACTAAGTTGATGATTTTTATTCTATATTTTCTCAAATGAAGAGACTCCAAAAGCACAACACCAGGCAGGAAAACACACAGATTTTATTTACACTGGAGAGACAACCTTCACACCTGCAACAGTCACAACCACCACCCACACCAATTCTGCCATTTGACCGCTGGGGTTGGAAGCTTGCGTGACTAGCCCATGATCTCACAGCTCCTTGCAGAGCCAGGAAAGGAAGCCAGAGTCCCCGAGTCCCAATCCAGTCTCCTTCTCCTCCACCAAGGAAGGTGGGCTCTGACCCAAAAGTGTCCCACAAAGTGACATAGTGTGGATGAAAACCCAGGATAAAATGTGATGAAAACAAAATGCTGGGCCCAGCTGTTTTCACCATCACCTCTTCAAGGATTCATGGGAGCTCAGAGGTGGAAGAAGCCTGAATAACCCCCATACTCCAGCCCCACATCCAAACCATCCCTTCAGCTGTGTCCCAGATGAGGGCCTTCCAGTCTTGGATGGATGAAAGACTCGTTATCTCGCCATAGTGGATACCAACGCATCTCCCTGCCCCCACACCACTCTGATCTCCCAGCCCGGCCATTCGGAGTATCTATTTCCCTCTCCACCCTCTTAAGTCCCTTCCTTCTCCCCACCTCCAAACACCACCTCTAAATGCTCCCTTCATAATCTCCCTTCTCCCAGCTTCTCCACTTCCCCAACTAGCCAGCTTTGTTATGAACAAGCGTTTATTCACTTTGAATTCCTGCTGTCAGTCTTGTTAAGGATGACCGACTGAAGGTGGGAACACAGAGGTCAACACTTGAGAAACAGATTTGCCCACTAAGTCAAAACAGAGCACTCCGAGGGCAGAGCAGGTGGTAGAGAAAAAGGGCACGCACTCCATTCAGGCCATATGCAGCACCACGAGCCGGGCTGCCAAACGCAGCTGTGTAAGCTGTGTACTGCAGAATTTCAAGGGCACCTCTCAAAAAGACCAGGTTGTGAGCAGTGTCCTCTGGAGTTGAGCAACAGAACCACCCAGGGAGGGGTCAGTAGCCCATTCTGTAGGCACATGGAAACGCAAGTCTCCCTATTAGGAGACGGGGTGCATCTTGCATTTATTCTATGAATAAACAGTGACTGAATGGCCAACTGAGTCTCTCATATCTGAGTGTGGTTTACAAATCTGCTAGGAGCTTACCAAAAACAAGAACCACCCACCCCTCCCCAGAAATTCAGAATTCCCAACTCTGAAGGTGGGAGCAGGGTGGAAGAGGAGGTGGAATAGGAATGTGTGTGTTGCTTTTTAACAACCAGCTTCTTGAGAAATCCTAGCAAACAAAGTTGAGGCCTAGGAGAAAAAAGACATTATAAGGGCCAAGATTATGCTGCCCAAGGAGAAAATGTTTGTATATTTGTATCAGGTTTATTCCTTCCATCTCAGCTCTATCTTACAAAGAACACTGTTCTGAAAACCAGTGACAATGGCACGCACATAAAATCCATAAAGCAACTATGACTAGAAACACCAACCCTAGCTATTTCTTACCACAACTTTTAAGAGCACACAGACACCCTAGACTCCAAAATGAAATAGCTATTCTAATACCTTCCTAAATTTACAGCCACCAATTGCCAAAACATAGGAAATCCGTATTTTAGCTGGTTAAGTCCCCTCCTACCTGCATATCAATGTGGCAAACACTGGGACACATACCTTGTGTTCTTCCTTCATCACCTGTTCAATGAGTTCAGATTTCACTGGAGGCTTTGAATACTGGCCTGAGAGAAGGCCGTGTCCTAACTTAGTCCTGGACAGGAGGGACAAAGAAAAACAAAAACATCATTGTTGTTTTCCCATAGAGATATTAACATTATCTATGAATGCTTTTAGCTGGAACATTTTATCTTGGTTACTCAAAAATAACTTATTTAAGGCGGCTTGGGTGGCTCAGTCAGTTAAGCTTCCGACTCTTGATTTTGGCTCAGGTCATGATTTCACAGTTTGTGAGTTCCAGTCCCATGTCCAGCTCTGTGCTGAGAGTCTCCTTGGGATTTTCTCTCTCTCTCTCTCTCTCTCTCTCCCCCTCTCTTTCTGACCCTCCCCTGTTCACACTCTCTCTCAAAATAAATAAATCTTAAAAACTTTAAACACTAACTTATTTATTTCATTCTTCTTGATACCGATGTCATTTTTAAACTAGCCTCAGTCCTTTATAAATAACTATTAATATCTTTCTTTTTCTAAAAGTAACACACGCTCATTTTATAACACTTTTAAAAATACAGAAAAGAAAAAAGAAAAGAGAATTGCCTTTAATTCTGCAACCCAGCAATAACCACTAAGAACACTTACTGGATAATTTTCTAAAAAAAACTTTAGAAACCTTTTAATCAGCACTTACATCTGTGTGTTGAAATCCTGTGTTGGATCTAAAGGAGAGTAGTCAAATATTCTTGGAAGATTTCCCACATACCTAGAAAATGAGAAGGGAGAGTCAAAACGTAGGAAGTGAATGAACAGAAATAAAATAAGCTGCCATCCTAGCTAAGACCTTCTTGTCTTTCTATCAAAGTTAACTCATCCACCCAAAGAAAACTTTTCCTGAAATCTTACCTTTACAGCTATCTTCATGGCCTTCCATTGTGCTTCTATCAGTGGGTCTCAACCCTGGGTGCAAGTTAGAATCACCTAAAAAGTTTCTCAAAAAAATACCAAAGCCAGGGTCACTCCCAGACGTTCTGATGTTGTTGCCTGAGACTGAGGCTTGGGCTTTGCAATCTTTTCAAAGTCCCCCAAATGACTATAACAGGTAGCCAGAGTCAGAAACCACCGGCTAATGCCATCACAACTGCCATCTCAAAAACGAATGGTAAGGCTGGAAATTATCCCAATCATATCAAGATGAATAATGATGATGACAGGAGTAACAACTACTATCCCTTAAGGGGTCTCTATATAACCTGGTTGGGTCTTCATGAAAACCATATGAGGAAGGGATGGTTATTGTTACCCATTGGAGAGATAAGAAATCAGGATGCTTCCAAAGTCACCCAAGGAAGGAGTGATGAAGCCCAGAGTGCACCCAGGCAGCCTGGCTCCAAACCTATGCTCTGAACCAGTTTCCTGGAAGTACCTGCCCTATCTGTGATCCCTTGAGCAGTCCCCAACCCGTCCTTCTGACCAGTTTACATTGACAGAGCAGCGCCAACTTCCACCACCCACAGCTAATCTCACTATACAATCATTCACTTCTCAAGTTCACTTCCTATTTCATACCCTCTGTTCTGTGCTGTTCATCTTTCCATTTTCAAGCTTTAACTCTCTGAGTGTGAAAGCTCTAGAAAGAAGAATCTAGAAGCAGATCCCTTTCACTGGCACTTCATGCACTCTGCTCTGCCCACTTCTCTGACCTCATTCCCATCCCTCTCCCCTAGACCACAACACACCAGCCACATGCCCTTCTTTGCCAGGACATGCCAAGCTCACACCTGCTTCAAGGTCATGCCATCTGCTCTCTTTCCCGGAATGTTCTCTCCACAAACCCTTGCTCCATCTCAGGTCTGTTTAAAAGGCACCTCTCCACCCCTCCTAATTCCCTATCACCTGACCCTGGCTGACTTTCTTCTTGGCATGCTTCAGTATTTGCAATTCTATAATTTATTTATCTCCCTGTTTATCATCTCTCTAGAGATTATATACGAGAGTATAATCTCCATGAAGGCAGATACATGATCTGAATCACTGCATCTCCAGAACTAGAATAGCATCTGACATGTAAAAGGCACTCATAAAATATTTGTGGGGGGCGCCTAGGTGGCTCAGTTGATTGGGCATCTGACTCTTGGTTTTCCTCAGGTCATGATCCCAGGGTGATGGGATCCACCCCGCATCAGGCTCCACACCCAGCATGCAGCCTCTTTAGGATTCTCTCTCTCCCTTTCCCTATCCCAATCCCTCAATCATGCTCTCTCTCTCTCAAATAAAAACATTTTTAATTTAAAAAAGTGTTGAATACATTTATATTGTGTAACCGTATAACCAATTTCCATAACTGACTACCTACAAACCAACATAAAAGGCATTACTATAATAAAGCCCTAGCAGAGAACCATGACAAATAATAGTCAGCAATGACTTCTAATCAGATCCCCCAACTACTGGACACTTGTAGGCACCTGCTGTCTACAAACTCAGAATTTATTCCCCATATTATGTACTTATGCCAAAATTAACAGAGCCCACTTCTCTGGGACAGTCCCATTCAGATGGTTTTTGGATGTGTCACTAGGGCAACAATTCCATCTAGAAATTTTCAGTCGACCAAGAGCCAAATAAGAGATCAACCAAACTTTGGAACAAAACTGTCCACAGCCAGAGACTGTACTGAGGAATTGTTAAAACACAACATGATGAATTCATCAGCTCTCCTACAAACCAGTCTTTATCATATCTCGAACATGATATGAAGATGAACATTAGTGAAAAGGCTTATGCTTTCAGGCAAGATTGGTGGAGAAGAATAAAAAATTAAAGGTGGCAAATCTTTGATGTCAGAAAAGCCCATTTTGCTAGTAATTTATATTACTTTTCTAATCGACGAGAAATATTCTTCATTTACAACAAAATTAAGTTAAAACACAGAAGCAATGCTGGATACTTTTTAAAATACGTATTATACCTTTAGTTTGCAATCTAGCAGTTCTCAAAGGAAAAACAGTTTTGCTATCTGATAATCCATCTTAGCTCTCATTCAGTTTGTACACTACACCAGGTTACTTAGACTGGATCCTCATCAGAAGTATTCTGAAATGTAAACTGGGTTCTGGTGGCAGAAAGAGTATCAAGGAGTCAGGCTGACATTTCTAAATTACACTGTGGTTGTACGTAAGGCATTTAATCTCTCTGTGAGACACTCTTTCTACTTACAAAATGGAGACACTGTCCCCTGAATCTAACCCCACTGAGTTAGTCCCGCTGGGGAGAAAGGAGTCAGAAAAGCAAGTATTTCAATCAACTGACACTTGGTAAAAGAATGAGCAGACTGAGGATGAGTATGAATAGATTGCTCATGTTCAAATATATACAGTAAATGTGCAGAAATCAGAAAATTAAATATTCAGTAATATCAAATTCTAAAACTCTTGAAACAACACTGAGCTGAGAGATTTGAATCTTAAATCCAAAACACAGATGTGAGGTACATTTTTTCATTAAAGAAAAAAAAAATCAGAAAGATAAAACCGTTCATCTAACTTTGGAGGGTAGAAAGCATTTTCAAAAACTATAGACTATAAAGCACTGAAAATGTTGGATTTTGTAACCAAAGAACACAAGTTTCCTCCATTCTAGTTTAAAAGAAATAGTGATTATACAACACCTACCATAAGGTCTTTCCTTTAATATTTTTTTTTAAAAATCCTGGACCATGAGACACATAAGACGAAGTTATACTGCCCCCAAATAACAATACAAGTAGGAGACAATGGCAAAAATTTGTGAAAATAATACGACGTGTGATACATAACTTTGAAAAGGTTTTCCCATCTCAGAGCTTCAAACTTGCTCTTCCTCTAAAACCCTCCGCCCCACTCCTCCTGCATATGGGTCAAGGTGTGTGCCCCTTTGCATGTCCTTTCTTCAAAGAGATCCTCCCTGATCACCTCTTCCCCTTTTCCTCCGTGGAACTTACTATGTTTATAACCATGCAGCTGCTCTTCTGATCATTTATTTATTCAGTGTCTGTTTGCCCAAGTGGGGCCAGGCACCGTGTCCTTTTGTTTACCACTGAACCCCTGCACCCAACACACTGCTGAGCAGAGCAGAACCACTCCTCATTGGCTGGATGTGAAAAGGAAAACTAGACATGCAAACTAACCACAAATTTCCAAAGCCAGAAAACAGCAAGAGGAATGAGAATTCAAATACCAAGAGAGGAAAGAAAAGGATATTTGATATACTTTTGATTAACCACCATTAAAGCAATTAGCATTTCAACTCTACGTGAGTAAAAAATTGCCCTGCGCTGTTCCTAGTGTGCTGCCTACCCCTCCATCTGTAAGCACATGTGTCCTCTTCCATACTTGAACCATGGTAGAAACCTACCCGCTCTGGAATACACTAGAGATAATTTTCTTTTTCTTTAATTTTTATAATGTTTAATTATTTGGTGGGGGGGGAGTGGGAGTTAGACGATCCAAAATAGGCTCTGTGCACTGAGAGCCCAATGTGGGGCTTGAACTCACGAGCTATGACATCATGACCTCAGCCAAAGTCAGATGCTTAAGGAACTGAGTCACCCAGGCACCCCAAAGATAATGTTCTAAACTTTAGGCAGTGGCTGCCCACGAGTGCACAGCCACACTCCCAGTCTGTGCAGCGACCCATCTAAGCCCAGCCTAGGGAAGAAAAGGGCCACAGACACAGCTGCTCTCCCCCTCCATGTGGGAGGAAGAAGGCAGCCCCATACACACACAGTTAGGAAGCACCCTACATCAGTGCCTCCCAGTTATCTATGGTGAAGGGCCAGCTGTTTTATTTCAACTCATACAGGTGACTCCTTTAAAAAATATAATAAAAGAAAAAAATGAAACACCTCTCATAAAGCATGACAATGTCAAATTGCTACAAAAACTTCTAAATCCTCACTCAATTTCCATAGTTATCACAGATCCCTATCTAGCAGTCCAAGGACCAGTGCCAGTCTGTGAACCACATTCTGAGTAGCAAAAAAACGAAAAGCTTAAATCCGCCAAGAAACTCCACTCACCAGGAGGGCAACACTGATCAAACCGATCACTGAATCTCTCCTAGAGCATCTATAGGAAGGAAGGTGGCAGGCTTCCATGAAGATTGATGATTAATATTTTCTTGGCATAGAGGGTGATTGATGGTCTAAAAATGGAAGCCATTATTAATATGACAAACCCCTGTGAGTTTCTCAGTTACAAAGCTCTCCTAATCTCACCTGATTCCCGTCACACTTGACAAGTGTTCTCACCCAGCTTCAGTGCAAGAAGTCACACCATGAGGATGTGGTGAAATGTCCTGCAGCTGAGGAAGACAGGGTCCCCGGCACATGCTGAGTGGACTGGACATGGAGTGGACTGGACGTGGAGTGGACGAAGGGCAGCGCTGTGCGCACAGGTCTGCAAGGGGACACTTACGCTCTCTGGAATTCTGGGATGCTGAAGATGGCCTGCATGACCGAACTGAGATAGCAGCTGTTGCCCAGGTTCTTGAGACCCGTGTACCCGGGGCCATACATGGGCTTCAGCTTCGTTCCCGTCTCCTGGATCACTTCCCACTCGCTGACACGCGGCTTGATGTCATTGTCTCGAAGCCCGTTCTCTGTCTGGGGCAAAGTCAATGAAGGAAACCAACCTTACTTGTAATTATCACCCAAAGATCATGTCCCAAGAATTATTTCTAACAGCAGTGGATGTTTCTGTCCCTTTATTCCTCCAGCTAAGCAGAAAAATAACCTAATTAAAGAGACTGAGGTAGTAATAGCTGCACAAAAATGTCAACACACTCAATGCCACAGAACCACGTGCTTAAAAACAGTTAAAATGGTAAATTTTATGTTATGTACGTCTCTCCACAGTAAAAAAGAAACACATCTTTAAAAGATTAAAAAATGAAAGAGGGAGGCACCTGAGTGGCTCAGTCAGTTAAGCGTCTGACTCTTGATTTCAGCTCAGGTCATAATCTCACAGTTCATGAGTTCAAGCTCCGTATCAGGCTCCGTGCTGACACTGCTGAGCCTGCTTGGGATTCTCTCTCTCTCCCTCTCTCTCTCCCCCTCCCGCACCCATGCTCATGCTCTCTCTCTCTCAAAAATAAATAAACTTAAAAAATTTTTAAATGAAAGAGACTGAGGAAAGGAGATAAGAGGAGGAAGAAAGGCAAATAGGAACTGAAAGAAAGAAGCAAGTGGAGTGACTTCAAGGGAAGAGACAACACAATACTGCAAACAGAAAGGCAAGAAAGCTGGAGAGGAAAGTGAAGGAAAATCATGGGCCTTAGGAGTGCCCTGAAATAAGAGGGGGGTTTAGGAAGAGCACAGAACGTAAACTAGAAGGTGACATGAATGAGGATGAGGAGACAGGGGAGGAGAGCCTGAGGACAGGGAGCCGGGCTGGGAAGAAAGGGCCACAACAGAGCACGCACACTCAAACAGCTCCTCACAGGGACAAACATTACATAGGCATGATATCGGCTAGAAAACACAATATTAAATGAAGCAAAGCTTTTCCCATCAACAGTATGTTGGCTTGTTCTTTCCACCCCCGAGCTCTGCTTCCCTTCCTGAAATTAATTAAAGTGATGTCGGTCACAGATCATTTTAAAGGTCATCTTCCCGTACCTTCTCGCTTCAGTGAACAAGGAGTGATTCATGCAACTCTCCATCAGAGGAGACAGAAATTTTGCAAGTAAACTCCAACTAAAACAAATGGTACTTGAGGAGGTGCCACTTTTATTATACCATTAAAAAAATATTCTAAGCTGGTAACCAAAAGAAAATGCTAATGAATTAAATCAAAGAAGTAAATGCACACATTAAAACCGAAAACCTATAGAAGCAAGATTCCTGTTACAGGAATTACATATTAAATAAACCAAATGGTTCCCTCCCTGCAAGGAGGGAGCACAGACAAAGTCGACCTTCTTACCCCGTGCATATGAAGCATATCAATTCCAAAATGCGCTAAGTGCTTGGCCAAATGAGGATCCAAAACAGGTTCCTCTTCTTGAAAAGAATAAACATCTAGAGGGTGAGGAGAAAACAAGGAATGAGATTTTTAACCAAGTTGTTCAATATTCAACATATATTTATTGAGCTCCCTCTATGCACCAGGCTTGGACATATCAATGAATAAAGTCAAGAGAAACCCCTCCTGAGTTTACACTCAAGTGGAGAAAGGAAAGATGATAAACAAGGCACATAATAAAGAGATAGATTTTGTAATTATTCCCATATATCAAGTCTTTTGACATATATCAAGTCTTTTGACATTTCAGGAAGTAATTTTTTAAAAAGGATTTCTGGGGCGCCTGGGTGGCTCAGTCGGTTAAGTGTCCGACTTCAGCTCAGGTCACGATCTCACAGTTCGTGAGTTCGAGCCCGCATGGGGCTCTGTGCTGATAGCTCAGAGCCTGAAGCCTGCTTCATATTTTTCCATCTCCCTCTCTCTCTGCCCCTCCCCCACTCGCTCTCTGTCTCTCTCTCAAAAATAAACAAACATTAAAAAATTAATTAAAAAATGATAAAATAAAAAAAGGATTTCTGAAACAAAAAAATTAAAAAGCAGCATCTAAAGTTAAAATAATTGAAATTAAACAGATGTAAATGCCTAACAATTGATTGCCACGGCAGGGGGAGGCTGGGAGGGAACAAAGGGAACGCACAGGCCCTGGGGAGCAGCTGAATGGCTGGGGTGAGGTTTTAAGTCCAAAACAAAACAAAATTCTGCCTGTGGAATCGTCTATGGTCTTAGACCTACCAGCTCACCAACTTCCACCTCCCACCTGCCCCTTCATCCCTTCTTTCCAATGTTAGTGTCCACACCCCACATGGCTGGTGAGTGATTTAGTGAAAACTGTTCAGTACTTCCCAAATGCGTCCACCTCATAGCACACACAGAAAATGAGGATGCATGTGGCACAGCAGGGTAACTCAGGAGGTTCCAGCCACCCCAGGCCCGGTCCCTGGGCACCAGAGCCTGAGGGATCAGCATCTTGGCCTTCTTGGCAAATAACCCCCAAAGCTTTCCAAACTACTGTCTTCGGTGTCCTGACACAGCAGTGCAATTGTGGGAGAGGGAACAGATATCTTCAGGCCCATTTTGCAGGTGAGGAAAAGAGGCTCATATGGTTAAATAATTGGCCTCAAACCCCACAGGCAGCTCAGAACCCAGGAATCCTGACCCCCCCCCCAGTACTTTTTTCTCTGTGCCATTCTATTTCCTTAGATCTCTCAGGAGACTCAGAGACTTGGTGAAGCATCATCGCAAGCCCTTAACAGGAATGAAGAGTCAAAAATCACAATTTCTTGGGGTGCCTGGGTGGCTCAGTCATTTAAGCATCCAACTTCGGCTCAGGCCATGATGTCACGGTTCATGGGTTCGAGTCCCATGTCAGGCTCTGTGCTGACAGCTCAGAGCCTGGAGCCTGCTTTGGATTCTGTGTCTCCCTCTCTCTTTCCTTCCCCCACTCGTACTCTGTCCCTATCTCAAAAATAAACAAACATTAAAAAAATTTTTTTAAAAAGATAGCAATCTCTAGGACAGGAAAAGATAGACTGTCCAAAGAGGTTCCTCCTCTTTGGAACATCACAGGGAGAATAAATAAACACACACACACACACACACACACACACACACACACACACACAGAAACTATGGTAACCTTCTGACCCATGTGGAGACTCATGGCCACCAAAGGAATTCAGTCTTTTTATTATTAATAGATTAAATGTTGTATAGCTTTCTCTGCTATTCCTCTTCCTCTAGGGACCCATTTTAACTTGTAGGTAGGCAGCCTTCATTTATATTCTTTCTTTAGTACAACTCCGTGTTCTCAAAAGCAAAACAAAGGACAAAATCCCCAGCCCAATCAAGAAAAACATCCCCCTCAAAAGAAACAAACAAACAAACAAAAAAATACTTCCCCAAAAGTTTAAATACTAAAAACACCAACAAAAATCTTTAAACTAATAATTTGAAACAAATATATAAATAATATTTTTTAATCTATGGCAAGTAACAAAAAAATACCACTCAAATACTAGCTGGGAGGTGAAAATGACATTCCCTAGGCACTTTCACTTTGGTTATTATTAACTAACGAAACAGTTTTGAAGACTTAAAGAGTTTAAGACTCTAATTATTTGAACTTTATTAGAAAATAATGAAATTGCCAGAACTGAACTGATGGCATTGGCTTAGGATTTTGAAATAAGTGAACACCACACAGCACTCTATAGTTCTTTTTAGGCTCATGCCATAATGAGAAATTAATGTTTCCTACCTCCAGTCATTAACTGCTCCAAAGATGTGACATGATTTGGTCAGACATGATAGTTATTTTTTACCACAATGATAAAAACAGTTCTGTGAGTAACATGTAAGAAATCTAAAAAGGAACTGTGACCCTTTTGGCAATCATGAAGAATTTATAAATGACATGTGACATGTAGTCATAGAAAAAAAAATGTGAAATGGACTCAGGAAAGACCATCTTGAGATGTACTGAGTTGGCACAGGGGTTGGTGGGACAGGCTATTTCACAGCTGCTGTGGGCATCTCCAGAAGCTTCTCCTGCAGCCACCAAGGCATTATAGCTTCTTCTTAAGTAAACTAGTTTCACAATAGAAGAACAAAACACCCTCTCCTGCCTCTGTCCTTCCTCAGTCCCTTCCTACCAAGAACCTCATCCTTGCTTTGCCAAATCAATGTCTCCTCCCATAGAGGAAAGTTTTTTATTTGTTTGTTTGTATGGTGATCTGTTTTCTTGGTTTGTCGCTGTACCCATGGAAACCCAGAATGGAATTTAATACGGGGCCCATTTTTATTACCCATGCCACCACAATGGCCTAGCCTGCATGGTCCAGGCTTCTTGGAAGAACTAACTCTAAGTTGTGACCTCAAGGTGAGTAGGAGTTTCTCACTGAACAGGTATATCCTTATTGGGGAGAAGGAAACCAGATGATCAGATCACATTGCCATTAAATACTTGAGTCCACAACCTGCTTGGATTCCATGTGCACTAAGCAATATTCTAAATATAAGTCAGCTCCCCACAGGGAAGGAATGTACTGGTCAAGCCAACATAAACATCCCACTTACAGGCAGTTGTGGTTCTCACTATAAACTAAAAAATAAACACTTTCTTGTGAGTTGAATTAGCCTGGGTGAACCCAGCGAATATGGAAATGGGACCCTTGGCAGTGGTAACTTCACCAGGAGATGGCCACCCTAGACAGGGGGCACCATACCCTCCTAGGCCTCAATGTCCACAAGGCTCATCATCAGACATTAAGGCAAACTTCAGGTATGTTTTCATTAACTTATTTGACTTTAAAATAAGTGAGTTATGGTTAGCAATCTATTAAACAGACTTAAAAGAAACTAAAATAAAATTGATACATCCGTAAACTAATATGATAATTAGACTAAAAATAATCATTGTGCAACACTGCATAAGGCAAGCAGAAATCAAACCCTGATCTTTCTTCAAAAAGTGAACATTATTGCAGGTGAATCAATTCAAGAACCCTCATCACAAGCTATATGATCTACATAGCTGGTTGTCATGCCTTCTATGATAGAAACAGAAGTACTTATTCAAATGTTCTCAATTACATGAGAGGAAAAACCCTGAAAGTTGTCCCTCCTCTATGAAAAAAAACAGGGGAACCCATGTGCCTCAGTCAGTTAAGCGTCTAACTCTTGATTTGGGCCCAGGTCATCATCTCCCAGTTAGTGACATTGAGTCCCGAGTAGGGCTCTGTGCTGACAGCACAGAGCCTGCTTGGAATTCTCTCTCTCTCTCTCTCTCTCTCTCTCTCTCTCTCTGCCCCTCCACCACTTGCACGTGCAGGCACGCATTCTCTCTCAAACATTTTAAAAAAACAAACGAAACAAAACCAAAAAAAGCACTTAACTATGGCAGATAATGAATTAATATTCTTAGTAGCTAAAGAGTTTTTTTAAACAAGTAAGGAACACCTACACATACACTACTAGAAAATCAACCAACAAAATTCACAAATAGAACTACAAATGGCCAAAATTACTATGAAAAATGTTTAGCCTTACTAGTAATGCAAAAGAAAACAAGATACAAGATTAGCAAAGGTTTTTAAAAGTTGTGAATACTTGGGGCACCTGGGTGGCTCAGTTGGTTAAGCGTCTGACTTCAGCTCAGGTCACGATCTCACGGTTCATGAGTTCAAGCCCCATGACAGGCTCTCAGCTGTCAGCGCAGAGCCTGCTTGGGATCCTCTGTCCTCCTCTCTGTCTGCCCCTCTCCTGCTTGCTCTCTCTCTCTCAAAAATAAATAAACATTTAAAAGAAATTGTGAATACTGAAAGTTGTCAAAGATTGGCTAAAATGAGTATTCTCATACACTGATGAGAAGTAAATTACTATGACTGTTTAAAAGAAATTCAGCAATTGAAAATGTAAAAGGATCAATCCTTGTCCCTAAGAATTTATCCTAAATATATCATTAGACAAACATCCAAAGATTTCCATATATGTAAGGATACTCATCAGAATAGCAAAAAAATTGTAACAACTCATAGGAGAATAGTGAAATAATTAATGGAACTATCATAGAACATTTATTGAAGAATATTTAATAACATGGAATATATACAAATTTAATGTTAAATAGAGGAAAATAAGGAATAAAATTTTATACACTATGATTCCATTTTTGTAAAAATGTGGGGCAGGGGTTGAGGGTGCTGTTTAATGTTGTGTAAGAATTGATCAAGGCCTTGGGGCACCTGGGTGGCTGAGTCAGTTAAGCTTCTAACTCTTGATCTTGGCTCAGGTCATGATCTCACAGTTCATGAGCGTGAGCCCCGCATCTGGCTCTGCACTAACAGCACTGAGCCTACTTGGAATTCTCTCTCTCTTCCCTCTCTCTCTGCCTCTCCCCGACTTGTGCACTCATGCTCTCTCCCAAATAGATAAAATTTTTAAAAATGTTAATTAAAAAATTTTAAAGAAAGAATTTATCAAGGCCTTAAAACATGGAAAAAAACTAAAAGGAAATACCCAAATTGTTAGAAGTGATTTGCCAAATGGTATTACTAGTAATTTTTATTTACTTCTCTAAGCTTTTCTGTTTTCTAAATATGTTACACTAAATATCTGCTTCTTGTATAATCAAGGGGCAAATATAAAACATTCCTTCCTCAAGCTGTAAGGAAAACAGCTTTAGATGTACTCTAAATCATAGTTTGAAAGTAAGTGTCATGCTGGAAAAAAGGCTTCTGGAAAATTAAAGATGCACAGAGAACAGAATTAACCCCTGCCTTTATTATTTGCATACATTTAAATAGAATTTAATTATTTAAATACTTACATACCAGTTGGTTTATTTAACAAAAGTATTTGGGCATACCATGCGTAAGATTTCATACAGAACCCAAAGATGAGTAAGACAGAGCTCTGCCCTCAAACAACTGAAATTTGAGAACTAAGCCACGTATACAAATAGCTGTAGTCTTAGGTTGTTCCGAGAACTGGACTTCTAATAACTGGTCTTATCAAAGCACTACAAAAAACAACACAGAAAGAAGACACATCCAAATTATTCTCCCCTTGCAATTTTTCCCATTAGAATTCCTACATTATAAACCCTTCCCTCTGTAGCCCCCTAAAAGGACAATGATGGTTGCCTCATACAGCAGTCATTCAACATAGGGAAGACCTGTAAGAAACTTGCTGTAACCCCCAACCCAACTTCACGTCCTGAATTTCTTCTTCAGATCCTAGAACTCTTAGGATTCAACCTGGCTTGTGGAGAGGTTTATCCATTTGCGGGAGGAAGGTTTGGGACCAGGAATTGGGACTTTTGCAGCTACTTATCTCTAATGAGTTAAACATTAGTCCACTAACTGTGGAAGCAGGAAAATAATCCAAAATGTGAATCAAAAGGTCTTGACATGACTAAACTGTCAGCCCTCAATTATAAAACAAATGAAAAACAAAACCTGTTTGATGGAAAAGGCATGGTAGACAAGAAGTATGCCACATTTGGTGAACACACTCTAACCAATTAACTCTGAAGCAGGCTAACTCAGTCCTAGAAAGAGAACAGAAGAAAAGACAAATGTCTTTGTACGTCTCTTAAAAAAATCATCTTACCTTAAAATGAAGAAGAAACAGAGACTAAAGCTTGGAAAGATGAAGAAGACTGACCTAGCTGTTGGTCCAGATCTATGCTTAGTAAACGTTTTCAATGACACTTACATGATGGATTCTTATGGCCATTGCTCAGTATTTAAGTTTCTTGTTATTGATCCTGATATGATTTCCCTTTTCCATCACAAAATGGTAGATGGAATTAACTAAACATATGTGGCCAAAAAGTAACACTTGAGAGCATACAGTGTGAGAGCATAAAGACAGCCAACTCTGAAGCTGACAGTACAAGCAGGAACCAAATCCAACCCTTTGCTGCCAGCTGCTGTCACACAACAGCCTTTAAAACCCCTCTTCTCCATAATGAACCCATTTGTTCCTGAAACGATACTAACCCCTAATGAATTCTAGGGCTTCCCACTACTGTGATTTGATTATCCCTGTTCACTTCACAGGTCTTGGTTCCTACCCCTGTCCTCTTAACCAAGAGATATACAAAAAGATAATAATAAGAGTGAACAGTAGCAACTAACTTTTATTAAGGCCTTACTGTATGAACTGGGCTAAATACTTTATACACATTAGCCTCCCTCCCCTATGAGGGAGATGCCCTGATCATCCTCAAGATGAGGAACTTGAAGCTGAGAAGTATTTGAAAACTTGCCCAAGACCTCACAGCTAGTACGAAGCAGAATCAAGATTCAAACGTGAGCTGTGTCATGGCCTCCACCCTCCACCCTCCACCCTGGGAATGAAGGCACTGGTTAAATGCAGACGGAGCCACTGTAAGTTCCCCAGGTCAGTAAAGGCACACTCACCTGCCCCGTCAGGAGTGATGGTTCCCAGTTTCACAGCCAGAGGGTAGCCCATGTCTCTGTAATGCTCCAGTGCGTGGCCATTGCCCCCGGAGCTGTCGAAGAACCATTTCCCACACAGCACGGAGCCATCGGTCAGATTCAACCAGAGGTTTTCCCGAAGGTCACACCTGGCACACTTCCAACCACTGAAAAAGTCATTGAAGAGCAGTTGGTATGGCCAGAACTCAGAGCATAGTTAGAAAATTAACATCTAAGAAAACAGAGTGTCTCAAGCTGGGGGTCACAGGAAACGGTCAGTGGACAACAGAAACCAGTGCTTCTTTCCTCCTTTTCTCCCTTCAAAATATTAATGTCACCCCTCTCAGAGCAGCAGGACCAATCAGTACCCTGTCTGCCTCCACAATGGCTTTTACCTTAGAAAACTGACATAGAACCTGAGGTTGGGAGGGGAGGTCATTTCCTTAAAATTCCGACGTGAGGGACACTAATAAATAATACGTAAATCTAAGATACTAAGGATCCCATGTATATAAACATATAAAGTTCTAAAGCATTAGCCACACTTAGTAAAACTAGTTTAAACAAATGCTACTACACAGTAAATCTGTATTAAGTAGAAAGAATGTCAACTTCACTGAAGGTTAAGTGTCGGGTATGTGCTAGGTACCTTCCAGAAGTTTGATCACCTAATTCTCCAGAAGTCTGATCACCTAATTCTAATAAACACCCTTCCGAATCAGTATTACCAGCCCCATTGTCAAAGGGAGAAACTGAGGCCCAGAAGTAGTCTGTCTTCCCCTAAGACCACACAGAATGGGAATTCAGTACAGGCAGGATTCAACAAGACTAGACACCCTCCTAATCCATCCACTCTTTGTCTCGAGTACCTGCCTCTGAAACACAACAGACCTGATAGGAGATGCTAATGTAGACCAAAGAACATTCCAGCCAAAAATGAGACAACCAAAGACTTTTATAAGTTGGGGTCCCCTAGAAGCAGACTCTGAAACAAAGATCTGAATGTAAATAGCCTGTTTAGGAGGTGATCCCAAGAAGCACTGTAAGAACATAAGACTGGAAAGGTCAGGAAGTCAGTCCAGGCATGTCAACAAGATGACCATCATGGGCAACTGGGGCTCAGTCCAGTTGGGGAACTCCAGGAGATAGGCCCACTCAAGGGGTAAGGGTCCAGGGTATTTATCCATCCACTCCACAGCCACTGGTTGAGGGTTTGAGGGCTGTTCCAGGAGGATAGGAAGGAACATTAACTCCGTGGCATTTCTTTTTAATTTTTTTAATTTTTTTTAATGTTCATTTTTGAGAGAGACAGAGACAGAGCATGAGCAGGGGAGGGGCAGAGAGACAGGGAGACACAGAATCCAAAGCAGGCTCTAGGTTCTGAGCTGTCAGCACAGAGCCTGACATGGGGCTCATACCCACAAACCACAAGATCATGACCTGAGCCGAAGTCGGATGCTTAACAATCTGAGCCACCCAGGCGCCCAACTCTGTGGCATTTCTAACTGACACATGGCCAGGCCTACCTAGCCTCAAGCAGCCAGAGAAAGCCCTCAAGCAAAGAGTTGCAGGTACCTGCCACTGGAAACCTAGGGGTGGGATGGGCTCAGGGGTATGGGCTCGACATGTTCAGAATCCACAAAGGTAAAGATATTTTTGGAAAGAATTTTGAGCTTATTTTTAATCAAAGGCATCTGGTAAAAATATGTGTAACTGCTAATTCAGAGAAAAGGTAGAAAAGTAAATATTCCTTTGCCCAGTTTTAAGGGGTAAAGTTCCATTTCACTAGCTGATGCTCACCTTGGAGGAATCCTGACTCCATTGTCCAACTGGGTAAGGTTATTGGCATATTTGGATACTGGCAATTCATTTTCCCATGTGTCTGGGTCCTGCTTTCTATATGGAGATTTTGAGCTGAGAACTGCATCACAAGCAATTGTTACCTGTAAGACAAACCCAGGTATCATATGTAAAAACAGTTTGAGAGAACATCAACTTCTAGAAAACAAATTTAAAACTTTATTAATAAATACAGGCTAATCCAAGAAAATTCAAACAACAGTTGCCATAAAAGCAAGATCCTAGTTAGCTAATTCCAGCACTTTCTCCATGAATCTAGCTAGGTTTAATCCCTAACCTGGCGTGTGCAATATTATTGATAATGACACAAGATAGCAAGAAACCAAATCCAGTTTGTAAACCCAAGCACAGGAGTCAGATTTAACGGTTTCTTAGCAAGCTGAGTGAAAAGTATATGGCAAACAATTTACAAGAGTGACATTAGCTACAGGAATGCCTAGGATTTACCCAACTGGTGTGTTTTCCTCCTAACAAATATACACCCAGATATCCAATATCCTCAACTCATCACACAATGGCATGTGGTCAAGGGCATTTGAATGGAATGCAAGCAGCACGGCTCCATTTCTTAATCTGGTGCAAATGTGACCCTGGATGGGGACAGGCCTAGGTGTCTCTGTGCCAGATCAGTCGACATCATGAGCAAATCTGTGATGTCCAGCTTGGCACCAACTGACCACAGGGGAAGGGGATGCAAATTCTCTGCTTTCTCCCAAACCGTTATGATCCTGGACATATGCCTTATCACCACATTTGCCATTTACTTAATGCTATAAAAACTATCTCTAGCTGTCTTTAAAAACATATTCTGGTGGGAATGTAAAATGGTACAGCCACTTTGGCAAACAGTTTGGCAGCTCCTCAAATGGTTGAATATACCTAGGCATCAGATGGTTAAACAGAGTTACCATATAACCTAGCATTCAACTCCTAGGTATGTATTCTAGATAAATGAAAATATGTACCCATACAAAGACTATTGTACACATATGTCACAGAAGTATTATTTATAACATCCAAAAAGCAGAAACAACCCAAATGCCTGTTAATGATAAGTGGATAAATAAAATATCATATGTCTACACAACGGAAATTCAACAATGAAAAAGAATGAAGTCCTGATACATGCTACAACATGAGTGAATCTTGAAAATATATGTAAGGTTTAAAAAAGGCCAGCCACAAAGAACTATGTACATCGTATGATTCCATTTATATGAAACGTCCAGAACAGGCAGTTCCACAGAGACAGAAAGTAGATTAGTAATTGCCAGAGGCTGGGACGGATGACAGGTTGAGGGGTGATGGCTGCGGGCTAATGAAAATATTCTACAATGAGATAGTGGCGATGAATGCCCAACTCTGAATATAATAAAAGCCACTGAATGGTTTTAATGGTTTTTTTTTCAATTTAGGTTTGTATTCTACATCACTAAGATCCCACACAATTAGCTGAACTTCATGCAGAGTATTTTCCCCTGGGTGGCCCTAGAATTCATTAAGAGGCAAGGAAGGAAGTTCCCTCAGCTGCCATCCACCCCCACCCAAACCATGAGCAATTCCTATCACTCCTACGTGCAAACTCTATTTGGAACCTTCCTCTTCTCAACTTCAACCACACTCATCTTGTCCCAGTCACTAAGACAGCTCACCCAGACGGCTACACAGCAGCCTCCTTGCAGTTTCCTTTCTCCTACTCCTGCCCCTCTTCTGCATAGCAGCCAGAGCGGTCTGCTGTGAACATCAAATCCTATCCTTCTGTGGCATAAAACTGCAAGGTACTAACTAGTGATGACACAGTCAGGAATAAGGAAGAGGTCTCTGCCTTCAAAAAAACTCATACTCCGGGGCGCCTGGGTGACTCAGTTGGTTAAGCGTCCAACTCTTGATTTCGGCTCACAGTTCCTGAGATCGAGTCTCACATCAGGCTCTGTGCTGACAGCATGGAGCCTGCTTGGGATTCTCTCCCTCTCTCTCTGCCCCTCCCTGGCTCATATGGGCTTGCTCTCTCTCTCACTCTCATTCTCTCTCTCTCTCTCAAAATAAATAAACATTTTTTTTAAAAAAAAGCATATACTCCATTACATGTCAGGCATCCATAAATATATCTAAACCTATTAAAGAGATATTCCTGGGGCACCTGGTGGCTGTGTCAGTTAAGCGTCGGACTTTGGCTCAGGTCATGGTCTCACGGTTCGTGAGTTCAAACCCCGCATTGGGCTCTGTGCTGACAGCTCGGAGCCTGGAGCCTGCTTCCGATTCTGTGTCTCCCTCTCTCTCTGCCCCTCCCCCCCTCATGCTCTGTCTCTCTCTGTCTTTCTCTGTCTCTCTCTCTCTCAAAAATAAACATTAAAGAAAAAATTTAAGAGATATTCCCATTCATCTCTCACTACAAACACTTTTATATATACAATTAGTCTTTTCTTTCAATTATCAAAATTCATCTCCCACTTCATTCCAGGAATGACCCTAGAAAACAGGGCTGAGGACACCATAAACCCCCTTCCTGATTCTATGGGTTTGGACTGCCTTAACACTTCTGTGCTGCCTTAGCACTTCTAAGCACACATCCGAATCTTTTTAGTCTGGTCTGTTATTACAATCTCTTTGTTGCTTCAACGACTACCTCAATCCCTTCCCTGTCCTCCTCTGAATCTTCTCCACCCCATTAGATCTTTTTAAAGTGCTCTGGTTTGCAATGCACAATAATGTTGACCAAGATTTGACTATAATATTCTCTCTTTTCTTTGAATACTATTCTTGGTGACATTCAACAAAATTTCCTTAAACTTCTGGGCCACTATAAAATACTGATCTAGTGTTTTCAGAGTATCATCTGAAATCACTTAGTGACCCTTTGTATGGATCACAGCTGAAGATCAGAATCCATTATCTTGTAATTATACTATGAATTATCTGTCTCTGGTTCCCTGGATTTGTTGTCCAGAGTGAAGAGAAAGAACGTGATACTAGTCCTGGCTCCATCCCGGGTCTCCATAGGCTTCAAATTCAGTAGTGTTCTGGAACTGACTCAAACTGGCTTACAAAATTGATTGTTAAATTTTAAGAAATTCTGCAAGATGGTTGTTAAGCACAGCCATTAGTTTTGTAATTAAATTACAAAAACTTACAATTAAGTAAAATACATTTTTAAAAGGTAACAAATATTCAAAACTCTTCACTTCCTGTTCTACTATAACTTCCGATCTTCTGTGTGCTCTTGAGGTTATTTACATCTACGTTACGTGACTAGTGGAAATTCTGTATAATGGTGTGCTACTGCGCGTTCTCTTTTCAACACTGCATTCAGAGACATGTTAGCCTGAAATCAGCCATGGTGGGAATATTTACACCATGGAAATCATCAAACACTACAAAGCAGGGCTTTTCCCCCAGGGAGCTGGTTGCTAAATATTTACAAGCACACCACTGCTTGAGTTCCTGATATCTAAAATGTGGCATTGGATTTCAGGCTGTAAGATCCCTACTGAGCTTCAAATGCTATGTGTCTGTGAACTCTGCATCACTGAGAGGTGGTTTAACTGTCCGGGACCATCCAAGGAGTTCCTATCTTAAACGCAATGTTTTCTGTGCTGAGAAGCTCAAAAGATGAAGCAAGAGTCATCTGGTTGGGTGATTTTGAGCTCAATAATGTTTGTAATTTAAAAGCTTAAAAAGAGAATATCGAACACCGAATATGTAGCAGAAGCATAAAAAGAAAATACAGGAACTAGGTTTAAATAAATCAATAAATAAATACTATTATATAAATAAATCCTATTATTTAGGATTACTATTATTTATCCCATCAGATAAATACAGGTGTTTCCTTCAATCTCTCCACCCCAACTTCCAAATAATCCTCCCTCTCCCCTTTTTTAAAATTCTTTTTAAGTATTTCTTAATTCTAAAAGATTCTGTGTTAAAAATTATAGCATTTATTGCTGGATTCAGATTCCTATGACACTTCAATTTTAACTAAAAGTATTCACACTTCAAATTATATTGTGAATACAGGAATAATTAAAAAACACTTAAAGGCTCTTTCATCAACTTTTTTCACACAGACTTTTCCTTCTTAAGTGAGTGAGATCAAAGTATATTGTGAATATAAGAATAATTAAAAAACACTTAAAGGCTCTTTTATCAACTTTTTTCACACAGACTTTTCCTTCATAAGTGAGCGAGAGAAAAACTGCTTCTCATGACATTTATTCACAATGTGCTTCTTTCTTTCTTTTCCGACAGCAGACATAAGAGTTTTATTAAACAAGGGCAGGCAGTAAGTACTCTCAGTATCATGGAGATACAAGCTTTAGTATATAATTTCAGGTAATGGGACGAGGCAAGACCATTTTGCCCACTCATATTTTATCCTTGGTAACAGCCACATGAGTCAACACAGGGAACTGGAGAAAGGAGAGGTAATTTAATTCTCTGTGCACTGCTAAACACTTTGCACTTAGCACTAAAAAGGATAGGTCACATATAATAATTAAAGGAAAGAACTACAATAGGTAAATACACAACATTTTCATTTCTGTGGTCTTGTACTTAGGGATAAAGTAGGTCAGGGTCAAAAGAGGTTGTATGGTAGAAACCTGGTCCCTAATGACATGGGAACCCCAAGCACAAACACCCTCCCCCTCCTGGCAGAGGCAAGTGAGCAGGTGGCTGTGGACACAGAGTCACACAATGTCCTGAAGATTCCGGGACCTAAACACCTGGCTTTTGTTCTGGAGTGTGAGGAGGGGAAAAAAAAGAACTAGCATACCTAAACTCAACTGACCCTGACCCCACTACTACTGGTGGCCAGGCTCTGACAATTCAGGGTATGCACGGATTGGAAAAGAGGAAAAGAAAGGGAAGAGAACAAAGCAGAGAAGGATGGGGTGGGGGAGACAATACAGGAAAGAACAGGAAACACAGTTGTGTCCTTGTAGGAGGACACTCCACGCCCCTTCACAGCCTCAAACTAAAACAGAACCTGGCTTCCTCACAACTGCTCAGGAAGATGAAAGTCATTCCACAGAAACAAAAACAAAAACAAAAACAAAAACAAAAAACAAGGGAAGGGAAGAGAAAAGAAATCCACCACTAAATCTAAATGTTAAAACCTAGAAAGTAATCTTAGTCCTCATGAGGAACAAAACTTTCAAGGAGTCTCACATTACCACAGAGCTCCTGCAGACTTGTGATTTGTAAACGTTTGGTTATTTTTATAATCGTGTTGCGGTTGTTTTGGCGGAGGAGTCCTTATTTCTCCCCCAAACAAAATCTCACACGGAGGGCTAACATGCAGAAGATAGAAAAATATAGCCACTCCTCTCATGAGAAGACACCCCTCTCCAGCAGCCCCTGCATATCTCAGGGGCACAGTGTGAAAATCTAAGCAACAGACTGTGAACTACAAGCAGCAAGAAGCCAGCTCGCCTGGCGGAGGCCAGCCCACCTTGGTGGGGAGACAGGGGACCAGCTCACGGAGCAGGAGGGGGGAGCCCGGCCACCTGGGGGGAGGCCAACCCAATGTTTGTACAGCACCGGGAGTAACGCGCAGCAAAGGGTATCTGGCCCAACACTACTGAGACCTCACCCTGCAAGACCCTTTCACAGAGAAGAAGCAGTATGCTCATGATCGTGCTCATTCTCCTCTTCTCTCATTCAACCCTCCTTCCCCACCTCCACATGCACACACACCGCACACGCACACACACCTGACACAGAGAGTCACGCGCATCTAGCTAGCAGCCGTGCACACTCACTGACCAGGGCTGGTAACTCCTCAATATTTGGTAGTGCTATTTCATAGTGGTCTGGGAATATAACAAGTTTGGCTTCATCTTCATATTCATAATCGTCGCTATTTAAATCGTCATCAGTATCTAGATCTGAGGAGAAAACAAAAACAAAGAACAAGAAGTGAAGAGAAAACATTCTACACCAAGGCAACACTCACTGGGAAAGCCAGAAATCCACAGCAATGACAAACAAAGGTCATGACATTTACGATTCCCTCCTCTGACAACCATCCATCTGCCCCAAACCAGGAGTAAATGTAGGTCTACCATCTTTCCTAAGTTATGAATACTTACTAATAAGTGACAGATGTATAAAGGCTGAGTCCGATCATACAGCTTTACAATTAAAATAGATACACGTGCTAGATATTCAATTCTTAAAGATTTTTAAAGGAATAAATTGTTAACTATGATTTGCCGGGTACCAGGCTCCTGATTGCGTAAGAATGGGTTGGAATGTCTTTCGTAACACTGTAAGATGGAAGAAAGCACAGGATTTCAGAAGTGATAAGCCAAGGTTCGATCCCAGCTCCAAAATTTAATGTAACTTTGAGCAAGTCACAAACTCTCTAAACCTTAGTTTCCTCACGTGTAGAATGGAGATAACAGCTCTTACCTCACACAGTTTACACAAGGGTATGTAAGAAATTGTAGACAAGAGATCAGGCACATAACGGGTAGTCAATGAATGAGGGCTATTTTTTAAAAATAAAATGTCAACCTCCCTCTCTCTGTCTCCATCTCTCTCTCTGTCCCCTTCCCCCTCTAGGAGTTATTAAAATACTGCATTGTAAGCCAGAGGGGAAAACTCCATAATATAACTAGTCCTGTTGTCCTCAGGCTGTGCAGAATTTTCAGTAAGAAAAGTGAGCTCCTCTAGCCTGTTATTTATCAAGTCATCACCTATCTGCTTGGCTAATCTCTGCTAAAGGTTAGGTGAAGGCTCAAGGAAATGTCTTGTCACAGTATTTCCTTGGACATTTCAGCCTTACATTCACATGGATGCCAGGATCCCAGATCATGTTTGTATATTTAGATGTTTGGAACTATGGTGACAAAGAGCGATTGAGCCATATTCCACTCACACCACACATAAACAGGTACACAAACATGGGTCTATAGATAGGAAGAAGTTATTTTCCCAGACGAAGCAGCTGCCTGAGAACCAAAGGATCTAGGTTCTGTTATTACCTTCTTGTTTGCCTCCAATCACAAACTTAGTATCTTTTTGTATACAGCGCTGCTCCTGAATTCTCAAAAGGAAGGCAGTGTTAAGTGGAAAATGAGATACAGGGAAATACAGTCTCAATAATTTTTAATAAAAGGTCCAAATACTAAGAATCAGAAATATCAAAATAAAGAAATAACCAACATTATTTGATAGCTGTAAGTGTTCAAGTTGACAAAAAGCAATGTCAAAGATGATTCTAAGAATTTAAGAAGTCACTAAAGGCATTATTTGCTAGACAGAATGATGCCCAATTCATGAATCATTTAATAAAAGCAAGTAGATCTTCAAATTTTTTTTAAAGTCACCAAAGGCATTTATTTAAAGGAAATGATTCACAGACATTCTACATGTAATAAAAATTCAGATGCCCCAATATCTATAATTTTAAAAATTAGAACCTAAATGTTCAATGAGAATGGTGTTGAACCCAACAGAATATTATTTAAATATTTATTTAGACTATGTAGAAACATGGAAATATTTATCCTATGGCAATGTTAAAAATACAAAATTCATCTTCACGGTAATGACAACTTTGTAAAAGTTATGCCCACAGACAAGCAACAGAAGGAAACCTGAACAAATGAAAACAGTGGGTGTGTGGGCTTTTTTCTATTCTTTAATCTTTACATCTTTTATGACAATTTTAAGGAACCAAAGTACAACCCTTTTGTTTTTGTGTACATATTGGGCTCATATAACATATTATCTAAGCGCCTTTTGTCCACAGAAAACACACTCATTTAATGCTAAGTCAAATCTTACCTGGCCGAACACAATGATAAACTAAGTCCAAAAAAAATCCTGCTCTGTCATTTACTAACTATGTAATCCTGGGCAAATTCTTTCCAAGTTCATTTTCCTCAGGAGCAAGCTATGAATAATGTTATGTACCCCCAAAAGATTGTTGAAAAGATTAAACAAGATAAGGTTCTAAGGTATCTAATATAGGATCTGGCAGGTATTAGGGGCTCCACAGATAGCAGCCGCCATAATCACCATCAACACCTTCTCTACATTCCTGACAACCAACATAATCAAAAGTGCCTCCCCTTCCCTTTGGTTACCCAGCTGCAAAGCAATCCTGAAATAAGTTTCAGAAAGACCATGACATCACGTGGGGATCCTTCTATGAAATCTCAGTATGGAGAAGATATGAACTTCAAATGCTTCCAGACTGTAAGCTGTCACAGCAGGAAACGAGTCTTATTCACTTTACATACCCCCAGCCCCTGCCCAGTACCCAGCACATACCACACACTCAGTAAATGTCTGTGAAAGGAGACTCCAGGAAGTTAAAGACCCCAATATGCTACGGACAACAGCTAAGCAAGAGCATCAGAAGGGTAGTTGTGGGTTCGGGGTTTATTTAATTGGTAACTGATATGTGTTTAACAATAAGCAAAACTGCTGTTGTACAAAAAGCAGAACTTTACTGGGCTTTTTTTTTTCTTTTTCTAAGTAGGCTTCACACCCAATGCAGAGCCTAAACTCATGACCCTGAGAGAGCAAGACTTGAGCTGAGATCGAGTCAGACACTTAACTGACTGAGCCACCCAGGTAACCCCCTTTGTTGAGCTTTTTTACACTTAGTTTAGAGTTGCTTTTATTTTTTTTTAATGTTTATTTATTTATTGAGAGAAACAGAGTATGAGTCGGGAAGGGTCAGAGAGAGAAGGAGACACAGAATCTAAAGCAGGCTCCAGGCTCTGAGCTGTCAGCACAGAGCCCGACACAGGGCTTGAACTTACAGACTGTGAGACCGTGACCTGAGACTGAGCCACCCAGGTGCCCCTGTTTTTATTTTTAATTCAATGGGATGGAAGGGGACATGATCTTTCCCAAACATTTTTATCCAAATGAGAGAAAAGTCAGCAGAAGTAACTTACACTCTGATTTTAAGGGACGAATCTATGGTTTCTCCTAAATATATATGACCCCACAGTCCTAAGTATAAATCTACAATTTCCAAATTTCTCTAATTAGAGTCTTACCACTCCCCAAAATATCTAGTTGAGGAACCTACAGAGAAATTATACCCTAAGGACCAGTAGGACTAGGACCCCCACCAAACCTCTCCCAGCAGGTACTTTCCACTATGGCTATTAACTGGCAATACCTGGATGGTCTCTTTTTCTAAATCTAAAAACAAACAAACAAATAAATAAATAAAATTAGTCTTTATTTTATTTATTTTTTGAGAGAGAGAGAGCAAGAGAGAGAGAGCATGAGCACGTAAGTAGAGGAGGGATAAAAAGAGAAGGAGAGAGAGAATCCCAAGCAGCCTCCACACTCAGCACAGAGCCCAACGCAGGGCTCAGTCTCACAAACCTCGAGACCATGACTTAAGGCTGAAATCAATGCTTAACTGACTGAACCACCCAGGCGCCCCTTAAAAATTTTTTTTTAATATCTTTTCCCAATTCTACTTCAATGACCCTCTCAGATCCCTGGAAGAAGTGGCTGGGACCACAGCCATTTCCAAGAAGTGACTTGCCTAAGCTGGGAAGAAGCACCATGGAAGAAAAGATCCCTGTATCAGACCAGGGCTCTGACGCCCAGCTCAGAGTTCTCCCAGCCTGACCAGATTAACTAGTTTGTACCCCACAGGTGAGCAGTTTGGCTGCTCTAGTGCTGTGAGGTCTGCACTAGGTGGGGGAAATCTCCTTGAACACAGACCCTGTTCTGGGACCTACTTCAGAAGGAAATGGCAAAATGGAGTTCACTAGAACCTTCTGGCCGTTACAGGTACAGATGACTTTTCTGAACAGGCCCACTCCTAGAACTTTTTACAAGCGCTCTGTTTTCAACCTACTTCTCATCAAGTATGAATGCTAGGGCTAAAACCAAAAAGGTGGAAATTCAAGTTCTCTGAGGTTTAGTGACGGTTCTTCAATGTCCCAGACTTCAGACACAAAAGAACTTGACTCATTTACTCCTACTTGTGAAAGTGGTGGAAAGGAGGGGAACTCAATAAAAATGTGAATATTTAACACTATTTATGACATACCAAAGATATGCATTAAATGTACTAGCAAGTATTTACACATTTATACACATTTGTAGCTTGACTGTAAAAAAGTATGTAAGATGAGGCCAGAACCACATCATGAGTCCTGGGGTATTCTTTGAAGATCCTGGACCCCCTTATATTCCCCCCTTCTCTCCTTCCATCTCATAAAACAGTAAGTTTTGAATCAGCTTAGCCCAAAAATTCACAATCTCTCATACTGTTGTAAGTTATCTTTTAAAAGACAATCTAATAGTATCCCTCTCTAGCTTAAAAACATTAACACAGAGCTACCCACTTTCTCAGTACACAGCAGCGTAAAGCATCCCAATGATTTTTGCACAGCAGCCCTAAGCCAAAAGAAATGCCTAAGGGCTCTGTTTATTTAGTAGTTAGGTCCAAACAACTTAATAAATATTTATGTTCTAATGATTTAGTAACCATTTGAAAAAATAAACATAAATTGAAAGAAATGTTTTATTTCACTCTTAACCACAATCCCTTATGTGTGCACCTGTTGGGCACTGCACAACTTCTTGAGTCAGATGTTAACACTGCCTCCCTCATTTTCTGTTCCACATTTATCTTCACATGGTACCTCCCTTTTACCATAGAAACCACCGAAAAATCAGCTTTACCAAGAGGTGAAGTCACTGAAAGGACTATAGGATACTCAAATAGTAAAACTACAGCAAGTTAATAGGTCATGCAATGTTGTGCTCGCTTCAGCAGCACATATACTAAAATAGGTCATGCAATGTTCAAGTACCACTGTCGTTTCCTTGAAGAGTTAAAAATACCTTGTGGTGCACCTGTGAACTCACTGTAGCACCCTAGGGTGCCTCAGAGTACAATTTGGAAACTAAGTGTTGATGGTTCCCAACTGCCTATAGGAAAAAATTCTAAAAGCATGATATATGTCTATACTATTGCTGGGAAAAATATAAAAGATATATAAAAATGTGCAAACAGAAAATACTGTTTGTCTCTGGGGAGAGTAACCAAGTAACCACGAGACAGAGAAGCAAGAATAACTTACTTTTCATTATACAGCCCCTCATAACTTTTCAATTTTAAGCTGTGTCCAAAAAACATTGTTCTAAAAATGTTTTTTAAACCCTAAATATAAAAAGTAAAAATTTAAGTGATTCAAAAATTAATAATTGTCACTGTTGATTTAAAAAATAAAAAAATACACCAGCTAAAGCTAGAGCTGAGGCAAGGATCTTTAACTGTGACTTCGCCTGAATGGACATCAAGGTAATCGGGAAGACTGACTTGAATGTTGAAGGGCAAGATGGTGCTCAGGAGACCTAGATAAGCCATTCAGCACCAGCTAATGGCCTCAGTTTCCCTTATAAAATCTGGAGTCATAAATGAATGATTATAATGTCACCATTAGGCCAGTGGAAAAGGAATTGGTCATCAAGTCATGAAGCGACTGGGGTACAAGAAGCTTTGATGAGAACGCGTGAGTCAGCTGCATCTATTTTATGAGGGGAAGAGGAGCATCAGGATGACATTTCAATAGCAATGGAAAAGTGCTTTCCAGTCACAGAAACAAAGAGACTATATAAGAGAGTTCTGCGTTCTCTTCCTCTCCAAGAAGAGACAACCCAACATCCCTTTTAGGTAAGGAGTCTGTGGCAGAGGCTACCAGCTGCCTCCCAGTAGTCACTCTCCCCTGCGTCTTTAGTAACAGACTTTACTCAATGACGCCAGCTAATAAATTTTACGTACTCTCCAGTCTCCTGTACAACACATGGTACAGCCACGTGACCAAGTTCTGACCAGAGAGGTGTAAACAGAATGTTGCTTAGGGATCTGTGAGAAGGCTGACAAAAGTAACGACCATGAAGAGACCATGAAGTTAGACTCACAGGCCAGGATGGAGGGTGAAGCAGAAATATGGGAAGGGTCTAGATCCTGATGAACATGAGGGCATCCCATTAGCCTAGACTTGATACTTCCCTACATCCTCTACATGAGAGAGAAATATACATCTACTTTATTTAAAGTCACCAATATTTTAAGTTTTCTGTTCCATACACCAGATCTAAGCCTAATGTGGTCCTTCACTGAAATTAATGCACAGGCCACATCAACTTGAAAACAGCTGTGATCAGTGTAACAAGAGAAAAGTCACTGCTATTGGGGAACATGAAGCATCATATCAAGGGAGCTATAAAGGTGGGCTTGCAAAACCAAATTCTTACTCAGATGAAGTAACTAACTTCATTTGTGAAGCATCTGGGTAACAAACAATAGAGAGAAACAGGGCCTAGGCAAGCCCCAAAGTACCAATGACGTTCGAATTAAAAAATTTTTTTAAACCCGGTACAGTCCAAATAGAATATCTTTGCTGGACTGTGAGTTTAAGGGATATTCTGTGGTTTCCTAAGATATGGAATATTGAGTGAACACAGACCACAGTCTATAGAAATGGATTGACTGGAATGAAATGGTAGGTTAGCATTCCCCAATGAAAGAGGTCCACACACTATAATGCACAAAACCTCAGTGCTTACTTTTGGCTTAATTCTTAAAATAGCTAAGGGGCACCTCGGTGGCTCAGTTGGTTGAGCATCCAACTTCAGCCTAGGTCATGCCCTCGTTCCCGATTTCAAGCCCCACATCGAGCTCTGTGCTGACAGCTCAGAGCCTAGAGCCTGTTTCAGATTCTGTCTCTCTCTCTCTCTCTCTCTCTCTCTCTCTGCCCCTCCCCCACTCACTCTCATTCTCCCTCCCTTTCCTCTCTCTCTCTCAAAAATAAATAAAACATTAAAAAATGTTAAATTTAAAATAGCTACTTTACCATACCCTCTACCACCAAAATGATCACTAGAGAAATCAAACTGCAAGGTCTTTCAGGCAAAAGACACAAAGGCTAAAGGGCAGGAAGTCAGCTAACATCTTCATTCAATCAAGAAAATAATGAAAAATAACAACAGTAATCAAAAATGTTTAATTATTTCCACCTCTAAGAATGCCACGCTGATATCATTTAATTCAGAAGTTACATTATCTCTGCAAGCCAATTTGACAATAAATTTCATATGAAAAAAAAGTTACATTATCTCTACTAGTAGAAGGGGGCCTGCGGCTAATAACCAAAGCATCAGAATGCATACAATCATTTCAGCTTTGAGGCCCATTCTGAGCTGGTTTGGGGTTAGCTGGTTGATTTGGGCTGTGGTCCAAAGACCATAGAGAGGTGGGAAAGATTGGTCAGTCTGGAAAAGCCAACAACAGATAAGCCTCATAAAGTAAACCACTACTGAAAATCAGGACAGAAGACTGCAAGCATGAGCTCAGTGTAGAGTAACAGAGAATCAAGGCAGGAAGGACACTCAGCTCCACGACTGTTTCCAATGGATTTCCTTTCCAAATAATTAATGTGTCTTTTCATTACAACAGTAGCACATGTTTGTTATAGAAAAACTTTAAATACAGATAAGCAAAAAGAAGAAAATAAAAATCACCTCAATCCCACCACTGGAAAAGAGCTACTATTAACAATCTGGAATATATTTTGCCAGATTTTTCTGGACTCTCAATTATATACGTATACGTGTATGTATATACCCACACATTCATGTACACACACATACATATATGTACACACATGCATACACCCATACACACATATACACACACGCGCATATATTGTATAGATTTTTTTTACCAAAATGAAATCATAACATGCAAACAATTTTTAAATTTCTTTCAAACAATAATCCTAGGCATTTAGGGATATAAACTTGCTTGTTCAAAAATGATCAAACCACTTTTTCTCCTGGCAAAAACATATCAGAAGCTTAACGTGAAAAATTATCATGATTATAGGATATAGAAATTAATGCTCATTAGCATGAATAAAACTGGCTCTTCTAAATGAGGGAAAAGAAAATCACTGCTAGGCACATACCACAGTAATCATTGTGGCAGGCAAGATCCCATGACAGATGATAAAATTAGTGCACAAAACTGGGGCGCCTGGGTGGTTCAGTCGGTTGAGCATCCGACTTCGGCTCAGGTCATGATCTCGCGGTTCATGAGTTCGAGCCCCGCGTCGGACTCTGTGCTGACAGCTCTGAGCCTGGAGCCTGCTTCAGATTCTGTGTCCCCCTCTCTCTCCGCCCCACCCCTGCTTGTGCTCTGTCTTTCTCTGTCTTTCAAAAATGAATAAACATAAAAAAAATTTTTTTTAATTAGCGTGCAAAACTTTGAAGAGAAACAAGATATCAGCATAGTCTCAAAGTATTACTCCCAAGGTATTTATTAATTACACTGAATCTTCACAGTGGAGAAACCCAGCAGACACACCACCTTAAAAACGGATCAAGGTTAACAGCACCGATATAAAGACACCTCAGCATCACATGCCCCCAATATCATGCACTGAGGAGGGCACATCACCTCTGTGGTGTTCTTGCCAAAAATGCAACACTTCAGACTTATAAGGAAACAGACAAAACCAAATTGAGGACCATTCTACAAAAATAACTGGCCAATACTCTTCAAAAGTGTCACAATTATTAAAGACAAAAAAAAAAAAAAAGACTGGGGAGCTATCAAAGATTAGACAGGACTAAGGAAACATGACAACTAAATACAACATGGGATCCCAGGAAGAAAAAGAAAGAAAGAAAGAAAGAAAGAAAGAAAGAAAGAAAGAAAGAAAGAAAGAGAAGAAAGACAGGAAAGAAAGACAAGAAAGAAAGAAAGAAAGAAAGAAAGAAAGAAAGAAAGAAAGAAAGAAAGAAAGAAAGAAGAAAGAAAACACTAATGGGAAAAAATGGTGAAATCTGAATAAAGTCTATAGTTAGGCTAATATTAAAAAAAGAAAAAATGTCTCTACTTTCAGAGCAGTGAAAAAAGAGAGCAGAAGCAGAATCACAATTAGTCTCCAGTCACTGTAAGTATAATTGCTTCAAAACACTAAACCCAACTAAGAGTACTAGAAGCATCTTTCACCACTATGTAAACACAAAGTGGAGGCAGATCATCCCAAGTTAAATTGGTACCTCTTATCCTTAAACTGAGGAAAAATAAATAACCTATTATTCCAAATCAGACATGCACATGCACATACATACACACACAGAAAATCTGGACACACTATGGATTACTATTTACATTACCTAAAAAAATCTTGGAATTCCTCCTTTTTGGTAAAGCTCCACCAGATGCCCCTCTTACCTTCTGAAAAGAAAATAAGAGATTGTTAAAATGCAACATGCAGAAGAGAGGACAGGGGGAGTTGGGGAGGGAAAGGGTTCTCAGTTGTTAACAAAAGGCGAGAGGAAATACTCAACCTGACCAGAGATTCCAGGATAAACCAGAACTTGACCCAAGTCAATGGAGGTAGGTGAAGGGCAATGCTATTGTTCCACCTGATTATTTTCATCAAATTATCAAGACCACTTCTGGAAAGGGACGTAGAACCAGGGATCAAGGTGAACTAGAAATTTCAACTTCAAATTGGCACATGCTCCCAAAAGGCTAGAGTCCATGCCCAATGATGGAACTATTCTGGAGAGATGGTGGTAGATCCCAGAGGGAAGGCTCTTGTTCCCCTGCTACCCACTGGGTCCCTGTGCTTGGTCCTGGGTATGCACAAAAATTACTGTTGAAAGAGCTAATAAATACTGATTAGCTGTCACTGATATTCTGGTCATATTAAATCTCAATCTAACCTCCCTAAACATTTTGGAGCACCAACTAATGGTTAGTTGCCATGTTAAGCTTCGTGTATTTTCTACCTCTGGTGGAAGTACCTGACAGCAATGAAATAAATGTCCATTCAAGTGGTTAAGCAAAAGAAGTCATTCATTACCTTTCTGACAAAAGGGTTTTACTTTTACAAAAAATTTTACTCTCAAACAGGATTATAAAATTTTTTTTCAAATGGCCAGAATGATATTTCCACATTGTTTGTTCTCTCAGTTATTAGAAAAGAGTACATTTCCAGCGCACCATGGTGTGCTGGTCAAAGCCTGGCATCTTTTCAAGTGGCCACATGTTATAGCAGCATCAAGGCCTTGCTGCTGCTTTAGTTTGTCCCATTATCAGTCTTAAGTCTCCTTTGCCACATTTTATCATTTGGCATTGAAGGGTGACTCATCTTTGTGATTCTCACATTAAGTTTACAGCTTCTACTATAAGTTTATGGTTCACATCTTAAGCATGTGAATATGATAGAACACATTAGCTCAAAAACCTGTCTCTCCAACTACTCGTGCCAAATTCATGTCACCTCTCTTAGAATCCCTCTCCACCAAGGTCTCAGAGCCCCTGCTCCTCTCCCCACCTAGTGCCTGCATCAAAAAAAAGGGGATGAAATAAAACCTGTAGGCACATTTAGCAATCTTAGAGTCACTTGAAATCTCTCTACAGAAGTTTATGGCATGCTTTTAACTTTTCCAACCTGTCTCCTCCACTTCTGCAGGATGGTAGAGGGAGTAAAGAAGGAGAAGGGCTGCATGAAAACCTACTAGAATATGAGGTTCTCCTTGATTGTGAGATCCACACCTTAGACTTGGATTAGATTCACTTCCTTACAGGGGAAAAAAAAACTAGGTCTTCTTTCCAAAAACCATCACCTCTGTGCCTGCCTCAGTCTCCACTAGAAATCAACAGGGTTTGAAAAAAGGCAACTCCTCAGTCAGCAAACATGACTGTGCCCATGGGTAAGGCTCTATGCTGGCACTGAGGCTGCAAAGTGAATGAAGACATGCTCCATTCCTTGATGAGCCCACGGGCACAGTAGGAGAGCATATATACAAACAGCACTATAGATTCTGGTGAGTATTAAGGGAAGTGTGAAAAAGGTAGGATTACAAGGAGGAAATGACAGTTCTTCTGGGGTGGAAGCTGTGGGCAGAGCTGGTCAGATAAGAAGACCAGCAGGTCTGGCATTGAGCGGCTGCTCAGCAAATATTTATTTAATGGATAAATGGATGGATAATGGATAGATGGATGATGGATGAACGGATGAATAGACAAATGGATGGATAGATAGCTGGACAGATGGATAGATGGAGGATGGACAGGTAGATGAATGGATGGATGGATAAATGGATAGATGGAAGAATGATAGATGGATGAAGGTATAAATGGATGGATGATGAATGAATGCATGGATGGATGGGGGGATGGACAGGTAGATGGATGGATGGATGGATGGATGGATGAATGGATCAGTGGATGAATGGATGGATGGATGGATGGATGGATGGAGGATGGACAGGTAGATGAATAGATGGATGGATAAATGGATAGATGGAAGAATGATAGATGGATGAAGGTATGAATGGATGGATGATGAATGAATGTGTGGATGAATGGGGGGATGGACAGGTGGACGGATGGATGGATGGATGGATGGATGGATGGGATGGATGATGAATGGATGGATGGATGAATGGATGGATGAATGGATGCATGCATACATGCATGATGGATAGATAGATGGATATGCTGACCACAAGGATACAACAGGTATAAGAGGAATGAGACATCCCAGAGAGGAAAAACAGCATGTACAAAGGTATGAAATCATAATGTATTCCAGGAAGAAGTGGTTAGATGTGTCTAGAGCACAAAGCTTACATAATAAAAGTAAGAGTCAGAAAGGCTATAGAGGCCAGATCATGGAAGGCCTTGTAATCAAACGGAAAAGAATTTTGGATTTCATCTTGCAACAAAGGGAGATACAGAGATTTAAGCTTCAGAATGCTACAGATACGTGCATTTGAAAAGATCACTCCAGGTGTACCATGAAGACTGGGTAGGATGGAAGGCAGCAAGTTTGAAGGAAAGGAGATTAGTCAGGAAGCTAAAGAATTAGTCCTTTTAAGGGATAATGAGCCCTCAGACAAAAACTACAGGGATGGAGAGGACAGGATGGACTTCAGAGCCATTTGGGAGGTCCAGATAACTAGACTTGGTCACCAACCAGCCATGGAATGAAAGCAGAATCCAAAACATCTAGGTCTCTAGAATTTAAGATGAAGGACAGCTCTGAGAAAGAGGATTATTCATTGAGTCTGGACACACTGAGCTTGAAGTACCTATGAGGTGTTCAAGTAGGAAAAACCAACTCAGAGTCAGATGGTCAGACTTTGGCTCTGGAAAGATACCGATTAGTAAGTCATGAGTTCAGAGACAGTGATTAAACAAGTAAATGGACAACACTGATGAGGAAGAACAGTTTTCAGAGAAAGATAGTCCAAAGGCACCCTAGGAAGTGTGGATATTTAAGGAATAAATGAATGAAGAGATGCTAGTGAAAGAAAGTCAGAAAAGGCAGCCTAAAAAACAGCAGGAAGCCAGGAAAGAATGGTGCCAAAGAAAGCAGGAGAGGAGCGGTTCCAAGAGGAAAACAAGTTCAAATGCTTGTAAGCAAGTAAAATCAGAGCTGAAACATATCCACCAAGCATGATAAATGAGCGATCACTGCAGCCCTGGCAGTTTAGTGGATTAGCAGGAAGATCAACCGGATGGCAACGCTGAACTTCCAGGGAGGTATAGTAGAGATGATGAGAAGTTTTTAGAGACACTTACTTTAGCTGAAGAATAGGATGACCAAATGAGGACACTATACAGAGACAATTAGTGGTGTGTTCTTTTTGTTTGTTTCAAGTTTTTATATAAATTCTAACTACTTAACATATAGTTTCATATTGGCTTCAGGAGTAGAATTTAGTGATTCATCACTTACACACAACACCCTGGGCTCATCACAAGTGCCCTCTTTAATATCCATCATCTAGATCCCCCATCCCCCACCTGCCTCCCCTCTGATAACCATCAGTTTGTTCTCTATAGTTAAGAGTCTCTTATGGTTTGCCTCCCTCTCTTTTTCTCTTACCCTATGTTCACCTGTTTTATTTCTTAAATTCCATATATGAGTGAAATCATATGGTATTTGCCTTTCTCTGACTGACTTGTTTCACTTAGCATAATACACTCTAGCTCTATCCATGTCCTTGCAAATGTCAAGATTTCATTCTTTTCTTAAGGTTTATTTATTTTTTCTGAGAAAGACAGAGACAATGCATGTGAGCAGGGGAAGGGCAGAGAGAGAGGGAGAAAGAGAATCTGAAGCAGGCTCTGCACTGTTAGCGCAGAACCTGACAGGGGGCTCGAACTCATGAAGCATGAGATCATGACCTGAGCTGAAGTCAGACGCTTAACTGAGCCACACAGGTGCCCCAAAGCTTCATTCTTTTTGATGACTAATATTCCATGTTCCATATATATACTTATGGAATGTATACATATTTATGGAATGTACACATATATACATATATACACACCACATCTTCTTCATCCATTCAGCAATCATTGGACATTTGAGTTCTTTCCATAGTTTGGCTATCACTGATAATGCTGCTATAAAAATTGGGCTGCATGTGTACCTTCCAATCTGCATTTTTGTATCCTTTGGGTAAAAACCTAGTAGCACAACTGCTGGATGGCAGAGTAGCTCTATTTTTAATTCCTTGAGGAAACTCCACACTGTTTTCCAGAGTGGCCACACCAGTTTGCATTCCCACCAACAGTGTAAGAGGGTTCCCCTTGCTTCACAGGCTAGCCAACATGTGCAGTTTCCCGTGTTGTTAATGTTAGCCATTCCAACAGGTATGAGGTGATACCTCATCATGGTTTTGATTTGTATTTCCCTGATGATGAGTGAGGTTGAGCATTTTTTCATGTGTCTGTTGGCCATCTGGATGTCTTCTTTGGAAAAATGTCTATTCATGTCTTCTGCCCATTTCTTAACTGGATTATTTGGGGGGTTTGGGGTGTTGAGTTTGATAAGTTCTTCACAGATTTTGGATACTAACCCTTTACCAGATATGTTATTTGCAAATGTCTTCTCCCATTCCGTTGGTTGCCTTTCAGTTTTTGTTGACTTCCTTTGCTGTGCAGAAGCATTTTATATTGATGAAGTCCCAATAGTTCATGTTTGCTTTTGTTTCCCTTGCCTCCAGAGACACACTGAATAAGAAGTTGCTATGGCTAATGTCAAAGAGGTTACTGCCTATGTTCTCCTCTAGGATTTTGATGGTTTCCTGTCTCACTCACATTTAGGTCTTTCATCCATTTTGAATCTGTTTTTGTGTATGTTGCTAAGTGGTCCAGTTTCATTCTTCTGCATGTTGCTGTCCAGTTTTCTCCACACCATTTGTTGAAAGACTGTCTTGGGGCGCCTGGGTGGCTTGGTCGGTTAAGCGTCCAACTTCAGCTCAGGTCACGATCTCGCGGTCCGTGAGTTTGAGCCCCGCGTCGGGCTCTGTGCTGACAGCTCAGAGCCTGGAGCCTGTTTCACATTCTGTGTCTCCCTCTCTCTCTGCTCCTCCCCTGTTCATGCTCTGTCTCTCTCTGTCTCAAAAATAAATAAACGTTTAAAAAAAATTTAAAAAAAAAAAAAAAAAAAGAAAGACTGTCTTTGTTTCCATTAGATATTCTTTCTTACTTTATCAAAGATTAGTTGACCATACAGTTTTGAGCCTATTTCTGGGTTTTCCATTCTGTTCCATTGACCTATGTGTCTGGTTTTGTGCCCGTACCATACTGTCTTTATCACTACAGCTTTCAAATATAGCTTAAAGTCCGGAATTGTGATGCCTCCAACTCTGCTTTTCTTTTTCAAAATTGCTTTGGCTATTCAGAGTATTTTGTGATTCCATACATATTTTAGGATTGTTTGTTCTAGCTCTGTGAAAAATGCTGGTAGTGTTTTGATAGGGATTGCATTAAATGTGTAGACTGCTTTGAGTAGTACAGACATTTTAACAATATTGTTCTTACAATCCATGAGTATGGAATGTTTTTCAATTTCTTTGTGTCATCTTTAGTTTCTTTCATAAGTGTTCTATAGTTTTCAGCATACAGATCTTTCACCTCCTCAGGTTAGGTTTATTCCTAGATATTTTATGGTTTTTGGTGCAATTGTAAATGAGATCAATTCCTTAATTCCTCTTTCTGCTGCTTCATTATTGGTATATAGAAATACAACATATTTATGTACATTGATTTTTGTATCCTGTGACTTTGCTGAATTCGTGTATCAGTTCTAGCAATTTTTGGGTGGAGTCTTTAGGGTTTTCTACATAGGGTATCATGTTGTCTGCAAATAATTCTTTGCTGATTTGGATGCCTTTTATTTCTTTTTGTTGTCTGATTACTGAGGCTAGAACTTCCAGTACTATGTTAAATAACAATGATGAGAGTGTTGTTCCTGACCATAGAGGAAAGCTCTCAGCTTTTCCCCATTGAGGATGGTATTAGCTATGAGTCTTTCATATATGGTCTATATGATGTTGACGTATGTTCCTTCTATCCCTACTTTGTTAAGGGTTTTTATCAAGAATCGATGCTACATTTTGTCAAATGCTTTTTCTGCATCTATTGCAAGGGTAATATGGTTCTTATCCTTTCTCTTATTAATGTGGTATATCACATTGATTGATTTGCAAATATTGAACCACCCCTGAAGCCCAGGAATAAATCCCACTTGATCGTGGTGAATAATTCTTTTAATGTACTGTTGAATTTAATTTGCTAATATCTTGTTGAGAATTTTTACATCCATGTTCATCAGGGATATTGGCCTATAATTCTTTTTAGTGGGGTCTTCTATCATTTGGGGATCAAAGTAATGCTGGTCTCACAGAATGAGTTTAGAAGTGTTCCTTCCATTTCTATTTTTCAGGAACAGTTTAAGAAGAAAAGATATTAACTCTTTTTCAAATGTTTGAGAGAATTCCCCTGGGAAGCCATCTGGCCCTGGACTTTTGTTGGGAGATTTTTGATTACTGATTCCATTTCTTTGTTGGTTACTAGTCTGTTCAAATTTCCTGTTTCTTCCCATTTCACTTTTGGTAGTTTATATGTTTCTAAGAATTCATCCACTTCTTCCAGATTGCACAATTTGTTGGCATATAATTTTGCATAACATTCTCTTTTGTTTGTATTCCTATGGTGTTGGTTGTGATCTCTCCTCTTTCATTCATGATTTATTTGGGTCCTTTTTCTTTTTTTTTTTTTGATGAGTCTGGCTACGGGTTTATTAATTTTATTAATTCTTCCAAAATCCAGCTCCTAGTTGCATTGATCTATTCTAATGGATTTTTTGTTTGTTTGTTTCCACATCATTTATTTCTGCTCTAATCTTTACTATTTCCCTTCTTCTAGGTTTAGGCTTTATTTGCTGTTCCTCTTCTAGCTCCTTTAGATATAAGGTTAGGTTGTGTATTGAAGACTTTTCTTGTTTCTTGAGGTAGGCCTGTATTGCTATATAATTACTTCTTATAACTGCTTTTGTGGCATCCCAAAGGTTTTGGAAGGTTGTGTTTTCATTTGCATTTGCTTCCATATATTTTTTTTCTTCTTTAATTTCCTGATAAACCCATTCACTCTTTAGTAGGATGTTCTTTAACCTCCATGTATTTGTGGTCTTTCTAAATTTTTTTCTTGTGATTGACTTCAAGTGTCCCAGTGTTGTGATCTGAAAATATGCATAGTATGATCTCTACCTTTTTGTACTTGTTGAGGGCTGATTTGTGACCTAGCATGTGATCTATTCTGGAGAATGTTCCATGTGTACTCAAAAAGAATGTGTATTCTGCTGAGTTAGAAAGAAATGTTTTGAATATATCTGTTAAGCTCTCTGGTCCAGGCTGTCATTCAAAGCCCTTGTTTCCTTGTTGATTTTCTGGTTGGATGATCTATCCATTGCTGCATGTGAGGTGTTAAAGTCCCCTACTCTTATACTGTTATCACTGAGTTTCTTTATGTTTGTTATTAATTGATTTATATATCTGGGTGTTCCACATTGGGGGCATAAATATTTACAATTGTTAGATCTTCTTATTGGATAGATCCCTTTATTATGATATAGTGCCCTTCTTCATCTTTTGTTACAGTCTTTGGTTTAAAATCTAGTTTGTCTGAAAAAAATAATAAAATAAAATAAAATAAAATAAAATAAAATCTAGTTTGTCTGATATAACTATGGCTAATCCAGCTTTCTCTTGAGGTCCATTAGCATGATAAATGGTTCTCCATCCCCTCACTTTCAATCTGCAGGTGTGTATAGGTCTAAAATGAGTCTCTTGCAGGCAGCATATAGATGGATCTCATTTTTTTATCCATTCTGATATCTTTTGATTGGAGCATTTAGTCCATTTACATTCAGAGTTACTACTGATAGATATTAATTTAGTGCCATTGTATTACCTGTAAAGTTGGTGTTCATGGAGATTTTCTCTGTTCCTTTTTAGTCTTTGTTGCTCTTGGTCTTTCTTTCCCACTCAAAGAGTCCTCTTTAATATTTCTTGCAAGGCTGGTTTAGTGGTCACAAACTCCTTTAGATTTTGTCTGTCTAAGAGTGGTGTTTTTTGTTTTTTGTTGGTTTTTTTTTTTTAAGGTGGGAGGAAAAAGCCAGAAGAGGGAGGGAGACGTTGAAGAAAAGGGAGTTAAGGAAGGAGCAAGTTTATGAGGAGGAGGAACAGAGCTGTGAGGACAGACAGAACATAGCTTTCTGCTGGGATGGAGGAACCAGATGCAATGAGTTCTGAGGAGGCAAGACAGGAGTTCAGGAAGTTCCTGTCCAGGGTCCCTGTTTTCTTGGTAAAGTACCAGTCAAATTGTTTTCTAAGGATGGTGAGAGAGGTCGTGGCAGCACCTTGAAGACTGCATCCAGAATCTGGAGTGGGAGAAGGTGCAGGCCAAATTTGCTGGGCAGTGAGTGCGCCCAGCAGAAAGGGGAAGAGCAGGAGTCTGACATGGCCCCAGACCATGGTGGTGCAGAATTGCTCACAGTATGCACACAGAACCCATGATGATGCTGATGGCATGACTGGCTGGAGCTCTGGGGACAGTTAGGCGAGACAAAGGGCAAAGGATCTTTGAAGGCACTGGTGGTAAGAGAATGTTTCAAGTCATGAGAAGCAGGCTTAACAAACAGAAGCAGTGGCCACCTGGACAAGTCATGGGCCTGGAAATATCAAGGAGGGAGAACAACAGAGTGAAATCAGAATAAATGAGTGACAGAGCTAAACTGAGAGAAGGCTGTAGTCAGGGAGTAAAATATTTAACTGAAGACTTCAGAGGCAGAGTTAACCATGTGAAATTACCACCATTCTGCAATTCTGCCGCAAGCTTAGTGAGCAAGTTATTTCAAGCTTCTGGGCCTCAGTTTCATTCCCCACCCCACCCCAGTTTCCTAAAACTTCATCATTTTATACTAAGACATCTGTTCAGGACAAAGCGGACCTCATAAGAATTGCTATGCCCCATATAACAGGAGCAGTGAATGTAAATCATATAATATCGGGCCAATATTAGACTATTTTAATCATTGAGGTGATGGCTTATCTGACCTCCTGGCCTTTCTTCCTCCTCTTCCTCCTACTCTGCCCACTGTCCAATTTTGGGATCTCTCCTTTGTCTGGAACTTAAACAGAGAATATATTAGGCAGGCTAGCATGAACAATTAGATGAACCTCAAATCAGCACTGACTAGAAGTTCCAACAGTCTACTAGCTATTAGGACTGAAAGCTGAATAGTGTCGCTAAGTATAAAAATCAATACTTGAAAATTAATAACATCCCCAAACATCATCAATAACCAATTAAAATATAGTAAGTAAAAGTTAGCAGTAACAATAGTTACAAAAATTACAGAGCATTTAAGAAAATCTTACAAAATGCAAGCTCTTTTACTGAAAATTACAAAATATTATTGAAGGAGACAAAAGAGAACTGAATACTGAACTGATTCAAAATGAACTATGTCATTTTGAATACTCATTCAATAAATATTTATGAAGCACCTACTGTGTGTTGGGACAGCTAAGTGCTGAGGGCACAGAACTGAACAAAACAGACAAAAATCCCTGCCCTCATGGAGCTTAACCAATGCTATAGATTATAATCTACAAATTCAATGTGATCCTGATCAAAATCTCAACAGGATGTTTTAAACTAGATGAACTGATTCTAAAATCTGTATAGAAAAATAAATTTCTAAACCCAGGAAAGTTCTGGAAAAAGTATTTGTACCACCAGATATCAAGGCTGGCCACACCAATGCAGATTCAGAAAAATAAGATCAACAGAAAAGAACCAAGAGCCCCAAAGCAGACCCAACTATGAATGGCAAGTTAAAATGTACAAAAAGAAAGGACAGATATCATATGTTTTCACTCACAAATGGAACTTGAGCAACTTAACAGAAGATCATGGGGGAAGGGAAGAGGAAAAAAATAGTTACAAACAGAAAGGGAAGGAGGCAAACCGTAAGAGACTCTTAAGAGAACAAATGGAGCGGGGATGGGGGAATGCGGGAGAGGGGAAAATGGGTGATGAACACTTAGGAGAGCACTTGTTGGGATGAGCGATGAGTCATGGAAATGTACCCCAAAAACCAAGAGCACACTTTACACACTGTATGTTAGCCAATTTGACAACAAATTATATTAAAATAAAATAGTTTAAAATGAAAAAATAAATAAATAAAATATACAAAAAGATGATACTATAAATCATTTAGAAAGATTGCACTAGTCTACCACAGCAGGAAAACTCGTTTTCAGTATGGAAAATAAAAAACAGATTCCCATACTTCACACAAATACAATAAACTATAGATGGATTAAAATCCAAAAATGCTAAAACACACATATGCTCATGCAAATACACATGCACTTCAAAAAAAAGTATTAAAAGAAATACTGTTATGACCTTGAGTTGGGAAATAATTTCATAGATAAGATACACAAGGCACAATTCATAAGAGAAAAGGTTAATAAATCTAACATTGAATTCAAAACTTCTGCATAAAAGAATTCATAAATGAAGCAAAAAGATAAGCCACAGACCATAAGAAAACAGGAAAATCAGAGAAGAAAAAACCAGAATGGCCAATAAACATATATAAAGATGTTCAACCCTCACAAAAGGAAATGCCAGTTATTTAGATGCCACTTTACAACCGTTAGATTGGCAAAAATCAAAAGTCTGACCAAGGGTTGATGGGGGGTGGGAAAACAGGAATTGCTAATCAGTGCAGACAGAAGTAGAAATTGAGTGCAACCACTCTGGGGAAAGATTTAGCAATACCTAGCAAAAATGAAAATAAGTACCTCTACAAGCCAGCATTACCACTTTGAGATATACTTATTTCCAAAATAAATCTTACACATGTACCCCCGGGAGAAATGTATAAAGATGTTAATTGTTGCACTATTTGTAGAAGCAAATAAAAAAAGGAAACAATCTAAATGTTCATTAATAGAACAAAAGAATAATAAATGACAAGGTACTCACAAGAGGGAATAACAAACAAATAATAAAATGAAGTAAGTACATTCAGGCACATCGCAACATGAATAGGTTTCAAGAACAATGTGAAAAGATAAAGCTCTACACAGAATTATAAGTAACAGTATGATAGTATGTATCTACATCTTTAAACCATATAAAGTCATTCTACGTATTGTTCATGACTATCCATACGTAAATAAAATAGAATGACCTATATAGGAACGAGAACAAATTTGCAGCCATGGTTACTACTGGAGAGGGAAACAAAAGGGACTCGAACTTTCAGGAAAGCTTTCTCTCGCTCAAAACAAAACAAAACAAAACAAAAAAATCTGAAGCAAAAATATCCAAATGTTTTTTACTTGTGATTTTTGCATTTCTGGCATTATTTTGTGTACTTGTCTGTATTTTTTTGCTTAACTTTTTTTTCATTCAGTCGACCCATGTCTTCTTAACACCAATCAGAAATTCAGAGGAAGAGAAAAATTAAACTGAGTTACACAGGGTTTGGGGAAACCTGTGAATTTCTGCAAAGGGTCCCATTTTTGTTTCCCATCCTCAAAAGGAATGAGAAATCATGTGGGCACAGTAAACTCTCCATGTGATAAACCACACCACGACAATGCCACAGGAAAGATATCAAGGCCAGTTCTCCAAACGTGCAGCTCACCTCTCGCACATGTCTTTTCAGGTGCATGTACACACTCTGTCCAGTTTTTCGAAAATGTCTTTCAACATGTTCCCTTCCAAAGGCCAAAAATGTATTCATGCATACATAGAGTCCACCTTCAGAATTCTAGAAGAAAGAGACAGGTCACAACATTAGCCAAGATATATCTCGCCAAGTCATTTAGATAAAAAAAAGGGAAGGGAAAGAGGGCAAATGATGAAGACAAAGCCCAGCAAAAGGCCACCTGGCTGTTGTAGTCATCTGCAATGACCCTCTGAGGCTCCACAGCCACCCACAGCATCAGCGTCTGCCCCAAACCTGGATTCCAGGTGCTCCGGACAGCTGCTCACAATCTCCCAGTCAGGCGAGAGCCTCAGAGGGCCTGGGAAATAAACGTGCTTGTCGGACTCTCCAAACTTGGGTACGGGACCATAAGGGAAACGAGAAGCTTGGCCAGTGAACCAACTACCACCACGGCAATCCTGTCTCATCATTCTCCCTCCCTGATCAGTGCAAGTCTCCAGGAACATAAAGTTTTATATTCTTTTAGCAGGGGTTCTTCGATTCAAAGATATTCTTCTCTTCCTTCAATGACACAGAATATCTGATCGTACCCATTATAAATTAGGATAATTCAATAAATCAATAACTTAATGAGTAAATAATAAAGGATAGAGCCCTCTAATAATCCTAGCTACATATTTTTGCACGCCTTATATGTGCCAGGTGCTTCTCATGTATTATTTCTAATCCTAACAATACTACAAGCTGCTTATTATTATTTCCATTTGACAGTTGAAAAAAAGAATTAAGGGGGCATCTGGGTGGTTCAGTCTGTTAAGCATCCAACTTTGGCTCAGGTCATGATCTCACGGTCCGTGAGTTCAAGCACCACATCGGGCTCTATGCTGACAGCTCAGAGCCTGGAGCCTGCTTCAGATTCTGTGTCTCCCTCTCTCTCTGCCCCTCCCCTGCTAATGCTCTATTTCTCTCTCAAAAATAAATAAAAATTTAAAAAAATTTTAATATTAAAAAAAATTTTTTTAAGAATTAAGGATCAGTCACTTGCCCAAGTTCTCACAGCATGGAAATGTCAGTTAAATTGACTCTATTTCTCTTTGTAGCCTTCTATGCCACATTTCAAATATTATTTAATTACAGACACCCTGTCACAATGAACAGTCAAGGATATTGTTCACATTTTAGATACTTGATTTTCTATGCCAATTTCATCTCTCCTTTTTCTCTCACTTTGCTTAACATGCATCTCTCTAAATTTTGCCTATAAATCAACCACCTTTTCCTCAATGGAAGTGGATTCTTATTAAGCTCTCCTTAGTCTCGCCTCGCCACATAATTTTAAAAAACAAATTTTTTTTAAAAACCTGTCAGAATTGATAGCAAGCACCTGTCAAAATTCCTTACATTACATTTTAGTAGAGCACAAATTCAACATCAAAACAGGCATTGATGTTCATTACAAATATATGAAAAATAATTTGTAAGTTCCAGTAACGCAAGATTATTTATTTTTTTAATTTCTAATAAAATTCCCCAACACTATATGGTTTATAAGCCAGATATAAAGGAGTCTTATCACAATGAGGATATTACAACAGCATCAGTTCAAATATGTGTCTATTATTGTAGCAAATACATTGCATAAGGCAAGAAAAGGAAAAAAGCATAAAGATCACAAAGAAAGAAGTAAACTGGGTCTCAATTTGCTGATGACATTCTACTCTATATGGAAAATCCTTAAAAATCTAAAAACTACTAACGAGTAAAACTAATACATGAATTTAGCCAGGTCATAGAATACAGATTTATAGGCAAAAATCAATTGCAAGTTTACTCCCTGGCAACAAACACTTGCAAATTAAATTTTTTAAATTTGACTATAAAATAGCATCCAGAAAACTCAGTTATTTAGCTGGTACTTCTGGATAACTTTTTCCCTTTGAAAGAGATCATTTGAATAAAACTAGAAAAGTTCTTCAACTGGAGGCATATTACCTTCACTTGATCATCAAATTAAATATTTTCAAATGTTTTTTTAAAAATAGGTGTTTTTTGCATAGTCATAACCCTTAAAAAACTTGTTATCATTATAATGGCTAGTTATTCATTAAGCCCATTAAATTGAGCACCACATATTGTGATTTTTAAAAAAAACTTCCATTCTCTTCCAATGGAAGAGATGGAACCCAATCAAAAAGAATTCAAACCAGAAGATATACCAGGGAAAATATGAGATTTGTAACCAGGGTCCTGAACTACCACTAATTAGCTCTGTGGCCTAAGACAGGTTGTCATTCAGTCTCTGAGCTTCAGGATTCTCCTTTACAAGCATGGCTGCAGCAATAATTCCCACCTCACATGGTTTCGTCAAGTTCAAAGAGGATGAGATACATTCTATACTATAAAGCATTCATAGCAATTATTTATTATGAGCTACAGGTCTGTGTGCTACACGTATCTCCGATTAGCTCAATCATTTTATAATTGGAGGAAACAAGGAAGAAAACAGTGAGCCAGTCAGCCACACAGGCTAGGGGCAACAAATATTAATCTATCAGAAAAATATGTTAAGCAACGAGCAGGAGAACCAAGAAACCAGCAAGCAGAGGAAGAAAAACGTTCAAGTGCAGCATTTTTCTGGAGAAAAAAAATACACAATAGCTATATAATGCAAGAGTTTATAAAGTAATCTCTAAAATAATCACAAGGTCTTTGCTAATTTCATTGCCAAGACTTCTTGACTTCTTGGGAAATTTGATAAAAATTTAATATACCCCAAACATTCGTTCTCAGTCTGGAGTCACTTGATACTGTCACAAAGTCGATAATCAGAGAGGAAAATGCTTCAGCACTCACAGACAAATGGTCCCACATAGGAAAGGATTCTATTACAAACATCCATGGGTCTCCTCCATCTGACACATGCTGGCCTCTGAAGCAGTATGTGCCTGTCCACTAGGGGCTCTGAGATGGAGGCACTGCCCACAGGACTTGCCAGCAGTACGAAAGCTTCAGGACACAGTGAGACACAAACCCCCTCAAAGCTACCCCATACGGAACAAACACACACTTTAGTCTAATGGTCTAACGTTTTCTTCCCTCCTGCCTTATTAATGTCTAAACAGTGGCCCTATAAGACACTTTCTTTTGCATACAAAGACAGTACTCCATGCCATATGCTCTGAACAGCTTCTTTCATTAATGATGACCAGTGTATGCTGACAAGTCTATCCCTCCCGTTTCCTCTGTGAGCAAAGCACAGAGAATAGTTTTAGAGCCTGGGATCAGAGCTGAGCTAACTGATTCTTAGTTTTCAAACCCTCAACCTCGTGCTCTCATTAACCAGCCAAGCCCCCACTAAGATTACAGCCCCGGAAAATACCCGTAAAGCACTTGCCTTCCTGTGGCCAAGAGTGCAGCCATGAAATCGGGCAGGACCTTCTTTCATATAAGCACTGTGTCAAAACTGCGGAAACTAGGATCACATCTTGGTTTTTGTAATAATGTTGGCAGAGTACACACACTGCACTAGATTGTGAAGACTTGGGGGCCTCTCTCTTAATGTCTTTCGTCTCAAGATTTGATGCAATATGTCTTTAGAAAAAAAATTTTTTTAATGTTTAAAGAAAAAAGTCATTGTTAGAAAACTACCAACGAACAATGAAATACAACTCAAAGAATATCAGGGCAGAATACAAAATAATACTTTTCTCAAGTCATAGTGGTAGAGTGCTTATTAAAACAGATTACAGGGCGCCTGGGTGGTTCAGTCGGTTAAGCGTCCGACTTCGGCTCAGGTCATGATCTCACAGTCTGTGGGTTTGAGCCCCGCGTCGGGCTCTGTGCTGACAGCTCAGAGCCTGGAGCCTGCTTCAGATTCTGTGTCTCCCTCTCTCTCTCTGTCCCTCCCCTGTTCATGCTCTCTCTCTGTCTCAAAAAAAAAATTTTTTTAAACAGATTACAAATGAAATTCATATATATTGCATTAATATTTTAAATAAATGGTAGCATATGAATAGAGATTCCAAAAACACATTCTATGGTAACTGCTTAATATATGTCAAACCACAAGAAACACAAAAATAAGGGGAAATCACTAATAAAAGTTATTGGGGAAGTTAGATACCAGTATACAATAAAATTAACCTAGATCCACATCTTATGCCAAACACTGTATGTAATAAGGTCCAGAGAGCTCCAAGAGATAAGCATTTAAAAAGCTAGAAATGAGCAGAATAGCATATTTTATCCCACTTATGAGAGGGAAATAATTTCTGGCCATGAAAATACAGGAGAGGAAGATGGCATAATTGAGTATAAAAATGTAAACACTAATGAACAAGTTTTATACCACATAATATAATGAAACAAATAGAAAACCAATTATCACAGAATCAGGAAAGATGAGAAGTACAACAAAGAAAAGTTTATATCCAAGCTATGTAAAAACTGATAAAGTCACAAGACGTCAGCATTCAGGTTCAACTTGGTAAGTTTTTCTTTTAAGATCATTTAGTTTTAACTGTGAGAAAATATTAAAATCAAATCATCACATCCTCACTACCTCCTGAAGTAATAAGCACGGTAAAACAATCTCGGGGGGGGCGCCTGGGTGGCTCAGTCAGTTAAGTGTCAGACTCTTGGTTTCGGCTCGGGTTGTGATCTCGGTTTTGTGAGTTCGAGCCCCACATCGGGCTCCAAGCTGACAGTGTGGAGCATACTTGGGATTCTCTGTCTCCCTCTCTGGCCCTCCCCAACTTGCGCTATCTCTGTCTTTCTCAAAATAAATCAATAAACTTAAAAACATTAAAAAAAATCTCAGGGCAAGTATATGCCTACTAAACCAGCAGAAAGTATGAAATCTACAAAGCCTGAAGCCACAGAGAAAACCTGGATGGAGTCTCACAGTATAAATCGGTTCCATCCTTCTAGAGATCAATCCAACTGTGACTCTCTGACACAGTATTTCTCCTTTGGGTACAGACTTCAGGAAACCAAAATAAAGAGAAAAGAAAGCTAATTTGCACAAAATATTCATAGATACACTGTTTATAATAGGAAAAAGAGCTCCCAAACAAAGGAGCTAAAATATGTGGCACATAAACAAAGCAAAATGCTATGATGTTATTTAAAATGACATATTACGAAATATGTGTAATGTACACAGAACATAAGTATAGAATTGTGTATAATTTGCACAGAAAAATAATGTTCATGAAAAAAAATACATGCTGATGACAGGGAGGAAAGAGAAGAGAAGAAGGGAAGTCTGTTCATTGACCAAGACCCAAAATGAAACTGGAATGTGATCAATGTTTTATATTTAAGCTCTTGACCTTGGGACTCACAGCCTTACCTCCTGTTACCTTTGAGCTTGGTCTAAAGAGGTGTTTGTCAAACTACTGTCATGAAGAACCAGGTTGTTTTCTGTTGTGTTTTCTTTTGTTTCTGTTCATTAAGGAAAGATATGTGGTCCCACTGCACATGACTAGTCCCTGGCTCAGCCAGATATGAACTTACTCCCACATGTAAGTCCCACAAAACCCAAACGGGTCTATATGCTGTCCAAACAAACTAATCCACTGCTCACATGCTTGGATGTGGCTACAATGTCAAGTTGCTATAGAAATTACTAAGTGCTTACTCTCAATGTTTGTACTTATCTCTTGGCACCAGTCAGCTGACCACACTTGAGTAGCATTGGTCTAGAGCTAGTGGCTGCCATGTCCACACCCCATTCTTAGAACTGCCCAGTTCTGGAACAGGGCAGTTCTAAGAATGTGTCATGGTGAAGTGTGACTTCAAGGACCTTCAGAGACACCAAGCCTTCAGAGCAGCCCACATCAAAACTAGCTACACACACCGATGATGCCTTCACGACTGTACAAGCACCCCCGATTCCACACCTGTCCACTTATCCACCTGCCAGCCTCTGCCCATGACCACATCTCCTGACTCCTCACCCAGTGCTGCCGGTCCTGACCTTCAAATCCGTTTTTATTTCAGAACCGTTAGCATCTCGCTCACTGAAATCTACAGCTGTGAGAAACCCATGCTTCCTTCATTTGAGGCCACTATGTTCAGATGCTGAATCACACGTTCACTCCTTAAGGGTAGGGAAATCATGTCACATTCATTACTAAATTCCAACAACAGTACTCTCTGGTGCAGAGCAGAACTGAACAAACATATGGAATGAGTGGAAAAGTTTGTGTAGTTATCTCTCACTCGGCTACATAGTTTAGTCTCTCTCTCAAACTGATCCTCAGTGTCCTTCTGATTTGGATTTAAAACACTTCAGAGCACAGGCTCCATCTCAAGTCACTAAACAATGAGGATCACCAAAAGAAAACAGATGACCGTGCATAGAAAAACAGCCTCAGGTGGCTCAGTCGGTTGAGTGACCAACTTCGGCTCAGGTCATGATCTCACAGTCTGTGAGTTCGAGCCCCGCATTGGGCTCTGTGCTGACAGCTCAGAGCCTGGAGTCTGCATTGGGTTCTGTGTCTCCCTCTCTCTCTGCCCTTCCCCCACTCATGCTCTGTCTCTCTCTGTCTCAGAAATAAAAAAACATTAAAAAAAATTTTTTTTTAAAGAAAAACAGCCTCAGGCACCTGCAGGAACACTAGGTTTTCAGGTTTGTTTGGTTAAAGTCAAGCCCTTAGCAGCTTGGACACTTGAACCCCATTACCCCAGCTCTCTTACTTTCTGTGACCAAGCCAGCCTCCTTGGCTCTTCAGGACTGTGGCTGCCATGTCCACACCCTATCCCACCTTGGACCCTATCTGGCCCCTGCTTCCAGAGGTCACCCAGCCCAGAATGACCAATATGCGCTTCCCTGCATGTTTTTAGCTAAATAAGATTCTAATTAGCATTTTCATGATGCACTAAACAGAAATGTGACCAATGTGTAAGACTTAATTTAGAAACCTGAATTCACAAGGAAGTCAAGAAATACCACTCAGGGCTTCTCTGAAGTTCTATAATGATTCCCATGACAATTCTCCCACCTCACAATCAAAGTAAGAGAGAGGAGCAACATTAGAAGCCCATATGTTGTTTAATTGCACTCTTCAAAGCATGTCAATATAAATACGATGGATACATAGCTGTTCATTTATTACTTTACATTGTATTATCCTACATGCCATTCAGAAGTAACATCAAGAACGAAGTCACCTTTTTTTTATACCGCTGCCATTTAAAAGAATATTAAAACTGAGGTGAATATAAAGGTCAAGGTTACATGTTTTCAGAATAGCAAGTGAACAGTCATTTTAAATAAAAATACACCACATTGTCAATCAGTAGGTGTTCAGAGAACTTTGTTTACGATGGTGTGTTCTTAGAGACTTGGAGACCAGCCTCCGCTGGAAGACAGGAAGGGAGAGTGAGCCTGTGTGAACAGTGCACTCAGGAAACAGAGTCGCTGCGTAACACTTGTTTTTATAACCACTGAACAGTGTGGAAAACAAGCGGTCATTGCCGCAAAGAGAAACATGATGTAGGTAGATGGAGTCACAACAAATCCACGTCCAGGACAAATTACATACTAACACCCAGGAAGACTGTGACTCACACACGCATGCAAAAGGCAGATGAAAAGGACAACACAGTATTTTCTAGAACACTGATTTTTTTAAAAGCAAAGAAAAAGAAATCAACTGACAAGCTGCTTGTAACACTAAAAGGAAATAACCTGAATGCCCAAGTATATGGTACATTCATGAAATATAACACTCCTCAGCCATTAAAATTGATTTGTAATGAGTAATTCCTGATATAGGAAAAGCACATGGTATTTCTGAGTGAAAGAAGCAGGTAACAAACCTGCATATGACGTTACAATGGACACAACACGCATGCACTACGCGGCATGCGATGTTATCTCAGCATGAAGAGATAATGTGGGATTGCTTTCCTCATGTTGTCTTTTGGCATTTTCTCATTTTTCTTCAGAAAAAATGATTCCTTTTTGGGGGCACCTGGACGGCTCAGTTGGTTAAGCATCTGACTCTTGACTTCAACTCAGGTCATGATCTCACAGTTTGTGAGATCGAGCCCCATGTCAGGTTCCACACTCTGCTTGAGATTCTCTCCCTCCCTCTCCCTTTGCCCCTCCCCCACACATGCTCTCTCTCAAGCTCTCAAAAAAAATTGATTCAGGGGTACTTGGGTGGCTCAGTTGGTTAAATGTCCGACTTCGGCTCAGGTCATGATCTCACAGTTCGTTGAGTTTGAGGCCTGCATCAAACTCTGTGCTGAAAGCTTGGAGCCTGGAGCCCCCTTTGGATTCTGTGTCTCCCTCTCTCTCTGTTCCTCCCCAGCTCACTCTCTCTCTCTCTCAAAAATACATAAACATTAAAAAAATTAATTGATTCATTTTTTAATAGTAAAAAACAATAAAATTTTTCTTAATTAAATATGTTTAGAACCAAATGTACGTACACATAATAGAACAAATGCTCCCTTTTCTTAACCCAAGCTTTCCTTAGGCTTTAACAACCAACTTCATAGCTTTAAGAGTCTGTATCTTCTTGCAACTCACAATAAAAGTGTGACCTGAAAAAACTAAGAGATTATTTCAAAAGCTGTAGGTAAGGAAATTTGGGAACACACAAAGAGGTGATGAGGAATATAATCTCAAGGAGACAGATGAGAATGTGATTACAAAAAAAAAATGAAACAAATCAAGGACACTGTACCCCAGCTCAGGTAGACACCATGCATGTTTACAGAAGGGAGATTGAGAGATCGTCTGTGTGAAGGGCAAAACAGCTACAAAAGAGAAGGAAGCTGTGATGCCTTCTCTGGGGGCAAGAGAAGTTGGTGGGGTGTCGAGCAGGAGGCGTTTATTCAGCAGAGAGAGAGAGAGAAGCATAGTTGGTGCTCTGATGACATTTAATCCTACTAAAAGATCACTCTGGCTACCGGAGGGATCTATAGGGTGGGGGTCAAGAGAGTATATGGTCATGAGGCTATGCAATCTAGACCCACGCTACCACTGGCCACATGTGAATATTTAGATCTAAATTAAGTTAAATTAAAAGTTCAGTTTCTTAAACACACTGGCCACATTTCAAGTGCTCAATAGCCACATGTGGCTAGGGCTTACCATATTGGACAGTGCAGATACAGAACAACTCCATCATCACAGAAAGTTCTTTTAGACAGTCCTTGTCTAACTAAGTAAGGCAAGATGGTGGCTTAGCCTGGGGGAGGTGGCAGGAGGTCAGGGAAGGGGACTCATAGCAGAGATGGGGAAACTTTGGCAGATGCAGGTTATAATTTTAGGATAGAACCCTTAAGCAAAGAAGATGGATTAGATTGTAGGGGTTTGTGGGAAAGAGCAGGATCAAGGACAGTTCCTGTTTTAACTCTTAGACTCGTAAGACTACCCACCTCTCTCTGCTCAACTCTTGCTTCCATCAAGCAACCACCTGTCTATTAACTCTGCCCCGCAGGTACTTCCATATATCTGAATGGTAGATATAAATATTCCAATGACCAGAGCACAGATTCCCAATACATTCTGGCTTCTAGAGCAAAACAAACAGACAAGAGTTTGTAAGTGCAAAAACTAAGTACAGGCAGATGGAAAACAAATGTGCAATAAGAAAGTAAAACAAGGTTCCAGAGCAAGGGCAGCCAGCATGCAATCCACAGAAAGCAGAAATGTGATGGTAAAAAAAAAAAAAAAAAAAGCACTGTCAAAAAATAGTTCACCAGTAGAACAGAACTTCCAGAATGCAATATTTGCAAACTATAAAACCTTGCTTCCAACAGCAAATCCACTGAAATAAAATTATCCAAATAAATTAAGTAGAAAACACCAAATGCATATAATCCCAGGAGAGTGTAGGTCTCTCTGCTGAACATCGATAAATCATGCTTGTAGCCGTGAAGTGTTAAGAAAAACTAGAAATGTTGATGCAGTGATGATTCTTCCAGTTTGCTCCCACTTTGACGTTTTCCTCTCTGCAGAGGGCTCCCACGTATGCCTCAGAGCCATGCAGCCAACCCAGACAGCTAAAGGCAGAGTTCAAAGAGCTATGTTCTGACACACCACAAATTTACTGTTCCACTGAAGCATCATGTATTAACTTTTTTCCTAAGGATAAAACCAAATCCTTGCTCTGGGTATTTGGAGCAATGAGGATGCTGTCACCAGAACGGCTGGGGAAGGGTTAGGGCAAGGCCTGTGGAGCAGCTACCATGATGCTCATAGGACACATAGGCAGAGTAAAAATCATCAGAGTGAAGACACTGAGGTGAGCGTCCTCAGCAGTGCTAAACTGAAGCCACGATCCACCTAAGTAGTTCCCAGCTGACACACAAGAAGAGAAAATGTGAAACTACCTTGTCAAAGGTAAAAACCTTTTATACTCATTTCTTCTCATTTTTAAAAAGAGATGGCTTTCTTCAGGATGCATTTCCCCTGACAAACTCTATTAAATGTGAGGATTAGGTTTCCAGGAGAACCCATAAAAGCCCATCACTATGAGCTGGATTTGAGTATAATACTGCTGAACAGAGTACCCGCCGCCCAAGGAAGCCAGCACACATTCATGTCCAAGGCTTCTGCTGTAGGGCAGAACCTCATGCAGAATTGCCAAGTACGGGATGTCTCTCCTTGGCAACCCCAAGACCCTATAAATTCCCATCTCACCTTCTTCTCAGAAGGATCCCTGCCACGAAATCCCACTAGAGAGGTAGATAACATTAAGTAGGTTTAATGGGAAGCCATGTTTATAACAACCCTGCAAGGTAGGAACTACAGAGACAAAGGCCCGGCGAAATTCAATGAAAGTAAGGCACCAGCTGAAGTCATGCTGCTACTCAGTAGTAACAGTGCAGGGGGGAGGGGTGGAACCCAGGCCAGTCTGGCCCTCCACATGCTGCCTGGTGCAACAGAGAAGCAGATGCTGTTTTGGTGGCAGGAGCTAGGTGGGCAGCTGTCAGTAAGCACACGCCACCACGGGAGCTCGGAGAAAAGAGCAGTTTCTTCTTTTTTTTTTACCAAAGCTGTTTCATTCCAGGAAAGCAGACCGGGCAGGCAAAGGAGAGCACACGAGTAGGTGGCTTGTGCCAGGTGTTCTGCCATGCTGTCCTGAAGGGGAGAAGAGAGGCTTCGGCAGGCCCCGCCATCTCCACTTCCCAAACTCGGAAGAACGGCTGGGGTCCCCGGGAGATGGCTGCTCCAGGCTGACAGCTCCCTGACCAGACAGCAGCAACACCCAACGTGCTGGGGTCCAAGACCCTGGCGAAGCAGCTGCAGGCTTTGGCAGCCCCACGGCTCACCCACCCTCATCAACTGATGTCCGGCCACTAGGCTGGATCTGTCAGTGATCCCGCTGCAGGCCTAGACATATAGTGCACATCAGCTGGGGCTCCTTCCAAAACTTCAGGCTGGAGACTCAGTGGCAGAACCTACCTAAATGGCACGTCCAAACGAGCAATTCAGCAGCTGTACCTAAAGGATACAATAGGTGAATTACTTTCACCCTTGACCCCTGCCTGCTCCTCTTTCCTCTTGGCCAGTCAATCCACGAATCCCACTAATAGACCACCAAGCCTATTTCTTTTTTTTTTTAAGTTCATTTATTTATTTTTGAGAGAGAGAGAGAGAGAGAGGAAGGGATAGAGAGAGAGAGGAAGAGAGAGAGAGAATCCCAGGCAGGTTCCATACTGTCAGTGCAGTCCCATGCAGGACTCTGTCGCTCGAACCGTGAGGTCATGACGTGAGCCAAAGTTGGACCTTAAAACGACTGAGCCACCCAGGTGCCCCTAAGCCTATTTCTAACAGCTGCTGGGACAGAGACATCTGTGTCCTGGTCACCACTGTATAGCCACACTCAAAAAATTAACCAAGACCAAAAAAGCAACCTTTGGTTTGATTAGGAGAAAGTTTCCATAAGTGCAACTCACAAGAGCTATTCTCCTCTAGGCCAATCGCCCATGGAGTCCATATGGGGCAGATTTACTCTAGCGATTTTATTTCATAAAACAGTAAAGTCTGCATGTATTCCATCTATGACTGCTCGTGCAACGTGATTATCTGTTCAAATTTCTAATTCCTGGAGGACACAGGGCCCCAAGCTCCTGAGTTTCTCCACGCAGTACTCCCCCACCTGACTGACCATCTCACCTACCTCATGTATGCCTTTGATGCACTCCTTCTGTCAGGCTCCAGGCCTTGAAGTCACCTCCAGCTCCTTCCACGCCTTCACCCACCGCATATTCGGTCACTAAGCTACACTGATCAAAATTTCTGAGTTTGTTCCCGCCACCCTGCCATCTCTAGCCCCACTGTCATCACCCCAATGAAAGTACCCACCCCCAAAACTACAGGAGCCCTAGCTCGATTCGCGTTCAAGCTCTCCCCACCTCTCAACCTCGCTTATCACTCCACTTCCAGGACAGCCACAGCAAATAACCACTGTCCCCTAGCTCATAACTGGCCAGCCCATCCGGCCTAACCTTACAAGACCCACCATTACAACCCACAGAGGATTCAGTCCTGCTTTCCAGTCTCCCCCTCTTCCTTACATGTGTGCGGAACTCAGTCCCAGCTCCGTGCCTCGGTCCCCTCCTCCCACAAAATGCCACTTTTTCAGATCCCATCCAGGTGTCCAGACCAGTAACTTTGCCAGATTTTACTGATTATTCATTCTCATGTCTGAAATCTCCATACATTACAAGTGCCATGTTATTTAAAACTTAAATACCCTATTTAGTGCTGCAGGGTCTAACCTCCTGACACATCAGGGCTTAAGTCACTTCTGTGTCATATACCAGTCTTTGAACAAGTCCCTGAACAAGCTACCTAACCTCTCTGACTCTCAGTTTCCTCTTCTGTAAAATAGAGTAACAATAGTAGTTATAATTTACAAGCCAGTTACTACTGTAATTAAATGAGATGTATATAAAATTATCCAGTACCGTGTTTGACACCTAACAGATACACAAAATTGGCACTCATATTCCACCATGCTAGAAACATCCATGCCATACCCATCTTTACTGTGGTCCTGTTTCCCTCCTAAATACTCAAACTCTCCCAGGGCAGTGCCACATGCATTGTAGGTTCTAAGTAAGTATTAATGCTTGCTAATTAACACAAAACTTTTATTTAATTAATTAATTTATTTTGAGAGAGAGAGCGAGAAAGCCCAGGAGCACAAGCAGGGAAGGGACAAATAGAAAGAATCCCAAGCAGGCGCTGCACTGTCAGTGTGGGGCCCAATGTGGGGCTCGAACTCATGAACCGCGAGATCATGACCTGAGCTGAAATCGTAAGTCGGACACTTAACTGAATGAGCCACCCAGGTGCCCCCAAAACATTCTATTTTTAATCTCATCACAGGAAGCACATACTATTGTGCACCTCAAGCAACATCTCTAGTCTGCAGGCACGTTCAGATTCATTCAATTCTTGTCATTATTGTATTGACCTCCTGTTCCAGCCCTAAAAATAGCTGCTCTTGTCCCCATCTTCCCTATGCACGGGACAAGGGGAGTCCTGGGCTGACGGCCTACAATACGGGACGTGAGCAGCAGCACAGATGCCTGGGCTACATCCACAGAGACCAGCCCTCCTGTCACTTCCCTCAGGGCCACCATGTGTGAACACCTCTACCAAGATCCCTGTGGCATCTAGAATCACAACACACAAAACACTCAGCAAGTACCCAAGACAATTTTCCCTAGCTTGACAAGGGTCAAGCTTACAACTTTTCAGATTATAATATGACAGAATAATATATGGTATTGGTTAATTTTAATAACATTTTTTTATTCCAAAAGATATGCTCATGATTCTTAAAAAATAGGGGGAAAAAAAGGGACAGATGCAGCATGACTAGCACAGGTCTACAAACGGCACAGTCTTCTGTCTTCTCTTTTCCCTTTAATTCTCTAAGACCCCAACTGTTCCATGTCCTCGACAAGCAGTATCCCAACCATGATGGAGATGTACAGGGTGTTTTGAAAGCACAGGAAAACAAGTGTCTAACTCAGCTGGAGGGAGGAGGGGCAGTGGTGAGGGCCTCACAGAGAACAACCAAGCTGGTTTTTAAAGATCAGTGGGGTTTTCCCAGGGGGGTGAGAGGTTGGGAGAAGCCATTCCAGGCCAAGGGAGGAGCATAAGCCAACACATGGAGTGCTGAAAGCATGGAGCGTGTGAAGAAGGCAAAGTCCCTTGGCCAAAGGGACTGTAAGTAGAGGGCGGGTGCTAAGTAACAACACTGGCAGGGAAAGTTGGATCGACTTGGTAAACTGATTTGAGGTGCTGTGTTAGGAAAGTCTCAATGGTGCTTTGAAAACATCTAGGCAGGGAAATGGCATGGTAAGACCCATGTTTTAGAAAAACTGAGTGCACTATGGCAGACTGGAAGGGAGGCAAAGTAGTCAGTGAAGAAGCTTCTTGCGCAAGAGTCCAGGCAAGAGATGATGAGGGCTTGGGCCTGGGCCGAGGATAAGAGAGGAGCCTACACCAGAACCTGGTCTCTAATGGGAACCACACCATGTCCACAGCAGCATTACACACAACAGGCAAAGAGTGGGAACAGCCCAAGTGTCCAGTGGCACGTGAATGGATAAACACGATGCATTATACACATACACTGGAATGTTACTCAGCTTTAAAAGGGAAGGAAATTGTGACACAGGCTACAACATGAACACCCCCTGAAAACATTACGGCAAGTGAAATAAGCCAGTCAAAAAGGATAACGACCGTGTGATCTTGCTTAGATACAGGACCTAGAGCAAATTCATAGAAACAGAAAATAAAATGGAGGTTGCCAGAGGCTGGGAGGATGGGGCATGGGGAGTTATTGTTTAAGGGGGGGACAGAGTTTCAGTTTTGCAAGATGAAGAGTTCCAGAGATGGCTGGTAGTGATGGTTTCGCAACAGTGTGAACGTACCTAAGGCCTACTGAACAGCAGACTTAAAAACGGTGAAGATGGCAAATTTTATGTTATGTGTATTTCACAGTTTCTTTAAAAGCAGGAGAGGGAGAGGGAGGCAGAGTTGATAATATTGTACATCTCCTAGCCTGTGGCCCTAAATGAAGTGCAGCACCTTTACGGAGCTCCAGCCCACAGAAGGACAACACAGGGGAGTGGAAAGAGAATTCGGAGTTGCACAGATGTCCAGACTCATTACAACTGAGAACAAAAACTTTCCCAAAAGGCTCCCTGACAGGATCAGCATCGTCCCTTACACTCCTGAACTCTAAAAACGATACAACTTAAAAGGTAATTAATGGCAGCCAAAAAGAGATAGGAAATGACTTCTTCATTACTCATTTGGAAAAGTGGGATTCTAGCGTACATGGGGCAGATTACACAAATAAATCCATTCACTCCTTTCTGAAACCCAAAGAAAAGAACTGTAAAAATGTTATTTTCTTTAAAGTGTATTTATTTTTGAAAGAGAGAGAAAGCACAAATCAGAGAGGGGTAGAGAGAGACAGAGAAAGAGAGAATCCCAAACAGGCTCCGCACTGTCAGTGCTGAGTCCGATGCAGGGCCTGAACCCACGAACTGTGAGATCATGACCTGAGCCAAAGTCAGACACTTAACCAACTGAGCCACCCAGGCACCCCGCAAAATATTATGTTTTTAAACACATAAACCATAGAAACAGGACTGAAGATGGAGAAGCACTAAAAGACTAAGACGAGCTGACAAAGCTGAACCCTAGGCCTGCAACAGAGAAAACCAAGACCCTATCTTACATATACCCCTGAATTTCCAAAAGGCTCCACAACTGGAAGCTCCAGGTAACTCTGGAAACTGGGGTGAAACAAGGGGTAAAACAAGACGGAAAGTTTGGGGGCGCCTGGGTGGCTCTGTCAGTTGAGTATACGACTTCATTTAAGCCCCACATCAGGCTCGTGGGAGCCTGCTTCGGATCCTCTGTCCCCCTCTCTCTGCCCCTCCCCTGCTTGTGCTGTCTCAAAAATAAACAAACATTTAAAAAAAAGAAAAAGGGAGAAGGAAGGTTTGGAAATCCATCCAGGTAAGCAGTCAGAAACCCAAATCCCTCCTCCACTCCCAGTGGTGCCTCCCACACTGGTAACCCCTGGAGATTTATTCTCTGAAGCAGGTAAAAACACAGCAGTCGGGTCTGTGGGACAAGGAGTTCAGGTAGGAATAAGGGTTCCATTCTGAATACATGGAGACTTAGAGGTGTATGTGTAATGTATGTCTATCAGTCCAGATGTAGACCCAAAATACCAACTATTCTAGGTATTTCAGGCAGGGAGGCGTTTAACACAGGGCATTAGAGGTTTGCATAACAATCATGGCTGGAGCTGTGAGAGCCAAGGTCAAAGAAACCACCATTCATGTTCAGGAAATCAAGATGCACAAGCATCTTAAGTAACTGCAAAGATGATCCCAGCTCCCCCATGGCTGAGGTAGCTCTGAGTCCCAGACGGATACTCCGAAGCTGATGAAAATCCCACATCTGGTATGTGCCTTTGCTGCAATAGCAGTAGCAGCTTCTTCTGAAACTCTCGCTGGCAGAACCGAAATCAGAATCCTCCTGTCAAAGGATTCTGGCAACTGTAGTGCCCAGGTTCCCAGCCCCTACAACATGGGAGATGGCTTAACAAAACGGGTTGAGGACCGGGAGACCGTATCCAGCCAGTATCCAACAACCAGATGCCAAGACCACCCTCGCGCTCTCCTCCCACTCAGTTCCCTGCTCCCCAAGTCCTGGCGGGCAGACCTTCCCTTTCCCGGCAAAAGAGGACAAAAATCTCCCAGCCAGTGGCCAAAGGAAAAAAACAGGGTGCTAAAATTTTAGGTTCTCAGAGAAACAGCCCAGCCAGATCACATTACAGTGACGCTCACAGAAGAATAAGGTATTCTCATCTCCAAAAAGGCCAACAATTCCCAGCAAAGTAGCTGTAATTTTTTTCTAAAGGAGTCAAATTCTCTACATTTTAATTTGCTTCAAAAAAATGGGCATGAGTTTAAAAAATAATGTACGTGACACATACGACTTCTATAGTTGAGCTAAGATTAACAATCAATTATTCAATCCCCACATATGTGAAAACATAAACCCATAAAAGCCACAACACAGGTGAGATGTGTTACTGAAGCAGCCAGTTGTACTTTTCTTACCTAAACTCTAGATCTTGGGTTTTCAAAGTATGACCTGTCATGCCCCCAAACCCTTAGTGATCTACAAGGTCAAAACTATTTTCATGACATGAACTTATCTGCCTTTTTCACTCCTGTTCTATCCTGAGCGTACAGGGGCATTTTTCAGAAGACTACATGACATCTGATGACATCATCAGCCTAATAACTAACAGAGTGGAAGTTGTTTTCAATTTTTCTGTCTTAATCTCTAATATGGTAAATATAAATAGAAACCACACAAAATCTCTTTGGGGTCCTTGAAAATATCTGAGTATACAGGGGTCAAGAATCTTGAGAATCATTGCTATAAAACAATGTTTTAGAGGCGCCTGGGTGGCTCAGTCGGTTAAGCATCTGACTCTTGGTTTCGGCTCGGGTCACGATCTCTCGGTTCATGAGTTCAAGCCCTGCTTTGGGCTCACCACTGCTGGTGCAGAGACTGCTTGGGATTCTCTCTCTCTCTTTCTCTCAAAAATAAATACATAAACTTAAAAAAAATGTTTTTGTTAGTTGCTTTTAGAAAGGAACTTTTAATATGTAAACCTGATTAGAATTAGTTTGTTTATATCTTCAAAGAGGAAAAAATAAATGTTTTACTATCTTGTATCTGTTGATCCCTTAGGAGGAGGAGTTTTCTACACAGATCCCAAATTATTTTTCCCCTACAGTAACCACCATGATGACAAGTCTCATTGCCTGGAAGGCAGCACACAGTGAGTCCCTAACAGGAACTGTTCCTACAAGTAAAGGATCGCAAAGCCTTTCCCAATGGATATGTAAAATAGCCCCTACCATGAGGCCCCAGTTCCCCAGAGTTTTACAAAGACTTTCAGGAATGTGGAGCACCAGCAACCCCTAACGTCACCAAGGGGCCTCAGAGCTTCAGAGAATGGGAAACAAGATCCCTCTGACAAAATAATGCTGATGCTGGAAGGGAAGGAGAGGAATGAGGCACTCTCACATCCTCTCGAGCCACCTCTGCAGCTGCTTGTCACAGCAGGTGTGGCCTGAGACCTCTCTCTTCTCAGCAGCTGCTGGTGCTGGGAAGCCTGCTCAGCCCCTCTGGCACAAATACAAACCTCGAAGAGTGAGAGCATTTCACTCCTGGAGCACCTTTGATCAACAGACCACGGGAGCCAGTGGATAAACACTCCCCTCGTCCATGTCCCAGGCGGAGGACACTGAGATACATTCAACAGTTCCCCAGGGAGTCCCTGGCTGGATTGAGCACCAGTGGTCCACTGCGGCAGCGGGCTCCATAACTCACTCTTGGATTGGCTTTCCCTTTTTCCTTTTGTTATTATTCCCTTGGACGTTCTTCCTCTTATGTTCCCTGGGATACCCTTCCAAAATAAACTGCCCATGCTAAGCTCCTGTCTCAGTCTTTCAGTTGACCCCACCTAAGACAAGGCATAAGATAAGCCCTCCACATCCAGACAGGTGGGGAAGGGACATAGCACAAGAGTGGCCCTCCTTGTCCCTATTCCTAAAGCTTGGCAAAAAGCTTCACATCTAGCAGATGTTTTAAAACTTCCAGTTAAGGGGCGCCTGGGTGGCGCAGTCGGTTAAGCGTCCGACTTCAGCCAGGTCACGATCTCGCGGTCCGTGAGTTCGAGCCCCGCGTCAGGCTCTGGGCTGATGGCTCGGAGCCTGGAGCCTGTTTCCGATTCTGTGTCTCCCTCTCTCTCTGACCCTCCCCCGTTCATGCTCTGTCTCTCTCTGTCCCAAAAATAAATAAAAAACGTTGAAAAAAAAAAAATTAAAAAAAAAAAAAACTTCCAGTTAAGTGAAAAGAGAAGGAAGTGATGACAAACTATGGAAGACAGACTGTAACTAACTGCTCTGTTGTATGACATAGACTCTAAGTAAAATGGGCTTCAGAGAAAGGGATGAAGTCTCAAGTAGAAAGGGAAGGCTGAGAAAGACTCCCGAAGATGATCAAGAAAGGAAGGTGGCTCCAGGAAAGGAAATATGAGTCTTAGCCACTGGAGACCCAGAGACTGGCCTCCCCAGAGCTGGCAACCTAGAAGCTGAGGGGAGGCAGGACAGAGTGTATGCAGATGAATGAGGGATTCGACAACCAAGGAGAGAAGTAGAGTTTATATGGTGGTCCATGAAGGCTTGTGAGAAAAGTGCGGACCAATGTCTTCACTTAACCACACCAACCTTTCTATATAACTCTGAAGACAAACACTTGGGCTTACAACCCGTGACTGACTCTCTTTATCTCTTTCTTTTCTTCCCATAGTGATTACTACTTGGCCAGGCACTCTTCACATATTAATTTATTTAATCCACAAAACAACTCCATGAGGTAGGTTCTATTATTGCCCCCATTTTACAAAGGAAGAAACTGGACCACAGACAAGTTACACAGCTGGGAGACAGAGCTTGGGTTCAAACCCTGCCAGTCTGGTTCTCTCTCTCACATCTGTCCCCCACAGTCAATAAAGTCACCACATTTTACATGATAATCCTACATGATTCCTTTCACACTGTTTCTTATATGTTGTATCCTCAGCATTTTCAGGACCTATAACCACATGTAATTCATACATTTCCTAGGCATTAGTTGAGTTCCTGGCATATACATATGCCAGATGCTGCACCAGCAGCTGGGGATAAAGATGCAAAGTCCTCACTCTCCAGGAAGGTCCCATTACACATCTTGCAAGATGAACCAAGTCATGGAGAGGTGAACCTGTAGGTCAAGGTGAGAAGATGGGCCTGGGATGAAATTGGGATGAATTGGTAGGTGAAAAAAACAAATTCTCACTCATTCCAGAAGTGTTACTAAGTATCTGCCATGTGCAAAGTCCTAGAAGACAGGAAGGAAAGGAAGGAACACTGAAATGTTACCATACAGTACAACCCAATCCTCATACCCACACAGGTGAGGAATAACAAAGTTGTTCACACCACGCCTGAGACATAGTAGACACATAATAAAAAAATGACCAATTTAGTCTTCCTCTAACTCCACTTTAAATCACATAACTTATAGTTTTCCATAACTGACCACATAAAATCAAGATCCTGTTGTAGGTATTCAAGGCTCTCATCGTCTACTCTCTACTTACTTGGTTCTGACCTCACTACTTATTAAATCAATCTTTTTCTTCCCAATACATCACAGGCAAATAAGGAGAACATATTCACACTTTACGTGTCTGCCCATGTGATTTACCTTTACTGCATGTTGGTCTTTTTTATTTCTATCCCTCTTTACCTATGGCTAGTTTCAAAAGTATCCAATGCTGGGATGATAATTTTTTCTACTCACATGGTTTTGGCCTTTCCTCTACCACAGTCCTATGGCACTTGTAGATTAAAGCCTCTGGTGTGTTTGGCACCGGTGGATTTAACTGTTTGGCTCTTACAGTTGAGCATGTAGGAGCTGGCACACAGTAGGTGCTCAAGAACCTGTATGTGATTCATGATGAAGCAGTATCAGAGAGAAAGATCTTGCGTTATCATACATAGTGTTTTGACATCACTTGTTATAAAACCTTCTTTCTCTTTCTCCCCATAGATAATGAAATATAATGATTCATCAGCCTTGTAAATAAGCCCAGTCTCCCCAAGGAACTACTGTGACATGAATGAAATCATCATTTTACACTGGACACGATGCTTCTAGAATAGTGTTTGGCACACAGTTAACTCCCAGTAACTCTTTGTGGAAGTGAATTAAAACAATCAGCTTTTTTTTCACACCTGCCACATACTATATAATGTGGTAAAGATTTTTAATACCAAAGTTTTAAGAATTTGAAGAGCAGCACAGATCAAATACAGTAAAAGTAGCTTTATCCACTCTACATGTTGTGCTATCCTGAAAGACTAGGCCACTCTCTTCTTCCTGGACTTCACAATCTGTCAGTTGCTTAAGTTAGGGAAGACCATCATCCCTCTCCACCCTCAGGAGCTATTAATGGGAACCTGCCCATCACTAAACACAAAATCTGAAAATGGCATTTTCAAATACTTTGTGGAGAACAGGATTTAATGACACCGCTGATAGTCACTTTAAGTAGTGTGATCACAATATGTAAGTATTAAATACAACCATCTCATTCCACTTAGACCTTTTTGAAAGAAAATAAATAATGAACGAGAAGCAAAATTTTTATCCCCCAAATGATCTGAAATTAGCATAAAAGAAAAACTAAATATCCTAGAGAGAGGATATTAATTCTGGGACTCCAATGTATAACAAACAAATATGCTCTGACATCAGCCAATATCAACCCACCAGATAATAAAGGATACTTTGGAAAATTGGCCTCTCATTTGGTTTTTCTTTTTTTTCCCCCTCCAACGATACTCTACATAATGTGAATAAAATGTGTTAGACTATTGTTTGAAACCTGCCTCAGTCCCTCTAATCCAATGCACCTCCCGGTTGCATTGAGATCTGCCGGTGACACATGAGATCTAAAGTGGGTGGATAAAAATAACCTGGTCCTCAAAAAGACATGATAAACGCCAGACAGCTGAGTCACTTTGAAGCCCATCTGACTCTTGAAAGGGACATTCACCCTCCTTTTCCTTGTCACACATATACATACCACCTGGTGAAAAACACCACCAACCTCCCTGGGTGGAAGGCGGTGATCTGTCGTAACTTCCCCCTCCAGCCTCAGGTCACAACCCGCGACTAAACTTTTCATAATTTATACTAATGCATCTCAGCCCCAGCTACTCATTTAGAAGAGGAAGGGGAAAGACTTAAAGGAACCGTAATAATCCCGTAGACCCCCTATTTCTGCTGCCCAATTGGAGGCACCCGAAGGTTTCCTGTGACATTCTAACGGGAAGAAAAGGAGTGGGGGAGCAATGCAAAGTGGAGATAGAAAAGCTCAGCGAGGAAATCAGAATCGTCCAGGAGCGGGAATCCCTGGGCAGAGCAAACGGTCCCAGAAAGAGAAGGGTTGTGCGTGTCTACGGGGGATCGATGCGGTCCACCCGCCCGCTCTCCACTCTCGCCCCGGGGAGGACGCAAATCATCCGCAACGTGCAGTTCAGATCAGGGAACTCTTCCATTGGATCTACCTTTCAAACGGTGGCGGGGCTGGGGCCAGGCAGCTGGGAGCCGGGGCCAGGCAGCTGGGAGCTGGGGCCCAGTCAGCCTAGGAAGGCTGGCGGAGCTAAGCCTCGGCGACCCAGTGCTCAGCTGCAGCAGCCTCGGGGAAAGGAGCGCCCGGCACGCAGCAGGCGCTCACTAAGTGTTTTCCGAACTGCAGTGCCCCTGAGCCAACTCCGCCGCCGCGGGAGGAGGTCCCCCGGCTGCCACTGCGCATCTTCTCCCCCGGCTTCACGTGCCGCCCAGTTCCGCGGCTCGCGGCCGCCACAGGCCGCTGGCACCGCGACCCTCCCCCGAGGCGCCGCGAGCGCCGCCGAGCCTCACTTACGGGGGAGTCGTACGAGAAGGCGCACTCGTTCTTGTACACCCTGTCCCCCGACCTGGGCACGCGGATCGTGGGCATGTGGGGCACCAGCAGCTCGCCGATGTCTCCCGCAGCCATCTTCCTGCTGCCGCTGCCGCCCGGCATGCCGAACAGGGCGCCCCGGCGCTGCATGGCCGCGGCGCGCACCCGAGCCGAGCCGAGCCGAGCCGGAGCGCTGGATCTGCCCGCGGCGGCGGCGGCGGCGGGCTGCGCGGGCGACCGGGGCCGAGCCGGGGCTGGCGGGCGGAGCGGGCCGCGGGGCGGGAACGGGCACCGGGGGCCTGGGGCGGACGAGCGGGCGTGGGGGGGGGGGGGGGGACGCTGCTATTTTTAATCCAATGGCGAATCGCCGGCCCAGCTGCAGCGTCAGGCGGGGCGCTGGGGAGCGCCAGCCGCAGCGCGCCGGGGAGGGGGCGCTGGAGAGGGGCCCTGCGCCCCGATCCGGCTCGGCAGCGGGGGGCGGGAGACTAACCCCCGGGGCGCGGGCGCGGGAGCCGGAAGCGGGCGGGGGGGGGGGACACCCCCCTCCCGCCCCCGCCGACGGGCCGCGGTGGGGCTGCCCCAAGGTGTTTTCTACCCTAGATCGTTAGGTTGCGAAGGGGCAACTCCGAGGCAGCTAACACAAAGGGCAGAATTGGGGGGGAGTTAACAACCGCTTGCTTTTAAAACAGCTGAAGATAAAAGCGGGTACTTCCCCTGCCTGGGTAGGGATAGGATTCGACGTGCAAATCGGGATTGCACAGCTCCGGGCCCAAATCTAAATTTGCGCTTTGCACTTAGGTGTTAACCTCACTAAACCTTGTTCTTCACTTTTTTAGCATCTAAAGCTTATTGAAAGAGAATAGAACAGGATCCAGTGAGGATGGACATATATTTTTGCAATAATACAGATTTTTCCTACGCATGGAGAGGAAGATCAAGATTTTTTTCGGGGAGGCTTTATATTTTTCTCTTTGGAACGTATTTTGCGTGATGTGTTCGAGGCTTCTGCGTTGAACATTGAGTAGCCTCGTTTGAAGATCTTATTCAGACACACATATTCCTGTCTTGCAGGTCCAATTCCTCAAAATAAATAATGAAGGGGGGGGGACTAATTTGCAAACTAGCTTGCCCTACAGCATACTCTTATTTTCTCCAAAAAAAATTCTTAAAACAGGTTCAGTTCCGCTGAGGTTCGCTAACTACACGCAGTGTAAAGGGCGGTAATTCCTGACAACTACTGGAACGCAGAAATAGCAAGAAATAGTGAATAAAAATGCTTATTTCTATAAGCCTCTCCCAGATCAAATTGTCTTTAAAATATCGGGTTTTTTTCTCCTTCCCATTATTTCTGTTACTCTGCGTGATTCTGCAGATGTGCGGGTTCAGCTGGGAGACAGGAAAGGTACCTGGAATTTGATGTGAAACAGGCAGAGATGAACCCTCGCTTGCCCAGCTCTTCTTTTTATTTTTTTTTTAACGTTTTATTTATTTTCGAGACAGGGAGAGACAGAGCATGAACGGGGGAGGATCAGAGAGAGGGAGACACAGAATCTGAAACAGGCTCCAGGCTCCGAGCTGTCAGCACAGAGCCCGACACGGGGCTCGAACTCACGGACCGCCAGATCATGGCCAGAGCCAAAGTCGGCCGCCCAACCAACTGAGCCACCCAGGCGCCCCGCTTGCCCAGCTCTTCTAAATTCTCATACCATCAGGCAAGGCTCAAGCAGACTTCACATCCAGGTTCATGGATGATGCTTGCTTGTCTAATTACAGGAAAAACTTTACCCAAAAGCACTCAAAACCTACAGTTTAAAAATTTTTTAGATTAAACGCAATTTAAATCGAGACAGTTTTTCACCCTTCAGACTGATAAACATATATTGCGTTGGCCTGGGTATAGGAAACAGGCCTCATATACATTGTTGGTGGGAGTAAAAACAGTAAACAATAACAATATTACTGACCATAATTTGATATGCATATACTGTTTCCAGTATATGATGCTGCAGATGACCAGGAATTCCTCATCTAGACATTTATGCTACCAATAACTTCACACTGTGTAAGGATATTTGTTAGAGCATTGTTCATAGTAAAAAAAAAAAAAAAAAAAAAAAAAATGGAAACAGCCTAAAGATCCATGTGCAGGAAGTGGTTAAAATACAGCACTGTTGAGAAGAAGGAAGCACTTGGTGTGTGGTGATGTGGAGCAATATCCAAATCACATTACTTGAGAAAAAAAGCAAAGTGTAAGTCGGTGTGCAAAAGCAAGGACTGCATGCAAGGCACTCTGGTACACCCTGCATACCACAGGCCTTCCTTGCAGGTGGTTGCACCTGTGGTAAATATTCTATCTATACACATCTAGAGGCTACTACACACACACACACACACACACACACACACACGCGCGCGCGCGCACACACATAGTATATGTGTGCGCATGCATGTGCATGCGTGCGTGTGTGTTTCTGTGTATTTGGCCTTCAGATGTTTCTAGAAGACTACATAAGAAACTAATGACAGTCAGGCTCTATGGAGAGGAACATAAAGCCAGAGATTAGAGAGCGATCCACAGCCAGTCTTTACCTTTCTCTAGAAAGGTACGTTTTTATTATGTGTAACTATTACTTTAAAAAATAATTAAAGTAGCCTGGGTGGCTCAGTCAGTTGAGCTTCCGACTTTGGCTCAGGTCGTAATCTCATGGCTGGAGAGTTTGAGCCCTGAGTTGGGCTCTGTGCTGACAGCTCAGAGCCTGGAACCTGCTTCAGATTCTGTGTCTCCCTTTCTCTACCCTTCCCCCACTTTCCCTCTGTCTTTCTCTCTCTCTCTCTCTCTCAAAAATAATAAAACTTAAAAATAAATAAAAATAATAATAATTAAAACTCAATTATACACTCTAAGTTCAATAATCAGTTAACATGTTTTTGGTATATTAGGTTCACATACTTATATTGCTTTTAAGATGTCATTGCAAATGGGTAAAAACCAACATACATTTTGGCAAGACTGGAAAGACATGTAAAATTTAAAGAGTTATGTTTAGAATTTGGTTATAGGATTTTGTTTCTATTTTCAAAATGTCTTCAAAGATATTACATTTGGTTTATAATATAAAAATGTACCAAGACAAAAAGAGAAACTTCACTGAAAAAACCTGGACCAATTACAGAAACTTTTAATTTAATTTTACAAATTCTACATATGAATTTATAACCAGAAAAGTTTTCAACCAGCAATAATGGTGCTTCATGTAAACCTCATTGGCACCAACAGTGCCACTGCCCAAAGTTCAACCTGACTATTTTACTAATGGACCAGTTTCTGCATGTAGATCTTGATCAAAGAACAGGAATAAAGTGATGATGGGTAAACAATTTTCACTTCCAACATAAGTTCACAGTCCTTCTGAAGAGATGTCAGAGAACCTAAGACTAAGAACTAACTTGTGTCCCATCAAGTATTCAGTCCACCATGTCACTCTACTACTCAAAAGCCTCTTTGTAGGACATTGGCAGTGAGTTTGCCTCCCATGGCCTTGCATTCAAGGACCTCACTCTTTGGCACTCTCTCAGACTTGACTCCCACACCTTCTTCTGGTGAGGTGGATTATATTGTACCCAGGGATACATGTACTTGTCTCCTAGCCTTTGTTGAAAGCTCTCCACTCTCATTTGTATCTTCTCAATCCTTTCAAGCCTTTTCTGACTGTTCCAACCTTCAGGGATGGGTCTTAAATGCAGACAGCCCCTACTGCCTGTGCCTATCATCGCATACTGCCATGTGACTTCTTTTGTACTGTTAATTCGTCTTCATTCCCTATCCTTTCCCTCTCTAGAGATAATACACTGTTTGAAAGAAACTCTTTCTTAGGATCCTTGCACATTGTGGAAACTCAGTGGAATACTGCCCGCCCATAAAGGTACTGCTCTGTTTATTTTGGGCACCCAATAAGTATCTACGAGGTGAATGACTCACATCTGTGACATTGTAATAGATATGTTTTGCACTCAGCTTTGTGTTTTATGTAAAATACATTGTTTCACAAATGCTGTTCCCAGAACTGACATGGGTTACATTAAAACATGACATGAATGTTACTGTGACTAATGCCAAAAAGGGGAATTGGGGAAATCTACAGAGAAAAAAGATATCTTAAGTATTTCAATTAGTAGAATAGCTCTTGACCTCAGATGCCCTCCAATAATGCTCAGTGATCTGGTAAAGCCATATACGGTGATAGCTTGTTTTGGGGCATATCCATAAAATTTTCTATCCTGGCAGCTAGCCTCCACAAGAAGCACGGGTTATTAAGTGTAAAAACAATAGATCAGTGCTTGAGAAATGTACTGCTTTTTCCATTTAAGAAAATCTCTAGGGACTCCTGGGTGGCTCAGTCAGTTAAGCATCCAGCTTTGGTTCAGGTCATGATTCTTGTGGTTCATGAGTTCAAGCCCCACATAGGTGTGTCTCCTGTCAGCACAGAGCCTGCCTTGGATCCTCTGTCTCCCTCTATCTCTGCCCCTCCCCCCTCTCAAAAATAAACATTAAAAAAAAGAAAATTCTATATTACCATCAAAAGTCATGTTATAAGAATATTCATTGACATGGAAAAATGTTCACTATAATGCAAACTTCAAGAATTGGTAATAAATAAACATATGCACTATTATTTGTTTAAATACATATACACATACACATATATATAGGCATAGCATAGAATAGAGATTAGATTGGAATGGGTCATATGTTAATGGTAGTTATCTCTAAGTGAAAAAAAGAAATTTTGTGCTTTTCTGTGTTCTTGCAATGTTTTACATTAACTATCCATTTATTTTTTTTTTAATGTTTATTTATTTTTGAGACAGAGAGAGAGCATGAACGGGGGAGGGTCAGAGAGAGAGGGAGACACAGAATCTGAAACAGGCTCCAGGCTCTGAGCTGTCAGCACAGAGCCCGATGCGGGGCTTGAACCCACGGACTGTGAGATCATGACCTGAGCCGAAGTCGGTCGCCCAACCGACTGAGCCACCCAGGCGCCCCCACTTATTATTTTTTTAATAGGGGAGATAATAACTTTTTATACCATCACTGATTATGTCAATTTCTTTGCCACTTGCCCTCTTTCTTATCTGTTTGTCCCTTTCACCACGCATATAAAACTAAACAAGTTTCTTATGGACAATCTGCATAAGTAAAAGGTAGGTTCACACTGGAATGAGCAAACTCCTTGAACAATTCTTAACATCAAGATGAGATAAGCTGTTAGTCAATTTAAAAGGAAATCTGAGATCCCTGTTCACCTCTTGGGGTTCTGTGATGTGTAATACTCACCACAGTTCTTCCAGAAGCCTGACTCATAAGTTACTCATAGAGATAGGTAGGCATATTGCCTTTCAGGCCAGTCTGACACCATCCGTACTCATGTCCACTGTCATTTCCATGTACACACAGGAAGACGTGTCCTCTGCTCAGGTGTAGAAAAGACTATTGTAAACACAGTAAAACACACACACACACACACACACACACACACACACACCATGGGGCCACAGATTACTTTTCAGACTTCCTAGTAAATGGGCAAAGCAACCTAAATATGATACATACTGGCTCCAAAATCCAAAGAAACTCATCAAACATTGTGCCTCATTGTTAGTGATAGGGAGCTCAAGATGAAGAACTTAACCTTCATTTTTCTATATTATTAAACTCCCCTCCGGAATTTCACTGGGATGGCAAGCCCCTGTATTTCTCAGAATATATCTCCTATCCTCTGTCACAGGACATCTGCCACCTCCTGCTCCCCAGGTCCTGTCTGCACATTGTCATTACTGTCGGGATTAACATGATGTCCTGTAGATGCTGATGGCCAAGACCAGGAGTCGGTGCACTGCGGCCCATGGACCAAATCCAGCCTGCCATCTGCTTTGTAAATAAAGTTTTGTTGGACTCCAACCACACTCATCCATTTGCATATCATCTATGACTGCTTTTGTGCTATAACAGCAAAGTGCAACAGAAACCCTATGGACCCAGGGTATTTATATCTGGCCCTTTATAGAAAAGTTTGCCAACCACTGGTCAAGATCAATACAGGTTATACGTTATGATCCAGAATCAGAGAATTGGCATCACTTTAGACTTGTGCTACTTACCTCCATATGATGGCAAACCTGTTTATCTAAATGGAACAAATGCTTTCACCAGATCAGTAGCTGCAAAACAAATGCCAGGAGATGTGTTCATTTGCTTCAGTAAGGAGATCATCTCTAGAATACCAGCTAAGTTGAAATCACCACCCTGTTAACTTTACCCTAGTCCATCAACATTCTCCATTCTAATGGTGAAAATAATAGGAAATGATGGGAGAAAGAATGGGAATATGATAGCAATCATCAACTCTGTGTCTTCCTTGTCTTTGATATAGTTTCACTGGAAGAGCAGCTTTATTTCATGTTTACACTGTTGTTAGGGAGAGAAAACACCAGTGGCTCCCTCTTGGTTTTTCCTACTCTAGTAATGATTACTCCAACAGGGAAGGGAGCCATTGTGCAGATCCTACAGTTCACTAAGGTCATGTATTCCAATAATACTTTCAAGAGCTAGAGTACTATCTACAGGATGAGCTTGGGTCCCTCTCTGCCTACCATGAGGCAAACAGGAGTCAGAAGCTCACACATCAGGGGCACCTGGGTGCTCATTTGGTTAAGCATCCAACTCTTGATTTCAGCTCAGGTCATGATCTCACAGTTTGTGGGATTGATCCCCGCATCAGGCTCTGCACAAATAGCATGGAGCCTGCTTGGGATTCTCTCTCTCCCTCCGTCTCTGCCCCTCTCCCCCTTTCTCGTTTTCTCTCTCTCTCTCTCTCTCTCTCTCTCTCTCTCTCTCTCAAAATAAATAAACACTTAAAAATAAATAGGGGCACCTAGGTGGCTCAGTCAGTTGGGTGTCAGACTTTGGCTCAGGTCACGATCTCACAGTTCTTGAGTTCGAGCCCCACGTTGAGCTCTGCTCTGACAGTGAAGATCCCACCTCAGATTCTCTGTTTCCCTCTCTCTCTGCCACTCCCCCACTCATGCAGCTCTTTCTCTCTCTGCATGAGAGAGAGAATAACATAAACATTAAAAATAATACAATAAAAATAAAAATAAAATAAAAATTACAAAAAAACACATAAACGCACACATCATCTATTCCCAATAAGCCTCTGCTCTGGCAGATAAGAGTGGCATTCCACCAGGCTATAGTTCTCATCAGAGCCAGTTTCCAATAGTCTCTAAAAAGTTTGGATATTTCTCATTCTCCAGGACACAGTTACTAGGGGAGTGGTTACAGGGAAGGCCAGAAGGAAGGTGCACAGTGTCCATATTTGGTAATACTGTAGTATCTTTCTTGAGGAACCCAGCCTCTTCTTCAATCAAGAAGCTCTGTGGTAGGGGCGCATGGGTGGCTCAGTCAGTTAAGCGTCCGACTTTGGCTCAGGTCATGATCTCACGGTTCGTGAGTTCGAGCCCCGCATTGGGCTTTGTGCTGACAGTCAGAGCCTGGAGCCTGTTTCCGTTTCTGTGTCTCCCTCTCTCTCTGACCCTTCCCCGTTCATGCTCTGTCTCTCTCTGTCTCAAAAATAAATAAACGTTAAAAAAAAAATTAAAAAAAAAGAAGCTCGGTGGAATCAACTAACTCCTGTCTGTGACTGTGACTGTCTAGCATGGTGCCTTGATGCAGGTCTTTGCTTGTTAAACTTGGATTTGAGGAGGGTGGGATACATCTTAGTGGAATGTCCACTGCTTGCACTCCCAGGAGCCCCACAATAAACGATAGCCAGAGTTATCTGTGAATTAGCCATTCCCTAAGATCTGTTAATGCCAGCTTTGCTCCTGGCAGTGAATTACTACCACCCGGGGCATCTCCCTAGGACTCTTAGCCCCACAGAGATCAGAAAGCCCACTTCAGGGAAAACTCTTGTAAGAAGCACTCCGACCTGTTGGAATGATTAGTAAATTGCTTTTGAAAGACTCTGAGCCCCATTGGAGATATATTTGATAGGTCAGATTCAGCATTTCTGTGTCTTCAGTCCCTTCTTCTATGCTATGCCAAGGGACTTCTAACCGTTTTGTCATCCTTTAGCATGAGTCAGCATCTGGGCAACCCAAGTTTGTATTAGGATCATGCCCATGCCAATACATTTTATACAGAATGCCTGCTGAGTAAATACACATTGATCAAATTGGCTTGATCCAAATTCATGTTTTGCCCTGCTTGATTAAATATCCTCAAAATTCATTCCCACAAATATTGCCACATTTTATAGAATTTGCTGATCCCCATGATTCCTTTGACTATAGCTGCTGAATTCTTTCCACTCTGATTCTGCAGTTTACTCTTAGGGACCACGTTGAGTTATCAATGAAAACAGTTATCAGTAGAAAACACTGCAGGGGTGCCTAAAGGGAACAATGCTAATGAGATTCTGAAAGGAAGTGTAGCTTCCTTAGAAAAGGAAGTGTTAGAGGTGGAGTTCAGAAGGATTTCAGAATTGGGGATTCTCCATGTCTCCTACATACTCCTAGATTTTCCACGTCACTTATGGGGACCGTACTCTTTTCTCATCTGTGCCGTAACATGAACATAAAATAAGTGAAAAGAAAAGTGAGACAGCACTTTCAAAAGTTGGATTTGATTTCTGGACTCTCATTCTGCAGCTGCAAGCAGGAAATAATCATTTTATCATGGTCACATAAATACTTTGAGATTCATCCTATTCCTTAAAGACTGTAAATATTTGAGCATGCCCATCTCTTGCATCAAAATTGTCCAATGTCTTTTAAAACAGAGCCATGGGGCGCCTGGGTGGCTCAGTCGGTCAAGCGTTCAACTTCGGCTCACGATCTCACTGTCCGTGGGTTTGAGCCCCGCGTCGGGCTCTGTGCTGACTGCTCAGAGCCTGGAGCCTGTTTCAGATTCTGTGTCTCCCTCTCTCTCTGACCCTCCCCCGTTCATGCTCTGTCTCTCTCTGTCTCAAAAATAAATAAATGTTTAAAAAAAAATTTTTTTTTTAATAAAACAGAGCCCTGACATTTCCTTCTCCCTGGGGTCTAGGGCAGCCACCTTCCCCCAGATCTTCGTGGTTCTGGACATACAATCACAGACAACACAAATGCTACCTTGGTTGATCTATTTCACCACTGAGTATTTATGGGCTGCTAGTTTCTGTCTCGAAATCTGAATGGAAATCTAACTGCCTTCTATTCAATTTGTAAGTGAAAAACAATTCCAATACCCCCTCATCTCAGAATCTGCAGCTTGCAACACATTCTCTGAGACTCACAAAGTTAGAGTTCTTCTATTATAAGCAATAGAAACCAGCTCTGGCCTACCTAAGCAATAAGGAGTGTCTTGTAACAGTAATGGATGACTCCCAATACTGAAGGATAGGCTGAACTACCACAAACTAAAGATCCAAGGTCACAGTAGTGGCCACTTATAGACCTTCTTTCCAGATGCTGCCACCTGTTAATGGGACAATAATTTCATTCCATCCGTATGTGTCTCTGCTCAGGATCCAGATTTTTCTCATGGAAAACAGCCCATTCTGCAAAGAAGGTATGTTGATCACCAATACATACATACATACATATGTGCATAATTGCTACTATACTCACCTTGCAGAATTTGTTACAAGGATTTGAAATATCTGTAAAGCTCTTAGTCGACTTCTTGGAACATGCTAACCATTCTTATTCTTTCTATCATTATCCACAAATCTGACTCTTTCCTCCTGTCTATGGGAATGACAGCAGGTTACTTTGGGGAACTGCTTTCCTCCATACATATCTATAACTGTATCAGTCTACCCAATATTCATTGATTACTTCATGAACATTCATGCTTTTAATTTTTGGTCATGATGTACCCCAGTTGGAATATATTCTCTTTCATTCACTAGATTTATCTAAATTCTACTTGCCCCACATTGTCCAGAAAGCCTATCACATACACTTACTGTCTATATCACTCGTTAGCTACTAACGTGTGTATATATATTTTTTTCTAATTTTTTTTTTTTGTTTTTAGAGACAGAGCGCAAGCCGGGGAACAAGGGAGAGGGGCAGAGGGAGAGAAAGAGAGAGAGAGAGACAGAGAGAGACAGAGAGAGAATCTTAAGCAGGCTTTATGCTCAGCACAGGGCCTGAAGCTGGGCTTGATCCCACAACACTGGGATCATGACCTGAACTGTAATCAAGAAGCAGATGCTCATCTGACTGAGCCATCAGGCACCCCATATATAAATATATATATATATTGATCTTTTATTTATGCACTCTGTTGCCCTAACTAAATTGTAAGCTGCATGCAGCCAGAGATCATTGTAATACGTCTTTGTATACCCAGGCCTAAACCTTGCTTCTACATAGAAAAGTTGCTCGCAATCCATATCAAAATAACACCAACATTCTTCACAGAGCTAGAACAAACAATCCTAAAATTTGTATGGAACCAGAAAGACCCCAAATAGCCAAATCAATCTTGAAAAAGAAAAGATATGTATACACATATACACATATACACATATATACATATACACATATACACATATATACATATACACATATATATATATACACACACACACACACACACACACACACACACACACAATGGAGTATTACTCGGCAATCAGAAAGAATGAAATATTGCCATTTGCAACTATGTGGATGGAACTAGAGGGTATTATGCTAAGTGAAATTAGTCAGAGAAAGACAAATATCATATGACTTCACTCATATGAAGACTTTAAGACACAGAACAGATGAACATAAGGTAAGGGAAGCAAAAATAATACAAAAACAGGGAGGGGGACAAAACATAAGAGACTCTTAAATATGGAGAACAGAGGGTTACTGGAGGGGTTGTGGGAGGGGGGATGGACTAAAGGGATAAGGGGCATTAAGGAATCTGCTCTTGAAATCATTGTTGCACTATATGCTAACTAATTTGGATGTAAATTTAAAAAATAAAACTAAAAAGAGAGAGCATAAAAAAAAGAAAAAGAAAAAGGAAACCAAAGCTGGAGGCTTTGTTTCTTGTGCAGAGAAAGAGGGAGACAGAGGATCTGAGGCGGTCTCTTCACTGTCAGAGCAGAGAGCTCAATGTGGGGCTCGAATTCAAGAACTGTGAGATCTTGACCTGAGCCAAAGTCTGACACCCAACCCAGATCAATGGAACAGACCCACAAACGTATGGCCAACTAATCTTTGACAAAGCAGGAATGTTTTTATCTGCTCACTAGATGAATAAAGAAAATGTGGTGTATATGTATATATATATAATGGAATATTATTCAGCCATAAAAAGAGTGAACTCTTGCCATTTGAGACAACATGGATAAACTTGGAGGGCATTATGCTAAGTGAAATAAATTAGACAAAGACAAATACTGTATGGTATCACGTACATACGGAATCTTTAAAAAACAGAAAAGCTGATTTCATAGAAACAGTGTGGTGGTTGCCAGGGGCCATGGTGAGGGAAAAGTGAGAGCTGTAGGTCAAAGGACACAAACTTCTTGTTGTAAGATGCACAAGTTTGGAGAATCTAATGTACAGCATGATGATTATACTTAATAATATGGTATGGTATACTTAAAATTTGCTAAGAGTAGATATTATGGGATTTTGCCACAAAAAGAAAGAAAAAAAGAAAGAAAGAGAGAGAGAGAGAAAGAGAGAGAGAAAGAGGAGAGTTAATTATGTGAGACAATGTATATGTTAATTATCTTGATGTTGGTAATCATATCACAATGGGTATATATATCATATCATCACATTATAAGCTTTAAATATATATGAAAAAAAGAAAAGAAAAAAGAAAAGAAGTTTCTCAAAAATGTTTGTTTTTAAGAATGTTTATTACTGTAGAAATATTGCTAATTAATTTCCAATAACCATCTCCTTCTCCCTTAGAAAAATAAACTGTCTAATATGCTCAGAAGGAAAACCATATGTTCCAAATTTGCATCTCAGTGCATCTAGTATGTTCTAGACATTAAGATGTAAGCAGAAGGTTATGCCTCTCTGATGCCCAGCATCTGGATGTGACGCCTGGAACTCCAGCAGCCATCTTGGAACTTGAGGTGACCCTAAGAATGGAATCCAAGTGTGACAGAATATAAAAATGCAAATACACTGTGTCCTTGAAAATATCTTAGAGCTGCCTTCTTCTGAATGGTCTTACATAAAAGTTAAATAAATTTTTATCTTTTATCTTGTTTGTCACCTTTTGTTGAAAGGGGTAGTCAGTGGGTGATGCTCTGTTACAAAGAGCTGAATACAATTTCTAAATGGTACAGCTACTATTAGAAAATTCAGACCAAATTTTTAAAACTCTGATGACTTATTATTTAGTACTAAGTAATTATACTTAATTAAAAGCTCTTATGATCTCATGACTTGTACAATAAACTATACAACAGCTCCCTAAAGATATTCATTTCCTAATTTCTGGAATTTATAAATATTGCCTTACATAGAAAAAAAAAAGTTTGTGCTTGGCATGTGTGATTAAATTAAGGATCCTGAGATGGAGAGATGATACTAGATCATTGGAGTGAGCCCTAAATGTGATTACAAATTTTCTTATAAGAGAGAGAGCAGAATGAGCTTTGACATACATAGAAGACGAAAGGGCAATGTGATGATGTAGGCAAAGATTGGAATGATGTGTCTACTAGCCAATGAATGCTGACAGCCACAAGAAGCTGCAAGAGGCAAGGACAAGTTCTCTCCTAGAGCCTCCATAGGAGCATGGCCCTGGCAACCCCTTGACTTCAGCTCAGTGATACTGACTTTGGGCTTGACTTCCAGAACTGTGAAAAAATAAACTTCTGTCATTTTAAGCCACCATATTTGTGGTAATTTGTCACAGCAGTCATAAGAAATTAATACCACTTTATTTTTATTTTTTTGGTGTTTACTTTTGAGACAGAGAGACAGAGCATGAGCAGGGGAGGGTCAGAGAGAGAGGGAGACACAGAATCTAAAGCAGATTCCAGGCTCTGAGCTGTCAGCACAGAGCCTGACATGGGGTTCAAACTCACAAATGGGAAGATCATGACCTGAGTGAAGTTGGAGGCCTAACCGACTGAGCCACCCAGGTGCCCCAAATTAATACCACTTGAATTACCTCTCTACTTCTCTTCTAATAAGGAACTATACTTTCTTCTATAAATTACCTATTACCTTTTCAACTCCTACCTCCCAGCATCTCATGCCCGACACATCACCAATGCCCAAAATATAGTTGATAAATGTGTAAGTCCATACTTTTCCCTTGCTTACCTAAGATGCAACGTTTCACAAACAATATACACAGGGTTAATTGTCAACTGCATGACACAGGTCACAATTAGCTTACTGGGGGAATGCACAAAATAAATTCAAAGAACAGACTAGTTTGACAAGAATCAAGGATCCAGGAAGTTTATCATTGAAAAGAATATGACATTGCAGGAAGATTGGAGAAGGGAAAGGACTTTGGGTCTCCTTCTTACAGGCAATGGAGGGTCACTGAAAATGCTGAGTAGGAAAGTGACACACATGAAACTGACCTTTGAGGAAGATGAAGTTGGTGGCAAGATATGACTTAAGTTGCAGGGGGACAGCAGCTGGTAGAAAGAGCCTGCAGGGGGATATTGTAAGAGTGCATGTAGCAAGAATGACCAAACCGGGGGAAGCCAGTGGAAATCATGTTATGTGAGGGAATTTGCAAAGTAAAAATCAACAGGACATTGATTTGGGAGAGTGAAGGCCAGCACTCTGCTCCCAGCTGTGACTATCCAACTGTGCTTCCTACCTATATCACCTGAGAGAATTAGGTAACAACTCCATACTGTGTCTCTTCATCTGTAGAGTGTTCAGAAGATAAAATATATATATATTTTTTTCTATGGATGAAAAAAAATATATTAGAATTGCACCTTCCCTCTCCTTCGCACATTCATTAATTTCTGTATTTTTTTTCAAACTCAGACGTCTCCTAAATCCTCCTGAAAGGATGCCATGACAAGAGACCACACTGGGAGAAAGCTCCAAAGTATGGATGAAGTTAAGATGTGCTAATGAAACTTCTGACACATACGTGTGGTGTCAGTCATTGTAAACTGTGTTGTATCATTTCCAATGTCATCTTGACAGCCCCATCAAATTAAATAGTTTGCAAGTACAGCTTAAATAGATGAATATTTCTCAAGAAACGTATGTCCTATGAAATTGGCAAGAGAAGAAGGACAATAAAAGGATGAGGAGGAGGGGGGAGGGGAGAGGGGGAAGGAAAAGAGAGGGAGAGAAATAGGAAAAGAACAACATATTAAGCTTCTGTTACACCTCAGGCTACATATGTGTTATATCATTTAATCTTAGCAAAACCCTAGAGGTAGGGCCAGTTATTCTCCCCATTTCACAGATGAGGACATCAAGACTATACAAGATCAAATAACTTGCCAAGGTAACACCTCTAGGAAATGAAAGAATCCAAAGCCCTAATGCCTGCCCTTTAAGAAGCTTATAGTTTCAAAAAGAAGAAGAGGAAGAAGAAGAAGAAGAAGAAGAAGAAGAAGAAGAAGAAGAAGCAGCTTATAGTTTCATAAGACAAAAGTTAAATACGTGGCACAAATAAAGAAACAAGACAAGACAGCATGGAATCAAGGTCCATGTTATATATTACATTATTTGTTCAAACTTGTTCATCCCTATTCTGCCCTTCTCATGCTTCCCTCTGGGTAGAATAGGGTTATCAAAGGTTGATTGAAGACACGTAGTGAAGAGCCCAGCAGACTCAAAGCTAACTCTCAGCCCTTAAGACTAAGAAATAGTTTATCATTATCATAAGCCACTGAGATGTTGGGGTTGTTACCAGAGCAGAAGCTGACTGACACAGACCTAAATGTACAATATTGTTACTGGTATTCAAGTTTCCAGCTAAACTTTATTCTTCTTTCCATTTTTGCCAAAACAAAAAGCAATATCCCTTTATCCTTTTTTTTTTTAAGTTTATTTGTTTATTCTGAAAGAGAGAGGCAGAGAGAATCCCAAGCAAGCTCTGTACTATCAGCACAGAGCCTGAGGTGGGGCTCGAACTCATGAACCATGAGATCATGACCTCAGCCAAAATCAAGGGTCGGTTGCTTAACTAATTGAGCCACCCCGGTGCCCACCCCCCTCCTATTTTTAAAGAATATAGACAAAAATGTTTCTGGAACTAAACATTAGTTCACTCAGATAGAAATGGTCATTACATTTTCCCACCATGGTGGTCCTAGAAATAGAAACAACATGAAAACATTGAGACAAAACAAAGTTACAAGGAGTAAAGCACAAAATCATCCAGAATTCTTTCACTCAGAGCTAACATTATTAATAATAGGTGAACTTCACTCCGGGTATCTCTCTCTGTATATCTATGGATTAAAAGGTAGATGGATGGCTAGTCAGAAATAATTTCTTAAAAATGGAAACACATGATACTTGAAGTAAGCTTGACTTTTCTACCTATAAATGATCTGACTTTCCTGCCTGGAAATTTCCCTACCCTCATGTTATTTTTTATTTTTTCTAATCCAACACGGTTTTATCAACTACAGTCACCATGTTATACGTTACAGTCTCAGTATGTATTCATCTTATAGCCAAAAGCTTGTACCCTTTAACCAACCTCTCCCTATTTCCCTCATTTTTAAGCCCTAAATACTATTAAATTAGAATACGTTTTAGCACCTATTTTTTTAAAAAAGTTTTTTAACATTTTATTTTTTGAAAGACAGAGCACGAGCAAGGGAGGGGCAGAGAAAGAGGGAGACAGAATCCAAAGCAGGCTCCAGGCTCTGAGCTGTCACAGAGCCCAGCGTGGGGCTTGGACCTGAGCCAAAGTTAGACGCAACCAACTGAGCCACCCAGACACCCTCATTTTAGCATCCATTATTTCCTAGAGCATAGTATGTCTTTTTTAGCATTGGCTTAGTTTCTTCCTTCATTTCTTAGAAATTCCCTTCTTACCTCTCTACCTCAAGGATTTTAGTGCTTGCTCCTATTTCAGGTTGAACAAATGTGGCATTGGGCCAAAGGAGGGCTTCCCAAGAGGCTTATTCTCACTGCCTTCTCCAAGGAAGTAAGCTACTAATGCCAGTGTCCTTGGGTTCTTCAATACCTGTTACCATATTTCTGCTACAGCATGTCCCCCATCTCTTTCTCACTTCCTTCCCTCCCCAAAAATGTTTGACCTCGAGTAGGTAAAAATGAAAGGATACTCATGTCTGACTTCATTCTCTTTCTCTTTCTCTCTCTCTCTCTCTCTCTCTTCCCCCTCCTCTCCCCTCTCCCTTTCTTTCTCCCTCCTTCCCTTTATTCCTTCAAGGATCTGAGGTCTTTTCTTTCCTGTTTTGACAGGACTTCCCTTACTTTCAAGTTGGCATCAATCTTCCCCTTTTACTAGAGTCATAAAATGATGCTACAGTTATGAGAGCACAAAGTGTATAATAAAGATTTTTAA